>NW_026914752.1:0-496450 GCF_034315485.1 Pezoporus occidentalis | reverse complement strand
GAGTGGGAATGATGCGAGAGGCTGGAGTGAGAAGGATGCAAGTCTGCTAGATAAACTCCTGCCCAGGCTGCCTCAGCACTTACCATTGTCTGACCACTTCCACTCCCCACGTTCTGCAGGCTGGAAAAACTGATTATTGTAGCTGTGCAAGTGAAGTACAGGGGAGCAAGAAAGTGTGTGGATTAACAGGTAACCTATATAAGGACTAACACACCTGGCACTGAAAACAAAAACACTTCTAGGCAGCAAGATGTGAATCTACATTGGTGTTAACAGCTGGACTTTGCACACACAGCCAAAATGAGAGCAAAATAATTGAGACAGTACAAAAGAAGCCTGAGGGTAATGCTTGAAGAAAGCAAATAAACGCATGCATGTGCATACATATGGATGGTAGGCAAAAGATATTTATGGAGCAGGGCTGTGGGAGAGCTACAGCCCATCGGTATCTGTGGTTACTGGTATGAGCATGCCGGAACCTGACAGTGCCTCCTACGTACAGTCTGGCCGTCGTGAGTGGATCCAGCATAAGCTGAGCTGGGCATGGCTGAGCCTGCCACTGCTCCGAGAACCCAGCCAGCTACACCCAACCATTAACACCGTGACAGCTACACCCAGCTGGTGAGAAGCTGCTACCGCTTTCCCCCCGTTCTTCGCAACCCAACCCTCCCGCAGCACCAGAAGTGCCCCGTGTGGCAGTCCCGTCAGCTCAGCAATCACTTCTTTAAGCACATCTCACTTCGCCGACCCCTCAAAGCTACCACCCGGTGCCGATTTGATCACCAGCAGAAGGCAGCCTAGAGACTCTGCCACCCCAACTTAAACCGCTCGGAGCAGCCCCCCCCCCCCCCCCCGCCAGCCGAGCGACATCGGAGCTCTGGAGGCGTCACCACCAGCAGCGGTCCCCGGAGCTCTCGGGACCCCAGTGACGGCGATGGCCAGCGAGAGCCGCCCCGAGCCGCCTGCACCGGCCGGAAGCCAACCCTCGGCCGGCTCGGACATGAGGGGCGCGGGCTCGGCCTGAGGGGCAGCAGCACGCACAGCAGCGGAGCGCACAGCAGGCCCCAGTGCTCCGGGCCCACACCACCGCCTTCCCCGGCGAGCAGCACCGGGCCGCGGGCGCAGCAGGCCCAGGCGGCCGCTCCCCCTGGAGGTCTCCCGAGGCGGGGCTGAGCCCTGCTGCCCGAACACCGAGACCTCGCGGCTCGGCTCACCCAGCCCCAGCCCCGCACTCACCGCCAGGGCCCGCTCCCGGTCCCGGTCCCGAACCGCACCCAGCACCTCCCCGTCCGCCCTCCGCGAACATCCGCACCGGCCCCTCCGCGCGCCCCCGCCACAGCCGCCCATTGGCTGTCAGGCCGCTCAAAGCCGGGGCGCTGCGCGCAGGGCACGCCGGGACGGTGGCGGACTGCGCCTGTGCGGCTGCTGAAGGGGAGGCTCCCGTTAACACGGACAGCGGCAGCGGCGACAGCGGGGTTTATTGGGCTGGAGCACGGCGGCGGCAGCGGGGTTTATTGGGCTGGAGCGCAGCAGCGGCAGCGCTGCCCCTCTCCTGGGGCAGGACCGACCCATCCCTCCTGCCCCTTGATCCCGAGGCACCCACCCGCGCCCACAGAATCCCAGACTCGGGTTTGGTTGGGTTGAAGGGACCTTGAATCTCATCCAGTCCCAACCCCTGCCACGGGCAGGGACCCCTTCCACTAGAGCAGCTTGCTCCAAGCCCCTGTGTCCAACCTGGCCTTGAACACTGCCAGGGATGGGGCAGCCACAGCTTCTCTGGGCACCCTGTGCCAGCGCCTCAGCACCCTCCCAGGGAAGAGCTTCTGCCTAAGAGCTCATCTCAGTCTCCCCTCTGGCAGGTTAAAGCCATTCCCCTTGGCCTGTCCCTACAGGCCCCTGTCCAACGGTCCCTTTGCTCCCAGCGTGACCTGGAGGTGTCTCCAGGCATGGAGCGCCCCCTCCAGCACAGGACTGGGAGAGAGGAGGCACAGATCAGCTCCCTCCGCTGCGGGGGATGCTCTGCCTCCGCCGTGCCGTGCCCCCACCAGCATCAGAGCCCAGCAGCAGCGGCTCCTTCCCCCCAGCCACTGCCCCGTGTCTCTGGCACTGAGGGCGCTGCGGAGCCGGATCCCCGCTGCGGGTGCAGCAGCCGTGGTCGCTGCAGGCTGCACGGCGGCGGCTCCGGCTCTGCCGTCCTGCCTGGTTCCATGCCGGGCACGGGCGCTGCTCCGGCCCTGCTCCGCGCTGTGAGCAGCACAGCGCCGCAGAGGCAGCAGCGGGCGAGCTGGGGAAGCAGCAAGAGAGCACGTGTAAGCTGTCTTCATTCCCACCGGACACCCACGGCCGGCGGCGGCGGGGACTGCTCCGGCGGTACCGGTGAGGGTGGGCGGGCGGCTTTGCGAAGCAACAGCCGGCGGAGCTCAGGCTCCATGAGAACAGGCAGCAAACACCCTGCAGGCAGATGACAGGGCGGTCCCAGCACTGATTCAGGCTGGATCCACCTACGAGACACCAACGCACCCGCAGCGCCAGGACTGCGCCATAGACACCTTCCCTTGGGCTTATTCCGTGTTGCACAGCTTAGGAACAGCATCAGCCGTGTGACGGGCAGTTTCCAGGCCGCCTTTCCCGTGGAAGGTGAATGCCACAGATCACCTTGTATTTGAGTTTGTTTAATGGCACTTTTATTTTTGCTGCTCACTCTAGGGTGAGGAGGCCTCGGGACCAAGGCAGCTTCTGGATGAGGACTGGATATGGCCTTGAACAGTCGTGGCCACCAGCCGAGCAGATGGCAGAGGTGAAAAAAACTGCTCTTGTGAGCACAGCACCCTCATTTCAGATCAGGGAACATTCTGAGCTAAGAAACCTGACAAATTTTCATGCTGTGCGGATTAAATAGACATTTAATGAGAATCAATGAAATCTGGTTATAGTCTCTGGCAGGGCCAACAGGCTGGCCAGCACTGCAGCACGGCAGGGCACATGGAAACACTCCCATGGGATGAATCAGTGCATGGAGACCCTTGCAGTCCCAAATCCAGCCCACAGCCCTGGTGGGATAGAACACCGCTCCTGCCTGGGGCTTCCCAGGCTTGGAGGCAGCTGTTCCTCCTGCTCCTTCAGCCAGTTACTCATTAACTCCCTTAAGAGCCCAGGCCAAACAGCAATGGCACAGCCCGTGCTGCCCCGCATCTGTGCTGCCCTGCTCACCCTGCCAGCTTCCATGTGGATACCGCTGCTGCTGGGGTACAGCAGGAGCCTCCTGGGGGTCCCAGTGCCATGGCAGAGCCCAGACTCACGCCCCTCATGGCTGCAGGGGACAGGGCTGGGGAATAGGATCCCGAGTTTGGTTTAGAATGGGCAGCGACTGGCAGTGCTTGTGGTCCAGGACAGACTTACGGACACGAACACATCCTCCCAGGCTCTACTGCCAGAGAGCTGGTGCTGCAGGCAGAGGGGAGGGCAGGAGGAGCCAGTCTGGGCAGCAATGGGCAAAGGATGTTGGCTTGCAGAATGAATGCTGAGAGCTTGGATCTGGGAGACACCAGGCTGCTCTTGCTGAGCTCTCCAGGCAAAACCCAACGTGGGGTACCTGGGGCTGGTGCCGATCAGGCCATGCTGTGGGAGGCTGGAATTTGGCCATATCAATGTGGAATTAGCATCCAGATTGGTCCCACCCTGGTCCGTGACCTCCTCCAGAGCCAGCAGGCCCCAAGTTCATGGTCACGATGCAGGAGATGAGCTGGAAAGCTGGTGACAGCCGCTCCTTACCATGTCAGTGCTGAAGCTGCAGGCAGGACACAGTGGGGTCAGACTTGGTGCCTCTGCTGGAGAAGCGGCGGCCGTCGCCCGAGTGGAGGAGGATCCTCTTCACACCCACAGCCAGCTGGGAGAGCTGCAGCCGCACGTCCCTCTGCCAGAAAGAGTAGAGCAGTGGGTTGAGGAGGGAGTTGCCCAGCCCCAGCAGCCAGAGGTAGTTCTCGATGACCCTGGTGGGGAAGCACTCGGAACAGACAGTCTGCACGATGCTGGCAACAAAGAACGGCAGCCAGGACAGCGTGAAGCACCCGATGAGCACAGCCACAGTGCGCATGGCCTTCATGTCACTGGTGGTGCGGGCCGGCGGGCAGGCAGCGCCCGCCAACCCTGCCTGCTCCACCTCCTGAATGTGCTGCACGTGTACGGAGGCGATTTTCAGCATGTCGCAGTAGAGATAAATAAAGAGGAAGAGCGCTGGGAAGAAGCCGACGCAGAAGACAGTGAGCATGTAGGTGGGGTGGAAGACCCCGAAGATGGAGCACTTCTCATGATGGGTGACCTTCTGAAAGCCTGGGGTGAGGACTGGGAGGAAGCCAATGATGGCAGCCACCAACCAGAGCCCCGCCAGGTGCACCCCAACCCGCAGGCCTGTCATCAGCTGGAAGTAGTGGAAAGGCTTCCTGATGGCCAGGTGCCTATCACATGCGATCAGGGTCAGGGATAGGATAGAGGCAGCAGAAGAGGAGGTCACAAAAGACATTCTCAGGACGCAGAAGATCTGGGGAGGATAAAAGGGCTGAGAAAACTCATCCATGACCAGCCCCGTGACCGTGAAGCCAACCATGGCATCCGCAACGGCGAGATTGAGGACAAAATAGAGCCCCTTGGAGCCGCTCTTCTGGATGAGGCAGAGGAGAGCGATGACCACCAGTGCATTGGCAGTGATGATGAGCGAGGCCAGCACAGCGAGGATGGCTCCGAGGGCTGAGCCAGCCATGGCTGTCCCCATGGGGCACAGCCCCAGGACGGCGTGTCCCCAGGACGGCGTGTCCCCAGCACGGTTCTAGGGCATCCCTCACTGTGGACTTTCAAGAGCAGCTCCTCACTCCGGCGGTGCTGCAGCAGCCAGTGGTGTCTCTGGGCTGGAGCAGAGCCCTGCGGAAGGGACTGGAGCACTCCCAGCACCTGCTGCGCCCACAGAGGTCCCTCCCTCCAGTCACGTTTCCAGACAACCCTGGAGCAGGAGGTGAGCTGTGAGCACCTGGGCAGGAAGCTGCCACGATGGCACAGGGGGTGGTGCCTGTGCCCCCGCCAAGCACCAAGGACCTGAGCAGAGATGGTGCTGGCATCAGGGAACAAGCAGAGGGATGTCCCAGCACCCAGCCCCACTGGTCCACGTGGGTCACACAGCTCGTGGGGTCCCTGCCAGAGCCAGGGCAGCCTCTTCCTGCAGGGACGAAGGGAACACCACTGATCCCCTGGCGCAGCAGCCATAAAGGTGATGTGGTTGTAGAGGGGAAAAGAACTGACAAGAGATGTCAGCTAAAGCACACGTAAAGTTGTCCATGAGCCTGGGAACACGACATGTCTTCAGCAGGTGCAGCTACGACACTACAGTGCCTTTGGTAAGCCCAGAACAAAGAACCTGCCATAACCTGCAGGGCAGGAACCTGCCATAACCTTCAAAGGGGCCTCCTAACAAGCAGAAGTCAGGAGCTGGTGTCCTCTACCCCCTTATGGATCCATGTAAATGTAACTGGCTTCCCACCCAAACCAAGTACCCCTCTCCCCATGTACGTGAACTTCTCCATACCATCCTTCAGACCCTCTGGGGATGCTTGGGGTGACTCCAGGCTCTGGAACACGGATAATCTCCAGAGAGAGACTTCACCCATCATTGAGCTCACCCCAAGAGCACCATAATAATACACCACTTTGGAATGGAATGCACACTTGCTACTAACAGTACAAAAATAAAATATATTCTGTTTCATGGTTTGAGTTGGGAGGGACTTTAAAGATCATCTAATTCTAACCCCCTGCACAGGCAGGGACACCTCACACACTTTACTAATTAACAAGTGTATCTACCTTATAGTAACTTGTAACAAAGAGATCCATGGAAATAAAGCTTTTGTGTCCTTGTGTATTAGAGTCCTATGAACCCAGTGCACATCCCTCACATTCCCCCAGAGTGGGTGACCCACACAGGCCAGGACTGCGACTGCTCCATCCCCTTAAACCAAGTGCAAGAAGTCACTTCTGTCTCATGAGCTGGAAAAAACTGGAGCTGCCAGGAAACGGGCAGGTTCAAACCTTCCTGTCAAACAGTAACCAGAGGCTGGGGAGAGGCTGGGATCAAGGCACAGGGCAGGACCTGGCACTGCGATGGGGAGATGCTGCAGAAACGAACTGTGGCCACTGTGGGTGGAGCTGCAGAGCAGGGAACACTCTGGGTCTGCTCTGCAGGTGAGCACGGGAAGGGCTTCAGTGGCCTCACACCCCTAAACCTCCTCTTGTATTTGCCCAGGGAGACATCAGGGATGAGTCCAGAGGAGGCCATGGGGATGCTGTGAGGACTGGAGCAGCTCTGCTCTGGAGCCAGGCTGAGAGAATTCGGCTGGGTCAGCCTGGAGAAGAGAAGGCTCCTTAAGGGGAGGCCTGAGAGCAGCTCCAGTGCCTAAAGGGGCTGCAGGAAAGCTGGAGAGGGGCTTTGGACAAGGGCCTGTAGGGACAGGCCAAGGGGAATGGCTTCAACCTGCCAGAGGGGAGACTGAGATGAGCTCTTAGGCAGAAGCTCTTCCCTGTGAGGGTGCTGAGGCGCTGGCACAGGGTGCCCAGAGAAGCTGTGGCTGCCCCATCCCTGGCAGTGTTCAAGGCCAGGCTGGACACAGGGGCTTGGAGCAAGCTGCTCTAGTGGAAGGGGTCCCTGCCCGTGGCAGGGGGCCAGGACTGGATGACCTTCAACCCAAACCCCAGAGTCTGGAAATCTGTGACTACAATGTCCTGAGGCAAAGAACCTCCTTAGAAAATGCTGGACCTCAACAGTTCTGACCCTCGGAGCAAGGTTCCCAGCCATGCAGGGGCTGGGATGTTGGTTTTCAGTAGCACACTGAGCTACCAATGGAGAATCCTTGGGAGGCCCCAGCTTTTCCTTCCTGCTGGCAGCCAAGGTGGGACGCTTTGGGGATGAAGGGCTTTCTGACCACCTTCCAGGAGCACCTGGCAAAGGGCCGAGGTGCGCCCACACCCACAGGGATCACCACCACCACCACACCTTTACCTCCGTTACTATTGACAGAGTGAGGCAGAGGGACATGGGGCAGCATTTACGACAGCCAGCACTATCACAGCTTTGATAAGGGGCCATCTCCAGGGGCTGCGACCACTCGGGCAAGGCAGAAGGAAATCTCCAAAGCCATCCTGAGGAGCTGATCCAATGGGAGGAAGAAGAGGGGAAGGAGGAGCCTCTCACCAGCACCCTGCAGTTGAAAAATGCAAACAGCAAAGTGGCCGTGGGGACGCACTTGAGGCTGCTATGAGAAGCCTCTGAGCAATGCCTGAAAAACATGCTCAGGACAGCAACTGCACCTGCTAAAGATCTGCTGGGGGATCGGTCCAACAATCAACAGCAACATCCCATGGGAATGATGCACAGAAGAAATGGCCCCAGGACTGAAGGTATAGGAACAGAAAAGAACACCCAAAGAATGTCATGAACTGCAGGTAAAATCCATCTCTAAATAGACTTGTATTTATCCACCACATCAGTACTGATTTACTTTGTTAGGTTTAGAAACCCTCTCCATGAGGGAGGCCAGGCGAGGTGTATGTACCTTGTCCACTCCGAATCCACTGCTCCCCATTTTTGACAGCTTGCAAGTGCAGTTTAACTGTGAGGAGAGTCCTCACAGCCTGCTGAGCCACAGCCCTGGGGTACCGCCTCTGCTCAGGGCATGACCCAAGTCCAGGAGCTTCTTGGAGTGCCCTTCCTCATGCATGTGCTGGCACAAGGCAGCGACACCTTCACAGCACAGTTCTCACTGTCCAGGCTGGCTTTGTCTGAGCATCCCTTGTGCAGTTTGCATGGAGGAAATTCACCACGGACCTTCATCCAAACTGAAGCCACCCCACAACGAGGACAGGGAGTAGGACCACAAGAGCTGTTGGCTTTCACAACCATACACATCAAGAGACCAAAGTATCTTGCTTGATGTTCTGCTCAGCCCTAGCAACATTAGAGCCACCATCTTAAAGTAGTGGGATGTCTGAATTCAGCTTGAAATCACATTTAACCTGCTTTAAAGATGATAAAAGCAAACCCAAAGTAAGCAGTAAGAGACTGAGGTTTTGCAACTTGGTTTCATCACTAACAATTGGCTCAGAAACATTTCTATTGTAATGAACCCTCGATTGCTTTTACATACATCAATTTGGAGAAGAAAGATCCATGGAGTGTGCTGAACATTAGCAATAGCTGCTGCTCCCTCCTGGGGCGGCCGGAGCAGGCGCCCTGGGTCCCTGCAGCAAACCCACCCAAATACAGGCTCAGCCACCAGTCAATAAATAATTTAATGAGGTTCCAGGTAGGACACACACCAGCACCCGCCCAGCCAGGCTCCACCACGGCCGAGCAGCACACAGGAGCCAAACCACCCCCCACGGCAGCACCCAAAGGCCACGGGAGCACCCAGATCTTCACAGAAGATACCGCTCAAGCCCGCTCAGACACCCTTAACGCTTGCCCTGACACGAAGACTCACACAGCACCCGCCTCCAGCCTCCCAGGTACTCCTCAGCCAGAGCATGCTCCAGGGACCGTGCACTTGGGGAGGTGAGGGCCCAGACCCACAATTACCAACACAGCAAGACACGGGATGGTGAGATGAAGGAAGGCTACAGCGAAGCTCTGCTGCACGTCCTGGAGAGGACTCAGGGGGCTGAAGCCAGCTGTCAGAATGGAAGCCGCTTCAGCTGCTCGTATGTGATAAAAAACTGAAGGGAATGTCAAGGAATTCAGCCAGATGCACAAGGCAGCAGCCCCAGAGCCTCCTGGCATGACCAGGCTGACGGCAGTGCATCAGCACAGTGTGGGGAGGCCTCTTCTAGACACCATCAACTCATCTGCAGAGGTGGGAGAGAGCTGAGGAATAGGAGCTACTGGGAGAGAGAAAACTGACCCAGAAGCAAACTGGGCCAGGCTTGCCCAGACCACGGAGAAAGGGAGGGGGCTCTAGTCCCAGACTTCTTTAAATTACACACACAATTTCAGAGGCCAAGAGGAGCTCGTGCTGCTTCTGCAGCACGGCAGCACCCGTCTGGGAGCAGCAGAACATTCCCAAGCTTTCCTCATGAACAGAAGCTGATCCAGCAGCCACAGCATCTTCAGGAGCTCAGGCAAAGGGAGTCTCGAGCCACACACTCATGAGCACCCAGTCCAGAGGGAACACCGTGCTGCTGCCCTCAAGTCCCTGCACTTGCCACAGCATCCGCAGTCACACCAGGGGCACTCTGGCACTTGAACCAGCAGCAGCCACATCACAGCTTACGTCTGTCAAAGGGGACACCCTGGGCTGCTACAAGGAAGACAACAAAGTGCCCCATTGGGGTGTTCACTCTACATTCCCCTTGAGAACTCAGTTCTCCCCTCCCTGTCCACACAACAACCCCTCAGCAGCACGCTGAAGGATACAATGATGTTCCAGGGACCAAGCCGAAGCCAGTTGGGCCAGAAACCTTTGTAGAGTGCAAAGAAGCCCTCGCTCTTCCATGTCTAGGAGGAGAAAAGAGATGAGTTAGGAGACACACCAGATCCATGCTCTGCCCATCTCCTTAATGCCACGTGGCATACAATGGACCCTTACAAATGCTGCAGTAAGCAGACAACAGTGGGGATGCTGTTGTGTTAGCATATGAACCTAACCAAACCGCACCACTGACAGAGTTCTGTCCCAGGAGGTTGGGAGGAGGCTCAAGTGACCTCAGGGAGGTGACTCTGGGCCTGGGTAGTCCAAAGCGCTCACTACCGAGCACATCCTGTCCCTGCCAAATCTAACTGCTCCCACCAGCGTGGGTGGCACTGGGAGCTGCCCAGGCTCCTGAGGACAGGATCTGCCCACCTCGTGCACCTCCGTACCTTCACCAGCCCATCCAGGGTGCCCTTATAGAGCTCTGTGTTGCCCACGATCGCCCGCTGGTTCATCATCCGTGTCCGCACCACGTCCACGGGGTTGGAGGCGATGGCGCCAGCCAGCCCACAGGTGAAACTGGAACTGCACACACAGCAAAACAGAGACAGGAACAGCTCTGAGCACGCTGCTCCAGCTCACGCAGGACAGCAGCACAAGAGAACACCTTTCATTGCATTTTATGACAGGCACTTTGCAATAGACATTAGCTGCACTGCCTGTTCCCACCCAGGAAGCAAGCAGAGAACTTCAGGAGCCCAGAGAGACACTCCAGGGGAAGGGAAATGCTCAGCTTTGTCTTACGTAGACCCTTGTCAGGGCCCATTGCTGGTCTCCAGAGGGTATACTGCAGGCCAGCAAGTGCCTCCAGGTGCCATCAAGGCAACACAGACCCGAAGGCGGCCTCTCAGAAGCGCACATCCTGCTCACCACAGCAAACACTTCTTCAGGGTGGGGAAGGAGGGAGGAAGGCCAAAGGCAGCAGCAAGAGGGAGCATGCAGCTGCAAGTCCCTTCCCTCTACATATGGTGCAGTGCTCGTTACCTTCAGCCCACAGGAGGCAAACCTGACAGGAGCACTGCAGCACCTCAAGTGTCTGCCAGAAGAATATGAAAATGTAGGTGGAAAAAAGCCTCTGGGAGGTCTCTAACCCATCCCCTGCTCAGAGCACGCTGACTTCAAACATGGCTCAAGCTCAGGGCCTCATCAGCTTTGCAAGCCTCTCTTTACCTTGTTGCTTTTAGAGCAACGCCTGCAAGCTGACAGCCCTGGCTCAGGCGAGGACCTCAGGCTAGAGCAGTTGTTTCAGGTGACTGCTACACAGTCACACATCTGCAGCTCCTGCCTTGCTCATACCAGGGCACGCACATGGAGCAACAGCGTTTGTGGCTGACATCAGTGAGCTGACATCATCCTGACATTCCATGATTTCTGCCTGGCTCCTTCTCCAGGGAGATCTCCCTGGGAATACCTGCTGCTACTCACTGAACTGCTCCAGCCAACACAGCCGATCCCTCTGAATTACCAAGCCTGCTCTCTGCAGCTCAGAGCACTGGCTCTGGGAACAGGTCTCAGCCCTAATCCCACCTTGCCCCTCAGCTTCCCATACCCCTGTCAAGCCTGAAGAGTGAAGCAGGAAATACTCACACGAAGTGGGCAAAGATGGTGTCACCCATCAGCCCCGACAGGATTAAGTGCTTCTTGGTGATGTCGTAGACCGGCAGCTCCACGCCGACCACAATGGCAGCTCTCTGAGCTGTTGGGACAACACCCTACAGAGCACAAGCACCAGTCACAGACAGAGCTGGGGGCTGCAGCTACTCTAACAAATCCCCCTCCTTCCTCTCAGGGGCCTTTTGCTGCCAATCTGCTCCATATCTCCCTGCCCTGCCTCGCAGCTGGAGCTCTGAGGTCAAGCTCACCGTCTCCCAGCTTTACTCCAGAGCTCAAGGGGACTCCTTGCCCCTGGCAGCGTTACTCCAGGCAGATGAACTACTCACTGCTGCCCTCCTCCCAGCCACGAGCATGCAGGAATCGGGCTAAAATCCACTCATCTTTCCCCACCGAACAGCACCCACCCATTTTAACACCAGAAATCCTGCACCCCAAGAGGAGCAACTCTAAGGAGGCAGGTGGGGCTCCAGCTCCCCCTTGCTACAGAACAGCTTTGTGAAAGCTTCTGACTTCGATTTTCACGTATGAAGAGTTGCTGCCAGCAGGACACTGATCTGGAATTGGCAAGACAATTACTGCAACAACTACAAGGCTTAGGCAAGAGGAACCAGCCACCCTCTATCTGAGAGCCAGCCCAGCAACCCCTCACCAGGAATGAGATGTGCAAATGTCCATGAGCTTGCAGAACATGGAGAACATGGCACCAGTGTGGAGTTGGGCCATTTCAAAGGGACTAATGCCATCCAAGTAATCCAGAGACCCATGAGAAAGCTCCTGGTCACTGGGACTGGAGGAACCCTCCCATGTGGTTGAGCTGTGTATGAGCCATCGGGACAGGCAGCTTTCTCACCAAACAAACCCAAAGCTGCTGCAAGAAGTAAAAGTACTTCTCAGGTGTCTGGCTCCTGCTGTGCTAATGCAATGCCTGACAGTCTCCTCCTGGGCTCCTGCCTAACCCAGGCCAGCTCAAAACTCCCCAAATGGTGATGCCAGAGCTGGTGAGCACAAACATCTCTGCCTCAGCGTGAGGGGAGACTGGAGAGAGGAGACAGTGGCTGTCCCACACCAGAGAGCAGCATGACTAGCTTGATCACTGGAATCCACCTCAAGACTGATCTGTCTCTGCACCATGTCCTGTCTGCAGCAAACATCAGCAACACTGAGGGTCTCATATCTTTTCTAGTCTCTCTTCCCATCTCCAGTGTCTGTGTCTAGAGAGAGAAATAATCTCTAAATACTGAGTCAACACTGGCAGTTGACTGATTCCTCCTCCCCTTCCCACACAGGTACCTTCTGTAAAGGATTTCAGGGACCATAAGAGGGAGAAATTTGACTGCTGCCTGTACCTGAAACTTCACAGACACATTTCAGCCCTGGAAACCAGGTCTGCCTGGCCCAGCACTGAGGCTGCTGTGGCACAGGCCCCATCCCCACCACAGCTGTGCTTCTGCTTGTAACTCTACTACTCCCCTTGGTTCCTAGTTCTCCTTGACAGCTGCACCTAAGAGTAGTGAGCTGCTAGTTCTGCTACTAGTGGAGGGGGCTCCACAGCCAACGCTCACCCTCCAGAGGCCTCGGGTACCCTCCTGCTGGTAGATGTCAATGAAGCTGCCAATCATGCCCCCCTGGAATAAACTGCCTTGAGCCTGCATTCGGATCTGAAAGAAACATGAGATACACAAGCTCAGTGATGGGAAGAACAGCTTGGAGCTGACACCACTCCCCCCATGTGCCCTCCCTGCAGGGCATGGGGACAGCAACAGCCTCCACCTCATCACCATTCTTAAGTCTGTTTATTGCTTCTGCCCCCATCAGTAAGGCCCCAGATGAGCAGAACTGCTGCCAGCAGACAGCTCCTCCCTGCACCGGAGAGCAGCACCTTCCACATGTCAAACCTCAGCCCAGCAGGAGCTCTCTCCAGACACGTTCCTACCTTTAGCACATCTGTCGGGTTGGCAAGCGCAGAGGAGATCACCCCTGAAACCACCCCACAGATGACATTGATCAGCAACGTTTCATCTGCAACAAAGAAGAGAAATCCTAAAGAGCGGAAGGGAAGGTGCATGGATTGCATTGAGCAAGCAAGAAACTGGGAACAGCAGAGGAGCTCAGCTCACAAATCACACGGTGAAGGTGCACGAGCAGAGGCTGGCCAGTGCCATCAGCTCACAGCAGATCTGTCCCCACGCCTGGCAGAGTTGGAAAGAGCAGCTGGAACACTCAGTGACACGCTCAGGGAGAAGCAGGTCTTACTGATGGATCCAGCTCATCAGACAGTCTGAGGGACATGGACATTTTGGACAATTAACTGAGATTTCAGTGTCCAGCAATGGCATCATGGTGGATTCAAGCCAAGGCAGAGGGAGACAGAAAGGGGCAGCCTAATGCTTCTCAAGGCAACCTGATGCCAATTGGTTTGATCTGGAGCCCTAGTTGGCCACGCTCAGACTATGCAGCCACCTCAAGAGAGCCGAGAGCAGGCACCCAGGCAGAGAGTTAGATGTGATTAGTTCCAGGGGGAATAATCCAAGACTTCCAGGCCCAGTATTAGGGTGTTGGTTATGTTGAGAAAAGGCACAACCCTTTGCTGGTACTGACCACTGCAATTCCCAGAGGAGACCAGGCCACTGTCTGCCCCAGGCCTGCAGGGAGACAAACATTCAGAGAAGGGTACTCACAGGTGGAGCCGCTGCCACAGGCAGCGAGGAGGCGCATGGTGCTGCACAGGCACAGCACCACGCACCGGGGAGGCAGCACTGCAGAGCAGAGCAGCCCTGGAAAGAGGCTCCCACGTGCTCCTGGTCCTCACGGTGCTGCCGACCGGCCCGGGCACCCCTTCCTGGGCTGGAATGGTGTGACAGGGGAATTACAGAGCAATCAGTCTCACCTCTGTGCCTGGCAAAATCTTGGGGCAGATTCTCCTGCAAGGCATGCTAAGGCACATGAAAACCAACAAGGTGCTTGGTGACAGCCAGCATGGCTTCACTAAGGGGAAATCCTGCCTGACCAATTTGGTGGCCTTCTATGATGGGGCTACAGAACTGATGGACAGGGGTAGAGCAGTTGATGTCATCTGGACTTGTGCAAAGCATTCGACACTGTCCCACACATCTTTGTCTCTAAATTGGAGAGACATCAATTTGATGGATGGACCACTCGGTGGATAAAGAACTGGCTGGATGGCTGCACACAAAGAGTTGTGGTCAATGGCTCAATGTCTGGCTGGAGACCAGTAACGAGTGGTGTCCCTCAGGGATCAGTGTCGGGACCGGTCTTGTTCAACATCTTTGTCGCTGACATGGACAGTGGGATTGAGCGCGCCCTCAGCAAGTTTGCCCATGACACCAAGCTGTGTGGTTCGGTTGATACCCTGGAGGGAAGGAATGGCATCCAGAGGGACCTTGACACGCTTGTGAGGTGGGCTGATGCCAACCTCATGGGGCTTAACCATGACAAGTGCAGAGTCCTGCACTTGGGTCGGAGCAATCCCAGGCACAGCTACAGGTTGGGCAGAGAAGAGATTCAGAGCAGCCCTGCAGAGAAGGACTTGGGGGTGTTGGTGGATGAGAAAATGAACATGAGCCAGCTTCAGTGTGCGCTTGCAGCCCAGAAAGCAACCGTATCCTGGGCTGCATCAAAAGGAGCGTGACCAGCACATCGAAGGAGGTGATCCTGCCCCTCTGCTCTGCTCTCGTGAGACCTCACCTGGAGCATTGTGTGCAGTTCTGGTGTCCTCAACATAAAAAGGACATGGAACTGTTGGAACAAGTCCAGAGGAGGCCACAAGGATGCTCAGGGGACTGGAGCACCTCCCGTACGAAAACAGCCTGAGCACATTGGGGCTGTTCAGCCTGGAGAAGAGAAGGCTGCATGGAGACCTCAGAGCAGCCTTCCAGTATCTGAAGGGGGGCTACAGGGATGCTGGGGATGGGACTGTTCATTAGGGACTATAGTGACAGGACAAGGAGTAATGGGTTAAAACAGGGGAAGTTTAGATTGGATATAAGGAAGAAATTCTTTACTGTTGGGGTGGTGAGGCACTGGAATGGGTTGCCCAGGGAAGCTGGGAATGCTCCATCCCTGGTGGTGTTCAAGGCCAGGTTGGACAGAGCCTTGGGTGCCATGGTTTAGTGGGAGGTGCTCCTGCCCATGGCAGGGGCGTTGGAACTGGATGATCTTAAGGTGCTTTCCAACCCTAACTATTCGATGATGCTATGACGGGATTCACCCGTGTCACACCAGGGATTAAAAGTGCACATGCACATCGTGGTGCTCCTTCAGTGAACATGTACCAGGCTCCTGGTGCTCTGCTTGATGGGAACCACCTCCCCATTCCCAGAGGTGCTCGGTCAGGAGCATTGGCTGTATCCCAGCTGGAGCCATGGCTACAGAGCCGGACAGTACAACTATCTGGATGTGCCACATTCAAGCACACGGGCTCACAGGCTCCAGCAGGAAAATTGCAGGGACTCACTGCTGGAGCTTTCAACCCACGTAACAACTGATGTACAGATGGCTGTATGCCTTCCCCGAGACTAAACCTAAAAGAGATGAGCCTGGGGCCACAATACCTTTGGGTCTGGCTCTGCAAAGCAGAAATAAAGGCTGGGGAAAGAAAAGAGCTGGGAGGGTGGGGGGAGCAGGGAGGGGGCTGGCTGGGGCTGTGGGCAGCACCAAGCACACCCAGATTCCTGCCTGTGTGGAAGCCCATCCTGGCTATTACCCCACAAACAGAACCACAGCACAGAGTAACAACACAGTAGCAATAACTCTGTTCCTGTGGGAATCATAGCTAGGAAGGACAGAGAAAGGAATGAGGAAAACTGGACTGCACAGAGAGTACAAGACCTCGCAGGGCACCTTGGTGAGGCTGAAGGTGCCACGCTCACCCACACGAACCTTCCATGCGATCCACAAAGAGCCGCTTCAAGCTCTGGTAGATGCCGATCTTTATGGTGCCATAGGATGCCTGTCTTAGCAGGGCAGGGGCGATCCTGGGGGGACAGACAACACACTGGGTTGGTTCTCCCTGCGGGCCCAGCATGGAGCACTCCCCATCACCACCAAGGGGCACAGCCTAGACCACACACACCCCACCTCCCCCAGCAGCGCAGCAGAACAGGAAGCACAGGATAACAACCCCGGGAGCCTGTAATAACAACCCCAGGAACACAGGGTAACTCTGGCTGACCTGGAAGCATCTCAGATGCCCCCATACCTACAGCACGGGAGCCCAGCACCCACGGGAGCCTTGGCCTTGGCACACAATTCCCTGCTCTGTATCTCGGGAAGACCGGGAGTCTCCAGGAGGCACAGCAGCACCGCTGCCTGGCCCCGGGGACGGGCAGGGGGGGCCCAAACCGGGATGAAAGAGGATTCCCGAAGTGGGACGGGGGGGCCGGGACAGGCAGAACAGGCGCAGGGCTGGGGCGGGCCGGGCCCGGGCCGGGCGGGATTCCTGGGTCCGGAAGGACGTTCCCCGGGCGGGTGAGGGCTTCCCGGTCCGGTGGCTCCCGTCCCCCGGCGCTTACCCTGAGTAGAGAGCGCGGCCGCCCTCCTCCCGGCAGATGCGGAAGAGGGCGTGGAACATGCCCCGGTACCGGACCTCGCGGAACCGCGCATCGGCGCTCTGGCCCTGCACCTGCAGGCGCGTCTTGGTGAGGTCCACAGGGAACGTGCCTGCGGGGACAGCGCCTGTCAGCGGCCGCGGCCCGCCCGCCCGCTCCGGCCCTCCCCGGCCCGGCCCCCGCCTCACCGAACTCGGCCACGATAGAGGCGAGCCCGCCGTACACGAAGGGTTTCCAGCTCAGCGCGGACATGGCATGGCGGAGAGCGGCGGCGCGGGCGGAGCCCGGAGCCACCGGATCCGGAAGCGCGGGCTGCGCTAAGCTCCATCCGCCCCGCTCCCCCGGCCGGCAGTCATGCGGGCGGAGCGGGTATTTCTGGGACCAACGAAGTGCGGCTACAGCCCCCTCGCTCCGAAGCGAGGCTGAGAGAGCTGGGCTGGGTCAGCCTGGAGAAGAGAAGGCTCCTGAAGGGGAGACCTGAGAGCAGCTCCAGTGCCTGATGGGGCTGCAGGAAACCTGGAGAGGGGCTTTGGATGAGGGCCGGTAGGGACAGGCCAAGGGGAATGGCTTTAACCTGCCCGAGGGGAGACTGAGATGAGCTCTTAGGCAGAAGCTCTTCCCTGTGAGGGTGCTGAGGCGCTGGCACAGGGTGCCCAGAGAAGCTGTGGCTGCCCCATCCCTGGCAGTGCTCAAGGCCAGGTTGGACACAGGGGCTTGGAGCAAGCTGCTCTAGTGGAAGGGGTCCCTGCCCGTGGCAGGGGGGTGGAACTGGAGGAGCTTTAAGGTCCCTTTAACCCAAACCACGCTATGATTTTATGAACATCCCCCCATCACTGCATACCGTGTCAGCATCTCCCAGCCATGACACCAGGAAACAAATGCTGCTCCAAGGTGACCGCTGAGTTAACAGGCAACATTTTAATAAAAGTCATTTAAACCAAAATGCAAACCAACAGTAAACAGCTCCACTGCAGCAGTGCAGCCCTGGGGATGCAGCACAGGATCCAGGCATGGTGCTGGACAGTGCTGGACCCAGTCCCGGCATATGAGGCCAACAAGGTACCAGCCTGTCTCTCCCAACAGTGCACAAGGGGGACACCTCTATAGACCCAGGTATTCTGGGAATGGGATGCTGCTGCTGCTCCCAGGGACCACCTCCACAATGCAGTGCAGCATCCTGATGAGAGTCCATGGCTGCAGGAAGGGCCAGACAGCAACTAAGGAATGTCCTGGTCCACACCACAGTGGTGAGGAGAGCCCTGGCCCAGGAGGGAACAGGAACCCAAGTGGAAGCGGCTGGAGGTCCCTGGGGAGGCTCCAAGCAGGTTTTGGGGTGTCAGCAGCGGCTGGAGCCCCTGGTGGAGCTGCGCTCCCGGTGCCAGAGCTCCCGGGGGCTGCGCTCCCGGGCCCGGCCACCCTCAGGACATTCTCCCCGGCGGCTACCGAAACACTCACCCCTCCTGCCAGCCTCCTCCCGCCTGCCTTCCCACAACCCGCCTTGGCCCCGCTGCTCCTGGCAGCTCCTCTCCCCTCTCCTCTCCAGGGGCCTCTGGTGCCTCCGCTCATCCTCTTCCCGTTGTGTTCTGCTTGCAGGCTTCCTCTCGGAGCCCCTCCAGGGCTGCTGGCTCCCGCTGGCGTAGCGCTCGTAGGCTGGGTCCTCCTTCTCCTTCTTAATCTTGATCCTGGGATGTGCCTCCTCCACAGATGGCGCTCTCTTCCCAGGCTGGGAGCTCGCCTGCGGCCACTCCTCTCTGCTCTCTGCAATACACGGTTTGTGTCTGGGATGGACAGTCCCACAGGCACCACTCTGACTCTCCAGCTCCCTCCCATTTAAGCTCTCCCCCTCCAAGCTACGCAGCCTTCATCCCCCTTAGTGATCCCATTCCAGTTCCAACCTTGATGCTTCTCTCCTCCAGCCTCAGCCATCCTAATTCCTTCTTTAGTGCTCACCAGGTTGTGTCCTTGCTGTAATCACAGGTGCATGCTGCCCAACAATCACTAGCAAGCCACATTAAGCAGCTCCTACAAGTCCCTGCTTCTGGCACCCCGCTTGCTCCAGCTAGGGTAACTTTTCCAAGATCTCTGTTGCATGGATCAAAAATAAACCCAACAGCTGCTAAAAATGCATCACTGCAGCTGCATGGGCTGGTCCTTTACATTCGTTCAAGTCACTGTGGAGGTACTCTACATTTCACAAAACCTGCTGCAGCCCCTAAGAACAGGAGGTATTCAGGCGCTCGGTTGGGTTTACCTTGTGCTGCATTTTTAGGTGCACTTGGGGCTAGAAAGAACCTTTAAAGTCCACCCAGTCCACACTCCACCCGCCGCCTTTGACTTCAGCTTCCAGCCACAGAAGCTTCTCCAGATCTGCTGCTTTATGTTCTGTTCAATTAGGTTGTCTCACACAGGCCACAATGGCCATCCCATCCACCTGCAGCACTCCACTCATACAGCAGCAGCATCCAGATGTGAAGCGGTGCTCTTCCTAAGCCTTCCCTCTCCATGCTTCCCAAAACACAGCCCCCCCCTCCTCTTTTCAAGAGTCCACCCACCCTCGGTGCTTCCCTGAGGAAAGGGCCCTCTCAAGGCCAAGGGCTCTGTGCAGAGGCTCCCACTGGGGGTCAGGGCTGCAGGAGCACACCTCACCTTTTGGCTTTTTTACAGGCGCACCATCATCTTCTGACAGGGAATCAGAGGACGTATGAGGTGGCGTTTTAACTCCGCAACCCTTTGCATGGAGGTTTTTTGTAACATCATCCAAGTCATCAGAGTCCTGGGGAGGCCGATAATTGGCCACATGGTCCACTCGAATTGTCCTTCCTTTGATCTACGAGGGGAGTCCTGCTGTTAGCGAGGGCACAGCCCAGCTCCCCACACGCTGTGGGTGGCGAGGGCTCCTGGCTGATGTGAGGCAGCATTACAGGAGCCACACGAGGGTGACACACAGACAGACCTGCTTCCCAGGCTGCTCCCTCACCTTGATCCCATTGAAGTTATCAACAGCGAGGATGGTGCTCCTCTGGTCCTCATAGCACAGAAAGCAGAAGCCTTTGGACTTTCCGGTCTTCTTATCCCTCACCAGGTTGATGTTGACGACCTCCCCGTACCTGCAACACACTCCTGAGCACCCGAGGCAGCGGCAGGGGCGTGGCGGGCCTGGGGGCTGCGCACTTACTGCGAGAACACGCAGATGACATCGCCCTCTGTCAGCTCGTAGTGCAGCCCGCCTGCGGGGAAAGAGGCAGGGAGGAACGGGACACGGGCACTGCGTAGGCCCTGGCCCGGACCCGGACCCCCCAGCCCCAGCCCTCCTCGGCCGTACCGATGAAGATCCAGGCGCTGTCCTTGTACTCCGCGTGCCACGAGACCGCCTCCTGCACGCCCAGCTCCGCCTCCCGCGCGTTTAGCTCGTTGATCAGCTTCACCTTCGTCAGGGGGCTGAAGGCGGGGGGCACATTCAGCTCGGGGACGGGGACGGGGACGGGGACGGGGACGGGGACCGGGACCGGGACCAGGCCGCGCACCTTCTCCCCCCTTCCCCCCTCCGCGCCCCGCACACCTACTTCATGGCGGCGGCACCGCACACTGCGCATGCGCGCAGCCGAGCCGGAGCCGAGCGCAGCCGAGCGCAGCCGAGCCCTATCGCTGCCGAGCCGCGCAAAGCAAGACCCAGAGTTGCCTGGAGCCGCAGAGACTTTATTGGGATGAACGGGACCGGGGCCGGGACCGGGGCCGTGCCGCCCGTCCCGCTCAGCACGGGCAGGTTTTACTGCTGCTGGTGTGCGCTGGCTCCAGCCTGCGGGCCTGGCCCGACCAGCCCTCCAGGTCCCGGCAGGGCGGCGAGCGCTGCGCCTTCAGCCGGCAGGCCAGGCACATGAAGATCGCATCCACGTTCTGGCTCTCCTTAGGGTCCTTGGCCGAGGTCTCAAACAAAAGCATATTGTGAGCGTCGGCGAATTTGAGGGCCATGCTGGATGGCACTTGGATCAGGTCTTTCAAGTCACACTTGTTCCCAACGAGCACCCTAGGGACAGTGGGGGACACCGCATGCCCATTGCACTCCTCAATCCATGTCTTGAGGTTGGTGAAGGACGACATCTTTGTGACATCATAAACAAAGACGACAGCATGCACATTGCGGTAGTAGTGCTCCACCATGCTCTTCCGAAACCTCTCCTGGCCAGCTGTGTCCCACACTTGTACCTGGGAAGCAAAGCAGGAGAGAAGGAAGGCTGCGGGAGCGCTGCGTGTCGCCCCGAGGCAGGCTGCTCACCAAGCTCCCTGCAGGAAGATGTGGGATTGCTTCCCACCGGCCCTTCCAACCACAGCACCTCAGCCTGAGGAAGCGCAGGCGGTGAGCCTTGCAGGGAGAGGCAGTTTACCACATGAACCAGGATCAGTGGATGAGTTACACAAGCTTTTGTCCTACACTGACAGTGCCCAAGGCTGTATGTGACAGGGAACATGCTTATGTAATTCCACCAAGCAAGCACAGCTCATCTAGTAAGAGAGATCCCTCAGCACTTGCATTTACAAGGCGCTATAGGGACAGGCCAAGGGGAATGGCTTTAACCTGCCAGAGGGGAGACTGAGATGAGCTCTTAGGCAGAAGCTCTTCCCTGTGAAGGTGCTGAGGCGCTGGCACAGGGTGCCCAGAGAAGCTGTGGCTGCCCCATCCCTGGCAGTGTTCAAGGCCAGGTTGGACACGGGCTTGGAGCAAGCTGCTCTAGTGGAAGGGGTCCCTGCCCGTGACAGGGGTTGGAACTGGAGGAGCTTTAAGGTCCCTTTACCCCAAACCAGTCTGGGATTCTATGATTCAGGAAGCAGTGCTCCCTGCTTCTCAGCCTTTTCCCAATACACTTGGCCAACCATCCCCACCACAGAAAAATTGCACAAAGTACTTCTCACAAACATTCTTGAGCCAAATCAGGACATTCTTCCACCTAACCCTATGCCATTGAAGAGAACCCCAACAATTACACAGAGGTCTGTATAGAGGAGTTAGGGCAAAGATGATGGGGAGTCACCTTTTGTGTGAGACCAGCAGGAGGGCATGGAGCTCTGCATGGCTAAGAGGAGAGACAGTCATGCTGCTGTCTAAAGGGACCTCAAAAGCCTGGAGAAATGCACTAACAGCACCCTCATGAAGTTCAACAGAGAACTGCCAACTCCTGTCCTGGGGAAGAACAACTCCATGCCCCAGGACATGCTGGGGAGCACCCAGCTTGGAAGTGGCTTTGCAAGACAGGACCTGGGGGTCCTGATGGACACCAGGTTGGACGTGAACCAGCAGTGTGACCCAGCAATGAAGGCAGTGAGTAGTACCCTTGGCTGAACTACACAGTATCACCAGAAGTGAAGGATGCACTTCCAGGTTGGATGGAGCTTGGAGCAGTGTGGTCTAGTGGAAGGTGTCCCTGCTCGTGGCTGGAGCTGGATGAGCTTTAAGGTCCCTGCCAACCAAATCAGGCTGGGAATCCATGAATTCAGCGTATTCTAATGCTGTTGAGATGACACCCTCCCCGTGCTCGCCAAGAGCCACCTGCAGCATTAATACCGCAGCTGCGGAGCCCACTGTCTCCTGGCCTGGCAGTCCACAGCCATCTGCTCCTGAAACCACACTGGTTTCTGCACAGCTCATCCTTGGCTCCACCTCTCCCATGGCACAAGAACTCTCAGGGCACTCTGGGGCCGGAGGGCAAGACGGCCGCTGTGCACCCTGAGCCATCTTGAGCTGCCAGCTCAAGCAAACGCCATAGGCAGTGACAAGGCAACAGAGATGGGCTCGGAAAGCATCTCTGCAGCACGGGGAGGAGAAACCATCCCTGCTCCACTCCTCAGAGCTTGGCTGGGGATGGAAAAGCCCCCAGGAGGTGTTCAGCACCTGGGGCAGGGCCCAGGACAGGGGATGGGACAAGCGATGGGGCAGGGGATGGGGTAGGGACTGGCCGGCGCTGCCGTGCCCACCTTGATGCGCTCCCCCTCGATCTCCACCGTCTTCTCGCGGAAGTCCACACCGATGGTGGCCTCGGTCTGCCCGGGGAAGGTGCCCCCGCAGAACCGGAAGGTCAGGCACGTCTTGCCCACGTTCGAGTCTCCGATCACAATGATCTTGAAGATGCGGGTCTGCACGTACGGCTCCAGAGAGGAGTCGGGGCCCGGCGGCCGCCCACCGACCCCCGCCGCCATCCCGCGCCTCCGCTTCACCGTCTCATGCGGCCGCGCCGCCCCACGCACCGGCTGCGGCACAGCTCGGCCCCACGCACTGGCACGGCACGGTGCTGCCCCGCCCCACGCAACAGCTACGGCAAGACACGACCCCACGCACCGGCGACGGCACCGGCAAGGCCCCGCCCCGCGTACCGGCCACGGCACAGCACGGCCACGCCCCCACACCATGTACGGCACCTCGCTGTCCCGCCCCCTTGAACCATATATGGCAGGGCTCCACCCCCCATGCCATATCTGGCACACCAGAACCCCGCCAGGCCCGGGGCGGCCGGGTGCGTGTTCGCTTCCGGGCAGTCCTCCTCTAGCCCTGAGCTGCTCACCCTACCCGTCACCCGCCCTCCCGTGGCGGGCAGAGGCCTGAGCCGGTCGCCTGGGCAGCGCAGCACAGCCCTGCATCGTTCTGGTTTCCCCTCATCCATTTCATACCCCTCCAAGAGATGGGAGGAACGTGCTTTAAGAAAGACAACATTCTCTGGAATTCCCGGAGGTTTTTATTTGCAGGAGCTCTGCGCCAGGGACTACGGCCTCTTGGTTTCTCTCTGATGCTCCCTTGACTTCTCTAGTCTGTGAAATAAGACGCCAGTATCAGGTCCAAGCTGCCTCCCCTCAAAGGGACATGGCTTCCCACTGTAGCGAGGTAGAAACGTCAAACTGGAGAGAGCTCTCTCTTGTGGCTCAACAGCCAGCCTGGACAGCAGCTTGTCCGCAGTGTGTGGGATCACGGGCTGCAGTAGAGTCCCAAAGATGCGCAGGCATTCCAGAGTGACGTGGATGATGGTGTCAAGCCAGAGCTGCTCAGCAGGGTCTTTCCGGTCAAGTTTCCACGGCCTGTGCCTCTGGAAGAAACTGTTGGTCTGCCTTACACACAGGGTGATACATTCTAAAGCCTTGTAGATCTGGAAACCCTCAAAGTACCCAGCCACCTGCAGAGGCAGAGAAGCCACGGATGTCAGGAGCTCGTAGTCTTCAGCAGAAACTCTGCCCGTGCCTGTTGCCTCCCTGGAATCCGAGACCTTTGGAAAACAAGACTCTGAGAAACAAGGGTAGGTGTTGCTGGGGTTAATGCTGAGGGCTGTGGACCGATTCAGAAGCCCCCCAAGTGCATCTGCCAGTTCTGAATTCACCACCTTAAGTACCTTCTCATGGTAGTAATCACAGTCCCGCTCAGGCACACCCTGTCTTAGCAGGAAGTACCGAAACCCATCCACAGTGTACTGTTCCATACAGGAGAAGGGGTCAACCATGTTGCCCAGGCTTTTGGACATCTTCTGCCCGCGGACAGTCCAGTGGGAGTGCACAAGGATCTGCTCAGGGGGCTGCAGCCCTGCTGCCATCAGCAGAGCTGGCCAGTAAACAGCATGGAACTTGAGAATGTCCTTGCCCACAACGTGGTGTGCAGCCGGCCACCACTCCCCATGTGCTGTGGGGTAGCCCACCACGCTCAGGTAGTTCACCAGGGCATCTACCCACACGTAAATAGTTTGTGTTGGGTCACCAGGGACAGGGATACCCCACTGCAGCCGGCTGCTCTCCCGAGAGACCGACAAGTCTGGCAAGTCCTCTTCCAGCCAGCGCAGCACACGCTGGTAGAAAGGGTCAGGGGAGATGGCGTGTGGGTTCTCCTGGAGCCACTTCCACAGAGGATCCCGGAACGCTGACAGCCTGAACATGTAATTCTCCTCTTTGGTCCAGTGCACCTGGGAAGGCAGGAGCAGAAAGAATGACAGTGGAAATGTGCCACAAACAACTTCCCAATTTGCAGGCAGCGTTACGGCTGTCCCACATTCCCTCTGCCTTCAGGTGTGCTCCCAATACACGTGAACCCCCAGCAGCCTTCTACGACCAGCAAGAACCTGCTCTCCCCAGACACCCCCTGAGGCCTCAGGCACTTGGGATGGCTCAGCAGCAACTTTTGAAGGTGCTCATGCCCCCAGGGAAGGAATACCTGAATACCTTCCTGCCTGCCAGGAAGGTATTCTGCCTTCATCAGGCAAGAATTACAAGCATAGTTATGCAATAAAAATGAGAAGGCAACATAACATAGTTAATTACTGCTCAGGAACACCCTGGGCACATGCTTTGCCCTTCTCCTGGGCGCTACTTTCCTCCTTTCCCCCAGTTGAAGCATTTGTGCATCTCAGCTGCTAACTTTGTTAGCCTGTCACTGTGTTACAGCACTGACAGCACTCCTCTCACACCACCTTGCAAGACCTTCTCTCCCCCATCCACACTGTTTCTCTTGGACAGTTTGCCAGGCAGCTAAGGCAGGTAATTGTCCTCAATTTGCCTCTGAAGCCTGCTGACTCTATTTTAGATATAATAATTTCCTGGGCTGAAAACTTATCCCTTTTCTAACTACATTAGGTGCTACACACCCCTTTCTGTGTGAACCAATACTCGTGTGCCCCAGCCTCATACAAATATCATAGGAGCATAACCTCTGCCTACCTCTGAAACAATTATCTGCAACTGCTCGATTAAACCACGTAAGTCCTGACACCCCAGAAAATGCAGTGGCAGAGACTCCAGGTCAGGCACCGCACTCCTGGCTGCATCACTGTGCAATCATCCCGCCAGAGCACAGGCCTGTAGTGTTACAATGGTTTATGGAGGGCTGAAACCCACATAACAAAACCGACAGAAGCTGTCCAGAAGCCAAATGGCAAAGCAGAAGTGACCCCCCCCCAGAACACCTTCACCCTTCTGCACAGCAAACTCCTCTCATCACCACCTTCAAACCCCGTTTCCAGGCCAGCAGACTGCAGAGCCAGCCCCAGCTGAATCCTTCCCATGGCTGAAATGTGGGGCTTTGGCAGTGCTCCCCTGCTCCCCACACACCACTACAGACACAGAGAAGACATTCTCCGAGATACGGGCAAGCCTCGGCTGATGTGAAGCACAAAAGGCCGCAGGAAGCTTTAAACACCCCCAGATTTGCCCACAGCAAAGCACCGAGCTCTGTGTCCGTGGGAGCGGGACGGCGCCGGTACCTGATGGCCGCTCTCCAGCGACACCTTGCAGGGGCGCCCCTGCGCATCCCTGCCCTCGGCCAGCTGGCTCTCGGGCAGGAAGCACTCCTCGGGGGTACAGTACCAGCCCTCGTAAGAGCCTTTGTAGAGGGTGCCGCCGTCCCGGAGGGCTCCCCAGAAGCACTCCACAGCTCGCTGGTGCCGGGGCTGGCTGGTGCGGGTGAAGTCAGTGAAGGAGACGCCGGCCTGGGCCAAGGCCTGGCGGAAGAGGCCCGAGACGCGCTCGCAGAGCTCCGAGGGTGATGCTCCTGCGGCGGCCGCAGCCTGCTGGATCTTCAACCCGTGCTCGTCGGTCCCTGCAAGGGCAGCGAGCGGGGTGCTGCAGAGCGGGGAAAGCGGGAGCAACCACCCCCCCCACGGGCCTCGGGACACGGGGAAAGGGAACAGCCCCGTGCGAGGCGGGTCAGCCCCGGGCACAGGCAGAGGGCGCGGGGCAGCCGCGGCGCCCAGCGGGCGCGCACTCACCAGTGGAGAGGCGGCTAGGGCCGGCGCCGCGGAGGCCGCGCTGCCGATGCAGTGCGTCGGCGAGCAGTGCGGAGTAGAGGTGCCCGATGTGCGGCGGCCCGTTAACGTAGAAGATGGGCGTGGAGAGCAGGAGGCGGCGGCCGGGCCCGGTGCAGGCGGCGCGGCGGAGCGGGCGCGGCAGGCAGCGGCAGGGCGGTCGCAGCATGGCGGCGCCAGCAGGGACACGGCGGCGCGGGGGGGCCGGCGGAGGCGCGGCGGCGGCCGCCAATAGCGAGCGGGCGGCTGCGCACGCGCGAGGTGGGCAGGCGCGAGGCCGGCAGAGACATGTTCCGGTGCGGCGCGGGCGGGGTGGCGCGAGCCCTGCGGCCCCTCAGTCCCGTGCCGCGGGGCCGTCCCGCCGCGGGTGAGTCGGGACCGGGCGGGCTCGGGGGGCGCTGCCTTCGGAGGGGTTCCGTGAGCGGCGTCAGGCGGGAGGCCCCGCCGCTGGCTTCCGCCTCCACGCGGGTTGGGGCTTCTCGTGGCGGCGCTGCCCCCCCCCCGGAACGGAGCTCCGTCCCGCTCTGCCCGCGGGCAGCACGCGGTAGAACCGCGGTTTCCAGTTCCGCAGCTCGCCCGGAGGGCTCTGGGCGCCCGTTAGCCGGGCAGACGGCACCCGGGCACCGCTGATGTGGAACGGGTTCCTTAGCAGCGCCGTTGGCGGCGAGGCCTCGCTCCGCTCCGCTTCGGTTGCGGCCGCGGCTGGTGCGGTGCGGGCGCACCAGGAGCGGGAAGGGAAACCCTGAGCCCGGTGGAGCTGTTCGAGCCCCCGCGGTTTCGCTGCGGGGTTACAGCGCAGAGCTGTGCGTTTGGGCGAGGAGCTGACAGCAGAGCAGGAGCAGGAGCAGGGGAAGGTGTTTTCTGCATGAGGCAGAAGCACGTTCTGCAGAAGAGCCCGGCCGCTTGGGCCAGCTTCGGCTGCTGTGCAGCACAGTGCTCCCAGCAACCCCCGTGATGGCTCCGCTTAAAGATCTCATTGGGACGGGCGAGTCTGTGACAGTTATAGTGAAACCCAGAGTCAGAGCTGTGCAGGCACACTCTGTGTCTTGAGTGCCGGTGGCTGCCTTCACCTGGGCACACAAGCCCTGCTCCTTCTTTTCGTTTGGAAGGCCCTTTTCTGAGCAGAAGCCCCTCTCTGCTGGAGGTTCATCTCAGGGGAATGAGCTGTGCTGGCAAAAGGATTTTTTTTTGCTGGGATAACTGTAGCTATGGCTTGTTCTGGCAAGGTTATGTTCGTCTTTGCTTGCATGTGGTGGAGCAAACAGGGGAAGTTCAGGTGAGATACAAGGCAGAAGCTCTTCCCTGTGAAGGTGCTGAGGTGCTGCCACAGGGTGCCCAGAGAAGCTGTGGCTGCCCTGTCCCTGGCAGTCTTCAAGGCCAGCTTGGACGGGACTTGGGCAGCATGATCTGGTATGAGGTGCTCCTGCCTATGGCAGGTGGTTGGAACTGGATGGTCTTAAGGCCCTTTCCAACCTGAGCCGTTCTATGGTTCTCTATGATGCTAAGTGCATCTTGAGTCTGGGGCCTGGAGGGGTGTGTGAGAGCAGCAAACGTGCAGTACCTGGGTATCTCTGATGTCTTCTCCCAGTAATGCGTAGCCTGAAGGCTTCTTCAGCTGGAGATACTCCTTCTAGCTTTCTAGTAGATGTTCCTGCTATTAATTTGCTCAGTGACTCTTTGATCTTGCAGGTGGTTTTGGTATCCACGGCTGCCTGGAGCTGATTGTTGTGGCAGGGAATAACTGAGCGCAGTCACTCAGATGTGGTGCTGGGCTTTTTAAAGCAGCACCTTGTTTGCTTTGGTTTCAGAAATGACTTCGTCTCTCAGTTTCAACCCATGCCCTTGTATTGATGGTGTTTGTGTTTTTCTCTAATGAACTGTGTTCCTCAGGCAAGTTGCTGCAGCGCTGGAGCGCTCCGGTGGAGCGGCAGCGGAGCATGCATGGGGCTGGCTCCAGCGTGCCGGGGGGCAGCGGCTCTAGTTCGGGTTTTGCCCTTCTTGTGGGCTTGTCAACATTAGGAGCGGGTGCCTATGTAAGTAGCAAGGTAGTTCATGGGAAGAAGCTGCCATACATCTCTCCTGTCAACCGTTTGCTCTATTTCAGATACCTTTATTTAGCTTTTTATTTCTGCTATATCTTCCTTCAGAAAACATCAAGGGGAGCTAACTAAGCTGGCTGGAGATTGACTTCTGATGAGAATTGGTTTTTAACTGTAATTTCAGTTACCTTTTAGGTTTCTTTGCTATGAAGGCACTCTTTTTTTTTTTTTTAAACATACTATGACAAACCAAAGCTCTCCCTGCTGTATGTGCTCTTAGCATGTAGTTCAGGGAGAGTTGGATGGTAGATGTTTTTAATACCAAAGTAAAATCTCAATTGTGAAATCTCAATTCAGAACATCAGCGTTTAGTTTGTGAAAGTACACCAAATCAACCCGAAATTGGTGGCCATACACTTGTGTCCTGATCAAAAGATTCAGAAGGGTAAAACTTTGCTTGGAGAGTAAATCACATTCCCAGGCAGCTGAAGCCTAGCAGCCTTACCAAGGGATGGATGGTCCAAAGTTCACGTCATACAAATCTTTGTTTCAAAATTCCTTCTTGTAAAGGATCATATTTGGTAGAAGTCCCGTCCTCATTTCTTCTAATGAAACTCCCCATGCAGAAAGCTTCTGGGAAATAATTCACAGCACTTCACTGCACACAGGAAAGGTCTTTTCCTGTTCCTTTTCAGTCTTCCTTGCTGTGCCTTGCTGCCCTGTTTGACAAACAAGATAACTGAAATTACAAACCACATTCTGCTCTTCCCAAGTTCTGTTTAACCAAGAATCCTTAATACTCAGCTCTTTCCCTCTCTTCTCTCTCGTTGCCTGTCTTCGCCTACAGTTTTGCAATGTCATCATCTAAGATGCCCTTCTAGATCACTGACGTCTTCAGGTGTTCCTGGCAAAGCTGGCAGCAACCTTTTGTTATACTTAATTGTAGGAGGAACAGTCACTGGGACAGGAGCTTATGTAAGACACTGAAATAAATGGGGTTTAATGGGGTGAGAGGGAGGAGGGAGGGAGGGCACCTTTTTCTGTGTGGCATTCCAACTTAGCCTTTTACTGTGTGCTCCGTGGCTTCAGATACTTAATTTCAAGGGACATTGTCAAGTAACAAGTTTACAAACCTGATAGTCTCAAAATTGTAGTTCTTAGTAGGAGAAATTGCCTTAGAATTAACTTTTCCCTATCGAATAAATCTAAACCCCAAACCTGCTGCCTTTGATTTGTAACCATCAGAAAGGCACAAATTAACACATCTGATACCAGTAATGTTTCCTACAAAAAAGGAAACAATCACCTAAATATGAGCGTGCTGGAGGAAAGGAAACAAAACTTGTCCAATGGGGTAATGTCTTCGGAGCAGAGCACAGAACTATTGCTCCGTTATAGCACATAGCTGTTTCTGGCTAGAAGGAGCTTGCCATTGTCCCTTTGGAAACAGGTATCCTGAAGACCTGATGTGACATTTTGCATGGGTACAATAGTCAGGTTTTTCAAAGGGATCAGACTTCATTTGCTGTGTGCTGCCCTTCACCTTGCTTAGCACTTCATGGTTCTGCTTGCAGAGGCAGAGGTAGTTTTGTTAACGTTGAATTTTATCTGCTTAAGCAAAAGGCTTTAAAATATCTTGATTCTACCAACACTAAGTTCCTGTTTTCTGATGTTTTTTGACCATGTTTCCATTCCCTGAATATGCTTTTGTCTGCCTGTGATCTTTTTCATGCCTGGCATTAGATTCCTCATCCTGTTTGAGACTCTTTGGTGTGGTATAGAACACCTAATTGTGGAGATGGGTAAGATGCAAAATGTCTGGGGAGTCAAAGATTTCAGTTCCCCAAAGGAATTTTGCTCAAATGCAGTTTGGATGTCAGGACCCTGGCTTAGCAAGCACTAAGTCGATGGCATCAGCTGCAGCATTACCAATCATGCCTTCACATTTAGGAGGCTTTATTGCTGCTGGAAATGTCCCAGTTTTGATGTTCTGTCACAGTTCAGAATACAGTAAGTGGATAGGTGGTTGTGTTTCAGACTGTCTTGAGAAGGTATTTTTCTCTTTTATGAACACTGTAAAATGAAAGTTAACATCATGCACTTATGCATTATTAGCAAGGCTAGGTTTTGCCTTAAAATTGTTTGCTTCCTTCTAATTTGTTAACTGTGGGGGCAAATATGCTTTGACCTGCTTCCAGCAGTCTCATTGTCCTTTGCTTTTCTAGATTAGCAGTGTTTTTTGGAAGTCAGCAAAAAAAGAACATTCCTTCCTTGTCTGTGCCACTAAACTGTGTCCCCAGGCATGCAGGTGATGCTCACACTGTGTCCCGGTTCAGCAGACACACAGGCAGCAGGTCAGCAGACCTGGGAAGCATTTCCAGCCAGAGGCTGTTGCCTAGAGCAGCCACACTGTGTCTGAAGGGCACTGCCAACCTCGGTGATGTTACTGCTGTAACATCTGGCCTAAAGAAAGCCAGTGAGGTTGTTTGCTTGTTCTGCCCAGCTGCTTTTGAAGCTGGGGGCTGCTTTTTGCCTTGAATTTATCTTCCTGTTATGCCATGGCCTGGCTTGCAAATATCCTTGGAGTTGGTTTGACTGCACTGCCATTGTGGTATCTGGTCCCTTTTGAAGCAGGTCTGCAGCAAGGTCGATTGCTTATGGAAAATGGCCATACAATTGAGATTCATCACACCATACGTAGAGCAGATTGTCTGCTGAGCACATTCCTCTCGCAGCTATACACACGTACCTTTATGAGCACTCCTTTCAGTGAGGTATATTTTGGTCCGTGTGCTTTAATAAACAGCAGATGCCTTTTCTGAGCAAGCAGGATGGACAGATGCCTGTCTGGGGGGCTGTGGTGGGCGGGCAGAAGCAGCACGGTGCTTTGTTGCTCTAAGGTGCATAAGTTAAATATCCCCTTGTCTGTCTCCAGGTATATAAAACATTGCGAGAAAACAAAGAGCGATTCACCAGCCGGATGACAACAATAACTAAGCGGTCTCAGCAAAAGGAATCGTCTCCTCCTGGTGCGTACGAGCCTGATGGTTCTGGGTTTGGGTCTGTTTGTCATAAGCTGCTAACTTGAGACCTCTAAAACAAATGGAACAGATCCCTTCTGAAAACAGATTAATGTAAGCTGCATGCTTATGCCTTCACAGCATTGTGATTCTCAGTGTACGCTGCTGTTTGTGATTCCCGTATTTTCCCAGCATAGAAGATGGTGCTAGCTTTCCATGGCCCAGAACAAGGCTGTGCTTTACAGTTAATCATGAGGTTAAAGTAGGTTGTCTCTCAGGGCTCCTTCCTGCTGTTTGTGTTTTCTGTGATAAAAGAAAAGTGTTATCTCTGCTTTTGGCTTCTACCCTTACGCAGCCTGGCAAAGACACTGTGATTCCACAGGGATAATGTGGTCTGCCAGCGCAAAGTCCTCTGTGCTGTGCAACATTCCTGTCCCATGTAAAGTGGGCTGGGCATGTGAGAAGCAGCCTGCTTGGGCTGCATGTAGAGGGAGGAATTGGGGCAATTAGTGAGGCTCTTGATGCTTTGCAGGCTTTATGTGGAGCACAGGTTGCTCATGGAAGTTCTCTCAATTTATGAAATCTGTCTGAACCATTGAGCCGGAGGATTGTTTATTTAGTAATAACAGTGGCTTTAGGCCATAGAGCAGAGAGCTGGTATGTCACTTTACTAGGAAACCCACACAAAATGTCCAGCAGACAGGACAGAAAACGGATTGCTTTTGTTTGAAGGATGGAACATTTTTATTAGGGTTGAGGCTGGGGGACAGGCACAGCCTAAATGCTGAAGCAGAGGTCTTGGTAAGTCTATGTTTGTGGAGGCTCTGTCCCTTTGTAGTGGAGAGCTGGTGAATCCTGTGGCCTCCTTGGGTCAGCCCTGACCTGCAGCTTCTTCCCTGCAGTGTCCCTGTGCTTTGCTGAACTCAGCTGCTGTCTTCTCTTTCAGATGCAGATGCTGCTGCTCAGGGCAGAGCAGGTGAGTCTTGATGGTAATATTTAACTAACTTTTATTCCTGCATAAGGTTTAACTGTGTGTTGCTTAGAGACAGGACCTGCATGTGGGAGGAAACGCATCCTGCTAGGAACTCAAAACCTGGTCTTTCAGAATTCACATGGTGTTTTAGGGAACCTTCCTTTCTTACAAACCATTCCCTGAATGGCCAGCGCAGAGTTTTGTTCTTGCTCACAGTTGGTTTGTGGTTAAGGAAGACATGCAGCTGGATCAGACACTTTTCAGCTCCGGTTTTCCAAAGAACTTAAATTGTTTTCTGATTTGAATAACACCCAGGCCATGTCTCCTTTCCCGGTGTTCTGACTCATTTTTGAGCCCTCTTGTTAGCTCAACAAGGCACCATGTACCCTTGGCTCTCTAGCATATTGTTTGGCCAGAATAGAGGCCAAGCATGTTTTTGCTGTCCTGGATCTACTGTACAGAGAATGTCCTAATCTTATATGAAGCTTCTGAAATTGTGTATTGAATGCTGGAAATTCACGAAGACTTTGTGGGTCTTTGACTTTGCAACCACTTCTCCCAGCTCTGCACATGTAAGCAGCATTCTTAAACTGATCCATTCATAACAGGAAACTCTCTGAGAATCTGCGGAACAAGTGGCACAGGTTCACAGTGAGGCTTCAAACCTGTTAACAGCCTCTCCAAATAGTGATACTTCAAGCTGTTACATAGATCATTCTTAACATCCTAAGCCAGAGAAAAGTAGATCTGTAAGAGAGGGGCTAAAGCCCTGCAATGAAAGCTGTGCTACAAGACTGTTCCAAAACTCTGCAACTGCCACTGAGCTGAGCAGATCTGGCTTAGAAAAGGTAGTTTGTTGGAAGCTGGCATTTTGGTTTGTGCAGGGAGCCAGCTTTGAAACAGCAGCATGGTTCTTGGGAAGTATTTGGGGTGGGGAGTATTTGAGGGGCAGTTTGCCAAAGGAAGGCTGTATGGGAGAGGCATCTGGTGGCATACTGTTCTTTAGGGCTGGGCTGGGCCGTTTTCCCTGCTGAACTTGCAGTAAGCTGTCCAATCTGTCACCTGCAGCTCCTGGGGCTCAGCCTGAGGTCCCATCTCACGTTCCTTTCCTGCTGATTGGTGGAGGAACTGCTGCTTTTGCTGCTGCCAGATCCATTCGGGCTCGTGACCCTGGTGCCCGGGTAAGAGATGCCCAGAGCAGACTTGTGTGGATGACTGAATACTGTGCTTGCTTCAGAGCTTCTGTTGTGTGTTTTGCCATTTGCCTGGCATCTGTACACCTGCTGTGTTTAATGACCAATTAAAGGTGCTGATTGTGTCTGAAGATCCTGCCCTGCCCTATATGCGCCCTCCTCTCTCCAAAGAACTGTGGTTTTCAGATGATCCAAATGTGACAGAGACTCTGCGATTCAGACAGTGGAATGGCAAGGAGAGGAGGTATGTGTCACTGATGGGCAGCAGGGATGAGAGAGAGTGCTTAAGGAAAAGCTGACGGTCAAGCTGGTTTTGTGAGAGAGCCATGGCAGACCCCAAAGTGCTGTGTGGACAAATCACTGGGTGGATTTCTGTGTTTGTCTGCTCTCTACAATGTCACTAGGCTGATCAAAGTGGGGACAGGGCGCTGCATCCTGCATGCAGAGTGTGTTATTTTGCACTGGAGTAGCTGGCTGACCTTGGAGAGCCCTTGAGGTGCCACGTGGCTTCCCGGTGATGCTGAGATGTTACAAGTCGGGAGCAGACTGAAAGGTGTAGCCAGTGCTGCTGCACATGAGAGTTAGCTCAGAACTTAGCACTTCCTGAATCTTTCTGGGATTCCCTGAGACACACACCACCGCTGGCAGGAATCCTGTGAAATAAGTTAATAAAGTAAGGGTATAGGCTCACAGTTCAGAGCAGAGCTCCAGGGACCCTGGATTGCATTTCATTTTTGTGATAAAGCCTTACTGATGAAACCCTTGAACTCCAACAATGTGAAGACCCTAATTCTTAAAAGCAGATAAAAAAGAATTCTGGTGCTTGTTATAGATGCTCAGAGGTGGTGTGTTGGTGTTGTTGGTAATTGCTGGTATCGCAAAGAGGAACCCATTTGATAATGGATCTTGTTTCAGTATCTATTTCCAGCCGCCGTCATTCTATGTACCTGTCCGTGACCTGCCTTATGTAGAAAATGGTGGAGTAGCAGTTCTCTGTGGCAAGAAGGTGGGTACAACAGAAGCTGCTGTTTCAGCATCATGCAGCTCTTGCCAAGCAGAGCCTCTGCTTGAAGCTAAAACAAGTGCAGGTGGTGGTGTGGAGGGTTGGCTGAGGAGGAGAACGTGTACAAGTTTGGGGGAAGTGTACGTGATGAAGCAGAGACTATGTTCATCTTAAGGACATGGTTTGAAGGCAGGATAAGCTATGAGGAGGAGTAGTGGGCTGAGGGAAGATGAGGAAGAGGGAAGGATAAGTCTAAGGTTTGAGCATGGGACAATATGTAGAGCCTTAGAGCAGGGTGTAACAAAATGTGAGCTAGGCTATATATGTCAGGGGTGAGGTAAGGAGAGCAGAGTGATCAGAGCATTGAGTTATAATGTGGGCAAGGACATTGTGCAAAAGCAGTAGGAAGGTGGAAGAGTTTATGGTGAGGCTTCTAATATATTTGTGCCCTCGTTTTTTTATATCTTGCTAAAATAAGGCTTCAGTGAGTCCTGTTACTGTTACCTCAGGTGTCCAAGTCCATTTCTTAGAGCCTGGGAAGATCAGCTTGATCTGTGATGGCTGTCAAAGAATTCCTACTTCTGGTCTTCTCCCTTCCCTCCTCCCCCCTGCCCTAAACCTAAAAGTGTGAGAATGTAACTTCCAAGTTTGCTTTTCTAATCAATAGTCTGTGCAGTTTAACTCCCTACAGTGCACGGGTGTTTAATTTTGCAGGTTGTACATATGGATGTTAGAGGCAACACAGTGAAACTCAGTGATGGTACCCAGATATCCTATGACAAATGTCTAATTGCTACTGGTAAGTTGTTGGGGTTTTTCACTTTTTGTTCTTTGTCTTGTGCTAGCCTTTTTAGTTCAGTGGCATTTATCTGACAAGGAAGTTTCTGCAGTATGCCAAACACTTGGCAGAGCAGTCATGTGAAGGACAGTCATAGACAGCCATGCTTTGGGTTTTTCACCTGCCTCACAAAAGCCAGCTTCTCTGGGATGTTCACAGCTTTGCCCTGTGAAAAGCAGCAGGAAAGGAGGAAAAGGTGACTTCCGTAGCAGCTCAGTAAAGGAACTCCTGTACAGGCCAGCTTCAGGTCCTGCCTATGGTCTTGTGTGGTTCAAGTGGCATTGGCTGTCTCCAGTTAGTGGAGCAAGGTGTACAGCATCCCATCTTTTTCTGTGGGTGACTGCTGGGTCACCTACTGCTCACACAGAAGGTCTTTCATGTTAAAAACCCAGATGGCAACAGGGAACGGAGCATGTTGTAGCAGTTTGGAAAGCACCATCACGATTAAAGATAGCTCTGCATTGTCTGGATAGCCAGTGACATGGCCATGGTGTCATTAGTCTTTTTCTCCTTGTCCTCAGGTGGTTCCCCAAGGAATCTTCCTGCCATTGAAAGAGCAGGGAAAGATGTACAGCAAAGGCTGACGCTGTTCCGAAAGGTAATGTCCAGCAGCTGCTGTCCTGGGGTGAGGTTGAAACAACAGAGCCATGGATGCTCCTGCTTGGGGTCCAGGACAGCTGTGCCTTGGCTGCTGCTTCCCTGGGCTGGTAACCAGGAGTCTGCTATTCATTTCTTTTCCCAAGGCAGCTAAACGGGTGGAGTCTGCCTGAGCACTCCCCTGCTTGCCTCAGGCCTGAGAGCTGCAATGATGTGATTGTTGTGTCTGGTGGCTGGGTTTTGGTTTTTTAGTTTCCCTCCTGTATGACTTTGCACCTTCCAGGCCTTTTAACACCATGAGCAGTGTACGCTCTGCAGGGCAGTCTGGCCTCTGAGCAGCGAGTGCCTTCAGGAGTGTGGGGAGGCACAGGAGCTGGCTCAGTGCTCAGCCTGCCACCCCTCGGGAATAAGTGCATGCCAGGATTCTGCAGCACGGAGGCAAGAGGTTGGCCTTTGGCCTGAGACATGACAGAGGCTACTCATGCTCTGCAGTTGAGCTAAGTGTGAAGTTGAGCATCTGTCTTAGCTCTTGAACTGAGTTAGATGGTTTTCCAATGAGCTGATAAACTGATATCCCTGCCTGCTTTGTGGTATTTCTTCACCTTCATCCCATGCCCTGGGACGAAGTGAATAAAAGACATGGCATTTAGTCAGTGGTCTCCTGATTAGCTGTAGAGTTGTTTTTTGCTGACAAACTGCTTTTCTTGAAAACGTGGTACTGGGGACAGGTATGCAGCCTTTTCCTTGGTTTAGTTCAGGGAATAAATCAGGAATAAGAAGCCAACTGGGAACTTTCTGCTCTTTGCTGGACTTACCCTAAGGTCTGATCTGCTCAGTGTAGGAAGGGAATGACGTGAGCTGTGGCATCCTTGTAGTACTGTTTAGGCTGTAGTACATTTGCATCTAGAAATTTAATTGTAATTGCTGTTGGAAGTTAGGGGAAAATGCAGGAATCTGAGATTACCTGGACAGGGAAAAGGTAGCACAAACAGTAGGAAGCCAGAGAGGTTTTTTCATGTGCAGTAAACAAAGAGGATGAAGGAGAAGCAAATCTCCCTTTCTAATTTGGGGAGAGAGTTGCTCTTATTACAGGAGAAATTGGAGAAAAATACCTTCTGCTGCCATTCCTGTTTGAGGATATTTGAAATGTCTTCTTTCAGATTGAGGACTACAAAAAACTGGAAAAGATTTCAAGAGAGGTCAAGTCCATCACAATCATTGGTGGTGGCTTTCTTGGCAGTGAGCTGGCCTGTGCGCTGGGAAGAAGAGGTAAGTGTGCTGCTGTGGGCAGTGTGGCTTCAGCTGGCACCTTGACAGAAGTGACAGACACTGCATGTAAGCAGCCTAACGTTGTAAACTCCATTCTCCAGCTGCTCATTTTTTGCACAGACTCGTCTGCTTGAAATGACCCTGTTGCACACATGTGGTGTTGGCTGTATGGCCTGACCTAGTTTTCCATTTTCTCTCCCATTAGTTGTCAAGCAGCCCCTGGCCACAAAGAGGTTTGTCAGTCAGGCTCCCTATGAGACCTGCACATGCTGCAAAGTCATTCCACCCTGTAGAAAGTTATATTTGTTCTTTCAATGCTAAAAGCCGCCTTAAAACTGGCATTTCAGAGAGGCCACGAGCAACTGGATTCTCACTGTCAAGTGTGTGCAGCTTTGAGTAGTGTCTTAATGGCAATTTTCTGATACGGGAAGTTTTCTCCAGCACAATATGCATTTGACTTAGAAATCTGCTGTCTGTGACCCTGGAGTTTGCAGGTGTATGGGAAACAGTGGTCAGTCACTTTCTGACTACTGTGAGAAATCTGGGAGCCAGAACTCCCCGTTTCAGAAACTTCTGTCAAGCTCTTTGCAGAAAGTCAAGTCCTGAATCTGTACTGCTGCTCTTTAGCCATAGGTTGTAAACCTCTTTGCATTCCTTTCAGCACGAAGCAGAGGCCTGGAGGTGATTCAGCTGTTTCCAGAGAACGGCAACATGGGCAAAGTCTTGCCAGAATATCTGAGCAACTGGACCACAGAGAAAGTCAGAAGAGGTAAAGCTGTACTTCAGGGTTCCTCCTCAGAGAGTGGTAGAGCTGTGGTGTTTAGGCCAGTGGGTGTTGTTTAGCTGTTCTCTGTGGGATACAGCTCTCTGCTTGTCTGCTGGTGGTGCAGCCTCAGGAAGGCCAGGTCCCTGAGGTGGCCCAGCTGCAGAACAGAACAAGCTGCAGTTCAGGCAGCTTGGGTAGTGCAGAGCTGCCATGAATATCTGGCCTCTTAGATGTTCCTCCAGGAACACCAAGCACACATGTGTGCTGATGCTGGTGAGGTTTTCCCTCTGGCTGTTTCTGCACAGAATGATCCCTACTACATATTTGCGAGTTACTTTAACAGCTTCTGTGATCTGGAACCGAAGTTGTCTTACAATAACTGCCTTGTTATCTTCTGAGTTGCTCTAGCTTCAAATCATTCCACTTCGTACAGCCTAGTGCAGTCATCTTAGAGTCACTTTGAGAGCAGGGTTGTGTAGCCCCATGCATACAGCTTTGTAAGGCCAGCTGCTCTGGTGTTAGCTCAGAACGCCCCTGAGATCTGAGATACCTTTTCCCCATTTGCTGTATGAAATGCAGAAAATATTCCTGTGCATTGGTAAGTGGAGTGGAGATCAAGGGAGAAGGGATGTAGCTGGGCTATGGATTGCAAGCGCTGATAACCCACAGGTCTGAGTTACTTTGTGGAAGCTGCCTTGTCAGGCCCATTGGTCTGGCTTGTGGCAGAGCAATAGGTAATTGAATGTCCTTAGTGCCTGAAAGGCTATCTTGGGGAGTTCTTTTGAGTACTACCTTGTCATCATATGATACATGTACTTTTGATTGCCATTTAAGTAGCTCTTTCAAACTTTTCAGCTGGCTTTCTTATGCTTTGCTCCAAACTGGAGTGGCAAAGGCCACAGAGGTAAGGTGGCCTTTCTTGGTGCCTAGCCCGAGCCCCTGTTCTGCCTGTGTTTTCACCAAGGACCCTCCTTCAGCTGAAACCAGTCTCCCCCTGAGTGAGCAGTCACATTCCCTGTGTTTGCTTCCAGAGGGTGTTAATGTCATGCCCAACGCTGTGGTCAAGTCTGTCTCTGTCTCTGGCAAGCGGCTGGTGATTAAACTGAAAGATGGACGAAAGGTAAATTTAAAACAGGGAGAGGGCCAAGTTTGCAGGAGCACTGAGAGAATTGAGATTCTAATTATGAATCCCCAAACAGGTGGAGACAGATCACATTGTGGCTGCAGTAGGGCTGGAGCCTAATGTGGAGCTGGCCAAGTCAGCTGGGCTGGAGGTGGACTCTGACTTCGGGGGGTTCAGGGTGAATGCAGAGCTGCAGGCACGCTCTAATATCTGGGTGGTGAGTACGTGCGGAGGAGATTCGTCTGCTGGTCCTGTGATGCAGTTGGACCACACAGAGTTACGGGGGTTGATGTATCCAGGTTAGGTGAATAGGGCAAAACATCACAAGTATTGAGACCACTTGTACCACAAACCCTGCCAGCAGCCATGGAGGCTGTTTGTGCACCACAGCATGCTTTGTGCTGTGGGAACAATGGTGCGAGTGTTCTAAGTTATGCTGTGTAAGAGGAGTTGGGGTAACCTAAAGATACCATGGGTTATTCTACTGTGTAAGAGGGGTGGGAGTTGACTTCAGTTCTTCTGGAAAAATGTACCTGATAGTCTTTATTTTTTGAAAGATTGATGAAAAATGCTCAAAAACCAGGACTTATGTGGCCTGGGGAGTGGGATACAGCAGCAGTGGTGGTTGGGATTTGTTAGATATTCCTGGTTCATATTTCCACTTTGTTCTCTTCCCAGTGCCATTTTTTGGTTGTGATTAGTTTAAGCTTTCAGTGTCAATGTTCAGCCCTCACTGAATGATTCTTTTTAAGGCAGGGGATGCTGCCTGCTTCTATGATATCAAACTAGGTAGGAGACGTGTAGAGCACCATGATCATGCTGTTGTGAGTGGAAGACTGGCTGGAGAAAACATGACAGGAGCTGCAAAGCCCTATTGGCATCAGTCCATGTTCTGGTAATGTGATTTCTTCTTTTGGTATTTCTTATTTGGCCTCATTGAGGAGCTGTGACAAGATACACCTTGTAAAGGTTTCTGCTTCTTAAGTGCAGCAAAGCTACTTCAGCAGATAGCTTGTACAGCTGATTGTTCCCAGAAGCACAGGGAATGGGAAGGGATTGAACATCTGCTGCTCTGCCCCGACCTTTCCAGAATAGTTTTCCTTCCTGTGGATCCCCATTTCTCCGAGCAGCCTCTTCCTGCAGAGCAGGCTGATTTGCAGGTTGAACTTAGTAGCAGCTTTTCTGTTAAAATGATCTCACGTTCCTCAGCACGGTCTGTTGGTGTTGGCTGTTTTGCACCACTGCTGATTACCTGAACTGATGCTTCAGTAGCAATGCGCAGCTGCATCCAGGAGCATTTATGTGTTTATTGTTTTCCAGAGCTATGGAGAAAATAGGCTGTTCTGCTGTATGTTTTGGAACACACATTCTTTTTAAAACAAACGAAAAACCACACACAAAAAGAATCCCAGAGCTGAAGATCAGAAATGTAAGGTTAGCAGGAGTTTAAATATGGGGAAAAGTTTTACTTTACTTGGAGAAATCTCCTCAAAAATAGTTATTTATGACTTGCCATCATTTACCTGAACACTTGGTTCCAGAGTCCTGCATGGACTCCGGAGGAGTTTCCCACTTCTCTTTTAACCACAGCCACAGAAGCATTCATTTCAGCTGGGTGGTTTTCTTCAGGACACTTGCCCATGACACGGATGTAGGTGATGGGGGATCGTGAGTTGCAGTAGTGTGTTCTGTTGGTAGGAGTTACCCTGGGGGCTTGCCAGCCCCCACCAAGTGACACTTCCTGCTCCTGGGCTCAAAACATGGCATGTGGCAGGAACTCCTCGTACATTTGTTCAGGATCCTTTTTGAGTTCCGACTTACCCACTGCTGGGAGCCAGGTCTGGTTAACTAGCACATTACTGGGATTCCTTTCTGTAAGCCCAGTCTGGAGGACTCTGGCCAGGAAGTTCATGATGCGCACATGTAAGAGACCCGTGTTGTTTTGTGTAATGCATCCATTTCCTCGGCATAGTTGGGAACACTTTTGACACTTACACAATAAGTGTACTTTCTGGGCCCCAAACCAGAGCTGCTTTGACTCCTGCAAGCACCCCAGTGCATATTCAGCAGGTGCCCCATTCAAGGAGTGACAGCCACATGTTCTCGTTAATCTTCTCTAAATGGTCTTTCTGAAATACACTCAATAATTGTCTGTACTGCAAAATCTGGTGCTTGTAACTCAGCATAGCCAGAAGTTGGATTAAATAATCTTACTAGGACCTGGAGAAACACTTGCTTCTGCTCCAGCTCCATGTTACAGTGGTACTATGCAAGCAACACAGAAGTTTTAGCAAGTACCTGTGAGCTGTACCCCAATGGCCATGACTGAGTACTGAGGTCAGATGTCTGACTTCCTAAAGGGCCAAGATCTATGCAGCTCCGGGAAGCCACCCCTTAAGTATTTGAGGTTCTTGTTTGTTGAATCAGAAAGTGATGGCCTCAGACTTGCTGTATCTTCACTGCTTGTTCCACCCTAGCGTATGCAGAAGAGATAGTGTCAGTTGGCCTGCACACCCCGACCCTCCTGCCCAAAGCTTTGGGGCTGGATGCATTTGCCTTGTGTTTGTCTCGCTAATGCTTCAAATGATTTATTAATTTTTTTCCCCTCCTTCATTCCTAGGAGTGATCTGGGCCCTAATGTGGGGTACGAAGCCATTGGCCTTGTTGACAGTAGTTTGCCAACAGTAGGAGTCTTTGCTAAAGCAACAGCGAAAGACACACCGAAAAGTGCAACAGAGCAGTCAGGTAGGGCTGTAGTTGTGCTTGGGAGCTGTTGGCAGGGGATGGAAGGTTTTGGGTCTCTGCAGTGGCCACAGATTCAGGCTGATAATACTGTGGAGCACTAGGAGACATCAATCTGTTTCTTTTCTAGATCAAGCTTTAAAGGCTGGTTTTGATATTAAAATGTCTCCAAGAAGACACCATCTCAGTTACCAACATTTTCTTCTCAGGGAAGCTTAGTTTCCTCTATCTCCGTAAAATAATCAGGTTTTGGACAAAAGAGATTGTGTGGATCTAAGCATCTTTATTTTGCATATGCTGCCCAAAGAGATGCCATTTAGTGAAAGAAGTTGGGAATTGTCAGGGTTGTGCTTCAGGTTAGGATTGCTTCATTCTCCTGTTATTGAAACCTTACTTTTGCTGTATGCACCTCAAAGGAAAATGCCTCAGGCTGTTACAGAACCTCACTCTTTAGTCTGCTTTCACAATCACAGCAAAAAGCTGCTGCTTTTTTCTGCACTGGATGTTCGCTATCTCATATCTTTGCATTAGGGACGGGTATTCGATCAGAGAGTGAGACGGAAGCAGAAGCCTCAGAAGTTCACGTTTCTCCAAGCTCTTCACCAGCGCCTCAAGTTCCAAAGCAAGGAGAAGACTATGGCAAAGGTGTCATTTTCTACCTCAGGGATAAAGTTGTGGTTGGAATCATATTGTGGAACATCTTCAACAGGATGCCTATTGCTCGAAAGGTCAGTACACGACTAGTGTGCTGAACAGGGAGTCTTGCTTAGGTCAGGGATTTTCATGCGTAAAAACCAACCTACCAATTGAAAATTAGGATGAATAAATGCAGATGCTGTGTCTGGAACAGTGCTGTGCAACATCCAATGGTAGCCCTGCCTCAGGTGAATTATGGGAGATGTCCTTGTGCTTTTCTCCATGTTTGTTCAAAAGTCGTACAAAAAACAACTTGAGTCAGGTTTATATTTCAAGCCTTGCCTTTGCAGGGCTGAAATTTCAGGCCTGTAGTAAGTACAGGCAAGAATCACAATGGGCTGAGCATAAGCATGAAATGTCCTATCTTTGTTCTACTTTTTCTGATGTACAAGTGTCTAAAATAATCTTAAACTATCATCCTAGATACCCTGCCATAAAAAGTCAGGGTAGGTGCTTAGCCTGTCTCCATCCCCCATAGTCAGTCTCCGTCCTCCAAGGTAAGATCAGCTATACTTAGGTCACTTGTTAACATCTGGAGAATTTCAGTAGTTTGAGAGATTCCATATCATCTCCAGGTGATCTGTCCCAAAATGAGCTATTCTTAGTGGTGGAAGTTTCCATTGGTACCTAATCAGAAGCTTTCAGGATGCACTTTAAACCTATTACTACTTCCATCCCCATGAAAGAGATCCTTTCCTTCCTTCCTGTAGCAGCCATTCCTCTAAATCAGTGGGCCAAGTGTGTATCTTGCCCTCTTCATCTCATCATCTAAAAGGTAGGTTTGCAAGTTTAAGCCACTTACATGGGCCCCTCTAAGTCATGCAAGGAGCCAAGCTGGCTCATTTTCTCAGAGCTGAGATGAATCACTTGTTGAAGATACTTGTTCTTCAGATCTGTAAAGGGAAACCTAGGCATCAAAGAAATCCTACAGGAGTAGTGAGATTGTTTCAACTCCAGCCTGTAGGCAGATAATAATGTGTTTAAGACTCCCATATAAATTTGGCTGTAGTAAGTACTGTTGTGTTCCGGACTGCCTAAGTTGTCATCAGCAGAGCTTCAGAGATCTAAGGAATTCATTGTGTTCATGGGTGACAGGTACAGCCTTGCAGCACTGGTACTTGAAAGTATGTGCAGGTTTTAATGTGTTCTTCTTTCCATCAGATCATCAAAGATGGGGAGGAACACGATGATCTCAATGAAGTAGCAAAGCTTTTCAACATCCACGAAGACTAAACTCTGGAAAAGAAACACCAAAATAGGTGTGAGTCGGGCAGGGGGGGCCACTGTCTGTGTGCACCCCTTCACCTCAGACACTCTCCTCTGAGTACATGAGAATATTTCCAGTCGCCTACAGTTCTGATGTTTGCACCAATAAAGTCAGACTGTTCTAAGTTAAATAACTTTGTCCTGTAGCTGTGCATTGCTGGCTTTGAAAGGGGGAAGTATGCTGCATGCTGTTGCCAGGTTTTCCTTCCTGTAGGTAGCAGAGAAGCTTGTGAAGCAACCTCTTTCCTTGCAGCACTTCCCAGCTGCTGAGCTTGCAATCCTGCTGGCTCTTGGCAGCACATTGGCCAAGTAGGAAAAGCACATCCGGATGGGATGAAACTGTGTGATGCACTGGCTCCCACGTCAGCTGGCTTTTGAAGCCCAGTGCGTGCTGCAGCCCAGTGACCAGAATGAGACGGATGTGAGAATAAGGAGTGAGGCTAGGAGTTGCTAAGGCCAGAGATAAGGAACTAAACTATGGGAGCTATGGAGGAGGTGTACTTGTGCATGTTTGGAAAGCACAGGCTGAACTGGGTGGGAAGAGCCAGTCACAGGAGGTGCTGAACCCAGAGGTATAATGATGTCAGGAGCATGTTATAGGCACACTAGCCTCCAACAGATCTAACTTGGGATTTGTTAGCGGTGCATGCCAATCCAGCAGGAGCTGTGGCAGGTGGCATTCCACCTGCCAGCCCCTACCCTGCCCCTGCCCCTGCTCCTGCCAGCACTGGGCTGTGGGAGATGTGGGCTTGGGTCCCTAACCAGCATGACAACACAGGAGCAGACACTCTGTCTGCCACCATTGGTGACAATGGCAGCCCAGCCACCACTTCAGTCAGAGAGAGCTGTCAGCAGGTGCTGCAGGCTGCTACCTGTGACGGGGAGCCAGGGACCCCGCCAGCAGGCAGTGGCACGGCAGGAGCCAGCACACAGCAGGGCTGCAGGGACACCAACAAGAAGAGGCACCGTCCGTGCAGCCAACAGCAGCAAGGCCCCAGCCACTCAGCACACACTGAGGAACGCCGGGCGAGCGGCAGAGCCCCTGTCAGCAGCAGGCAGGATGGGCAGCCTCAAGAGCAAGTTGCTGGGGCTGCAGCAGAAGGTGCTTCCTAAGCGTCTGCCCCCGCTGCCCCACGTCAAGACTTCAGAGCAGCCAAAGTGGACCTACCTGCCTGGAACTCCTGGGAAGCACCGGGCACCTCTCCCTCCTATTGCACCGGCACGAGGTCCCCATCGCTCTGGCAAGCAGGAGGCAGCAGCACAGGGACAGAGACGGGCACCTGCCCCGCAGACCACCAAAGCAATGGACACAGCTCTGCAGGCCACAGCCATGAGCAAAGAGAGAAAGTCTCTGGCTCTACCTGTGGCTGCAGTCCCGGAAACCAAGAAGAGGCCTGTGGAACAGAAGGGCACAACCAAAAACCTGCATTTGGCAATTGTGGCAATGCCACCTGCAGCAGTTGAGTCTCCTGTGGCTGCCAAGCCTCAGGGGGAGCACAACAGAACCATTGCCTCCCCAGCAGTGCACGAAGGGGAAGATGCAGCTTCACAGACAGAGATCCCTGGGGCAGAGGCTGGGACACCGCACCTTGCCCCAGGACCAGACAAAGGAGGTGCTGCCGCTTCTCCCCCAGCACCTGATAGCCAAGGCACATGTGGCTGGCACCAGGGATCCTGAGGTGCAGGAGGCAGGTGCCTCTCTAGGGCTGAGTGTGGGAGAGAGATTCATGGTGCTCCCCATGAGTGAGCCCCTGAAGGAGCAGGAGAGGAGCAGTACGGCCCGCAGCAGGCCAAAGCTTGACAGGCAGAGGACACCCAGCCTGAGTGGGCTGCTGGACGGCCCTGAGGAAAGGGAGCTCCAGCTGCAGGACAGTGAGGGGCAGGGTTCCTCCCTGAGACAGAGAGGGGTGCTCAGACACAGGCAGGTGAGTGCCAAGGAAAGGATGGGACAGCAGAGGGGGATGACCCTCCCTCTGCGTACAGACAGCCGCTGAGCTGCAGCACACTCATCCCTTGCATCCCAGTTGTGTGATTGCAGGAGGAACTCAGGACTTAGAAGGAAGAGGAGGAGAAGGACCAAGAATGGGAAGAGGACAAACAGCTGTCCCAGTTGCAGGATGTCACCAACTGCAACATCTGGATCAAAGTCTTGGTCCTAGATCGCTGCCAGGCCCCTCCCATGGGTCCCCAGGAGGGGGAAGAATATGAAGAAGCAACAGCAGCTTCTCCTTTGGATCAGAAATCTCTGCAGCGGGTGAGTGCCATGCATGTGGCCGGCACCAGTGATCCCAAAGTGCTGGAAGCAGCCCAGATCCCAAAGCGCGTGTCAGGGACATTGCTGGTGCTCCCTGTGCCATCCCTCTCACATTCCCTCCCTCCCCTGCCTGTGCTCTTGCTCTCCCTTTCCGCACCCCTCCTCTGGAGCAAAGGCACTGAAGGAGAGCAGCCCATGAGGGACCTCCCCAGTGAACAGCCACCAGCAGCAGCCCCAGAGCCCAGGTGATGGGCCACTGCATCACCCAGCCCTGGCACTGGTCACAGGGCAGCAGGGGAGAAGGCAGCCCACGGCACAGCACCCACACAGCTACCTGCAGGCCTGGGGAGAGCTGTCAGCTCCTGATGTTCTGCTGTGTGTTTACAGGAGGAGCCAGCGGCCTTGACAGAGGAAGAGAAAGAATTTATTGAGGACATTGTAAACATGCTGCCCCCAACAGTTATCATCATCATCCACAACATCTGCGTCAACCCCTCAGAGCCAGAGCTCTTCCAGGCCCCCCACATGGGTCCCCAGGAGGGATCCAGCTTCTGCAGCAGTGTGGGCACAGATGCGGCAGGAGAGGCAGGCGGAGACCTGCAGAGTGTGTCTCCTGCCATAGCCGGTCCCATGGACACCGAGCTGGCAGCTCCTACCCTGGCTGGAGCTGCTCAGAAGAGCTGCACCACGCATCTCTCGCTGCCATGGAAAAGCAGGACAAAACTGAAAGATTGGATGCGGCAATAGCAATATTCTCACCTGCACCAGTTAAGGATGTGGGAAAGGCTGAGCTGCAGAGAGAGCCCAGCACAGCCCTTCCCTCACAAGCAGCAGGTGAATGTGGAGAAGAAATGGTGTCTCTCATGTCGAGAACATCAGAGAGAGTCCATAATAGCAGTTACGTCCCCAGCAGTTCATGAGGAGAAATTGGCAGATATTTTACCTGAGATCCCTGGGGCAGACACTGGCACACTGCACCTTACCCCTGAAATACACAATGAAGGAAGCGCAGTCACTTTTTCCTTGACTCAAGACTCTCAGCACCAGGTGAGTGCCACGTGTGTGCACGGGGGATCCTGAGGTGCTGGAGGCAACCCCAGATCCCAAAGCGCGTGTGCCAGGGACATTGCTGGTGCTCCCTGTGCCATCCCGCTGACATTCCCTCCCTCCCCTGCCTGTGCTCTTGCTCTCTCATCTGGCACCGCCTCTGGAGCAAAGGCACTGAAGGAGAGCAGCCCGTGAGGGACCTCTCCAGTGAGCAGCCACCAGCAGCAGCCCCAGAGCCCAGGTGATGGGCCACTGCACCACCCAGCCCTGGCGCTGGTCACAGGGCAGCAGGGGAGAAGGCAGCCCACGGCACAGCACCCACACAGCTACCTGCAGCCCTGAGAGAGACAGGCCTGGGGAGAGCTGTCAGCTCCTGATGTTCTGCTGTGTGTTTACAGGAGGAGCCAGAGGACTTGACAGAGGATGAGAAAAATTTGTTGAGGACATTGAAAACTTGCTGTCCCCAGTGCTTATTATCATCATATATAATAACTTGGTCAGCCCCTCACAGCCAGAGCTTTTCCAGGCCCCCCACATGGGTCCCCAGGACGAGTCCATCTCCCCCAGCAGCGGGGCACGGATGCGGCAGGAGGGGCAGCCGGACACCTGCAGAGCGTGTCTCCTGCCACAGCTGGTCCCACAGACACCGAGTCAGCAGCTCCTACCCTGGCTGAGCTGGTGAGGAAGAACAGCACAGCGCACCTCTAGCTGCTGTGGCACAAGAGCAGGAGGAGGCACCGGTATCAGCCTCCCTTGGCTTTTTTGAGCAGGGGGCAAAAGCAGAGGCACAGAGCAAGGCATTTGCCCTGCTCAGCCCCACTGCCTGTGAGTTGGTTCTACGCAGAAAAGCAGAACCTCAGGAAGAGCCCAGCATGGATGAGCAGCAGACAACTGCACAGGCCCAGAGAGAGGCACCTGCCTCACAGAGGGTCACAGTAACCAACAGAGCTATGCAGGTCTTATTCAGGCGCAAGGTGAGGAGAGCACCAAAAAAGCATCAGGGAGAGGCCAGCACAGCCATTGCCTCCCCGCCATTACACGAGATGAACTGGCAATGTCACCTGCCAGTGTTCAGGACACCAAGGATGAGCCAGGTACGTCCCTGAGTCAAGTGGCACCAAGGCGAGGCCGGAAGCGGCGTGCACAGGAGTTCGGCTGTGCCCGGCCTCCCCTCCCTGGGCGAGGGCTGAAAGCCTCCAGTGGAAAGTCCCTGGGGGAAGCCCTCAGTGGTGGGTGGCAGCAGGAGCTTGCCCAGCCCCATGCCTACAGCTCTCCTTTCCCCACAGGCATCGCCACCCTCCCGGACACAGGTGCAGCCCAACGGTGACGACCATCTCGCTTCAGAAGGGTGCTGACGGCTCTGCGCAGGGCTTTCCGCTGCTCCTGCCTCAGCCCGAAAGTGCAGGAGTAGAGCCCCACTGCCAGCAACACACCCGGGGGAGCTGCACTGAGGCCATCGTGCTGCAGCCTGCACTCGCTGTGGACACGTTCCCGGACCAATAAACCAGATCCCCATCCCCGCAGTGCTCGCCTCTGCCTGGTCCCTCTCAGGAGAAAGCTGGGTGTAGGCAGGGTGCACCCTATTATAGCTCTTTCCAAGCTGCTTGTGCCCTGTCACCGCCTGTGCCTGCTCTAGGCTGGCAGCATTCCCATCCTCCCTCACTGCCCCATTGGCTCATGCCATTCTGCAGGGAAAGCTGCCTGCGGCAGGCATGGGACAGGGAAAAAGGAAGAAAAAGCAGGAGCCGGTGTCCTGATGCAGGTTTTTTTTTCTGTACATCAGTGTTTTTGACAACACAGCCTGTTGCTGTTTATAATAAAACAGAAATCAGAAAGAGCAACCAGAGTACACACCCAAAGGCAAAAAAACCCTTGGCTTACACAAGGTGCTGCCAGGCCATCAGGAGGGGAGGCTGGCAGCTGGATTCCAAGGGAAAAGAAGGGGTAACACCTGCCCTGGCCAGGAACAAACACAACACAAAGGAAAAATGAACCAGCAGAAAAAGCCCACCCAATGCTCCCACTGCGGAGCAGAGGAGAGCCAGAGAAAGCAAGATTGTCTCGTCCTCAGTCCTGTTAGCACCTGTACAATAAAACTGTACCATCTCGGGGGAGCGGCGCGGCGCCTTGCCCGCTCCCTCCCAGAGAACTGCTCGTGGTGACACCGGAGGGGAGCAGGGAGCAGGCCAAGGCTGAGCAGGCACCGCAGCGGGCACTGAGGGGGCTTCTGCAGTGGCCAGAGCCCCCATGGCAAGAAGCTGCCGGGGAGCGTGGGTGTGACGGCTGCCAGGGAGCGGGAGCAGCAGCACAAAACAAATGAGATGGAGGAAGGAGCCTGGTGAGAGGATGGAGCAGCGGGGCTGGCTCCAAAGCTAAGGGCAGTGACTGTTCCCAGGCTCTCGCCCAAGGATCAAGGAGCCCGTCCCTGGAGGGCCATGACCCCCCCGGGCCTGCAGCTCAGGTCCAGGGGAGCGCTGGCCTCAGAGTGTGCCAGACAGGGGCTGGAGAAAGCCCTCACCCCTAGCTCGGAGCTCACTATCACAGTGATACAGACTCAGCAGAAAACAAAGGAAACATTTACAAATTAAATACTAATTAAATAAATACTATGGAAGACGTTGGGAGGGGGAGGTCAAACAGAGAGGCCCAGTTCCACCGGGTCAGGCAGGGCACCCTCCACCTCTTGTGTTGGGGGAGCCAGAGCTGTTGCTGCCCCAAGAGCTCTGGCTCACGTGGCCCCACAGAGAGGGCTTCATTGCCCACAGCAACTGGATGGGGCTGACAGCTGCAACCGCTGCTGCTCGTGACAAAGGGATCTGGGCAAGTCCTTGGAGGCAAGGGTCCTGTCTCCCCAGTTGGAGGAGAGCCTCGAGGAGAGGACTGGCTGGCCAAAGACCCAGGTCCCTGCTGCTGGCGCTGAGAGGGCCGCTTCCCGTTGGTCCTTATTGCCTCGTGATGCAGGGAGCGAGCCGTTTCCGTCAGCTGCTCCAGGCCTGATACTCCACCACCGAACCCAGGAGCTGCAGTAGCTCGGGCTCATAGTGTACCAGCTCCACTGTCTCTGCAGAGCCCTGCACCGGCTCGGGGCTCTCCTGCACCTCCTCCTGCACCAGCACCTGACTGAGAGAGACCTGCCGCTGGAACTCAGCCTTGGGCAGCGTGGCAATCTCAAAGTGTGGGAAGCGGGCCTGGAAGATGCGGGAGGACAGCTTCAGCCGCTTGAGCACGTCGGAGAAGAGGAACCAGTTGCAGGGCCTGCAGGATGGTGAGAGGATGGCAGGTTAGGGCCACCGGGGTCTGCGGGAACGCTGCCCACTGCACCGCCGCCCACCCGCAGCACGCTGGCCCTCCCCTCCACGCACCCGGCTTTGAGCGCTGCTTTGCAGGTCACACTTCACAGAACCATATAACCAGAGTCAGCCGGGCTGGAAAACACCTCTAAGATCATCAGGTCCAACCGCTGCCCAGCACTGCCAGAGCCACCACTACCCCACGTCACTGAGGGCCTTGTCTACACAGTGCGTGGACGTTGCCAGGGCCAGTGACTCCAGCACTGCCCTGGGCGGCCTGTTCCAATGCCTGAGCGCCCTTTGGGGGAACACGTTTTTCTCTCAGCACACCCACACTTGCAGGAGGGCCCATCCAAGTGAGCCTCCTCCCCGCAGGCTCCTCCACAGACACTGGGGAGGGAGCTCATCAGTCACAGCCAGCCGTTCATCTCAGCCTGACGCTCGCTCCTGCCCTCATCTGGGTAAATCCTGCTATGAGCTCTTTGCTGACTGCAGGAAGAGGCCAAGGTGACCTCCTCAGAGGTGGACCTCAGAATTTGCCGAACAAATTCCATCTTACCCTACATCTTGCACTTGCTTCTCTGACTTGGGGCTTATAAAGTGTGATTTCTACCTTCACATTTTTCTGAACAAAGAGTCTATGCAATACTTCATTTTGAGACATCTCATGACAGGGAGCTGTCATGCCACAGCTGGGTTTCTGCCCCAGCAGCAGCAATTTTCTCCTCCTGGGGAAGCTGCAATAGCTTCATCCCTCCGTGTTTCTACGTGCCAAACAGGGATAAGTCATGTCCTCCTTTGGAGGGGTGCTTTGAGATCTACAGGACACAAGTGTGCTCTATCGGGCCTGTCTCCTTAGCATGCAGTCAGCTTGGGCTCCCAAAGCTTCTCAGGCAGGTGTGAATTTTCCATATGTAAGTAACTCAAGTCATCTGCACCTGGAAGATAGCCTAAGGCTTCCTTGTATTGCCACTATCTTCTCAAGCTCAAGGGCTCTGTTCTGTGAGCTCCGACTTCACCCTAGCATTAATGTCACCCACATGCTCTGCTCCAGGAAGATACTCACCCCCGAGAGACCGACACTTGGAGGTTATAGCTGGGAAGCAGTGGCTTGTCTGAGAACTCAAAGAGGAAGTTGTCTGCATCTTGGTCTTCTTCCTCCTGGTCTGAACTTCCCGGAGGGTTGAGCAGAAGATCACATCCGATGCTATCCTTCCCCTCTGCAACAAGCAAAATAGACATCAGCATCTCTCAGAGTTTCACATCAGCCGGTGCTCATCACTCCTTAGGGAACAGCTCTGCACAGCTGCACCGGCTACCACCACTGTCCCATGTCTGCAACGTCCCAGCAGCTCTAAGAGCAAAGTCCCAGGGGCTCCTCTACAGCGGTGTGTCAGCAGCGGTGCCTAAATACAGACAGCAAAACTGTGCCACCAAACCATGCACAAACGTAGAGACCAATACAACCCAACATCAATAAGCATGACTTCAGAGACTCAGTCCCACAGATTTCTGGCTTAAAGCTGGCTGTCCTAGGAGGCGTGTGAGCTCCAGCAGGATTTGCTTCATAGGAGATGGAGAACTGCACACTTGATCCATAAACCATTTGAAGACAGTTAAATTTACTATTCATCAATCTGAAAAGCATCTGTCGAAAAATAGCTTGCTGCCTGGATTTTATTAAGAGGTATGAATAGTCATGGCTTTGCAGAGTGGTTTTGTCCTGCTGAGATAATACAGGATAACTCCAAAAACTTCCCACTAAGTAGAGATTAGGTTCTACACAGAGAAGGAAGACCAAATGTGCTGGTAATAACCAGCAAATAACCCAATCATGCCATAGTTCAACACCACGCATGAGAAAGCTCCACACACCACACTCTACAAACGAATGCAGCCCCCAGCAAGAATGTCATTTTACTCAGAAACAGGAGACAGGCTCCAACAGGGTCTCAGGAAAAAAAAAAAAAATATTTCTTAGTCTGCCTGGGAGAAAAGAAAATAAATCCCTACGAAACCGGAAAAAAAAAGGGGCTCGAATTGTCAAAGCTTCCTGTAGACCAGGCCAAAACTAAGTGACAGGAATCTCAGTGCAATGTCACTGCTGGCAAAGCTTAGAGGCCATCACTGAAAAGCCTCACATCCCTTGAGCAACCCAGGAAGAAAGAATATAAATGCAAAGACGTGGCAACAGTGCGGTTCAGTGTCTATCCTGAACACCCTCCTCACTCAGTCCTCTCTCTTAGAAGGCTGGGACAAGAACAGGGACATCCTGTACCACTGCCAGGAGCAGGGAGACAATCAGGCACAACAATGCTAGTCCCAGGTGTAGAAAAAAACCCTGGAGCAGGGCTTGGTGTCGAGCTAAAGCATCACCAAGTGAAGACACTGATGACTTTACCACACACAGACCTCAGAGATCCCACACCCTGACTTCCCTCTATCTCTTGGCCCCCTGAGATTTGCAGATCTAAAGGAACATGTAGACAATATTCCTGCCTCAAAGAATAGCAACGGATTGGAGCTGCAGCCTGGGAGTTTTCCTCCACATGAAGGGACATGCAATGCTTTGTGCTTCATCTGGTGGAAAGGGATCCATTCCCCAAGAAACACCAAGAAGTGACAGTGTGCTTACTGAAAAGTAACCTTTCTTTTTGCTTCCAGGGGTGAAGGACAGAAATGTGGGAAGACAAGATACAGGACAAGATTTTTCAATACAAGCCAAGGGATATGGAAATGAAAGAACTGAAAGAAGCAGCTAATTTGAACTTGCTCTTCCAAGATCCACCCGTTTCACTTCAGGCATCAGGGTATACAAAAAACAAGGCGGCACATTTCTAAATCACTTGCATGCAGCAGTGGGTCTTCTAAAGGGTATGCAGTCTCTGCAATCCCATGCTAGGATCTTCAAGAGGAAAGAAGTGGGAGATAAGCAGATGCTAGAACTCAAGCACATGAACTCTCTGGGTAACCAAGAACTCAGCATGTTGTGGTAACCAAAGGGAGCCAAACTCTCCTGCCCACAAAACCGCACACAATTATCCTTCCTTCTTTATCAGAGAAATTCAAGTGGGAATCAGTGATCAATCAAAAAGGGAAGTATCTTCTAAAATATTACAGTCACAGAACAGCTTTTTTTCTTATGGTGAAGAGGCTTCCTCTGAAAGGACTGAGATAGCTTCTAGAGTGAGAAATTCAGAGGAAGGAGGCTGCAGCTTGAACTGTTTCCTTGGCACACCTGAGGTGCAAAAGCCTACAAACAACAGTAGTACAGAATTCCTTCTGTTCTGAAAGGAAGAGACATCAGGGTCCTCCAAGAAGAAGCAAGGACCTCCTTCCAGAGGTATCATCTGATTTTCTGAGCTTCTAGAAGGATGTTGGAAATGACACAGGTGAGCAGCTAAAACCAAGAGCTTTTTAGCTTGCCAGTGTAAATAACCCAAGCCTTTACAAAGGGCCTGAGAATCCTGATCTACTGCCTCTGAAGTGGTTAGGAAGGACTCTGCAGTCTGCCACAGCCCCACAGCTACATCCAGAACATCTTCATTCATGGGCCCTGGGGGAACTGGAGGAACACCATGAGAGATCTGTGGACCTTGTGCCTATGTTGTTCTGAGAGAACTTCTAAGCTGGTAACCACAACTTTCAGGAAGTGACAGCAGAAGGCACAGGTCTTGCCTTCCCTGGGAAATGCCTGGCACTGTAAACAGAGGACCTGGCCCGGCCAAATGCCATCCCTCCAGAGCAGAGGAAAGGGAACCTGGAAGAAGTTCAAGACTTCTAACACCTCAAAGGAATAAGTATGTCCTGTGTGTGCATTGGATTTATCTTTTATGATTGGTTAGCAGGGGAGCAACAAGAAGTGCTACAAGAATAACATGTTCTGGGATTGATATCCAGAGACCCTTAGGAATCAGCAGCAGCACCTGAGTCCAGTCTTGCACACCACGCTCAGCCCACAGGAGGGAACCACACATGCAGCTTCCCAAAGAAAAAGTCCCTTTCAGGAGCAACTCCCAGTATGTAACATTATGGCAAGATCTCTGTCAAGGCTGTGAGCTGGGAGGGACACATGCTCAAGCGAATGAGGGGTTGCTACCTGGCATTACATCTCTCTGCTCTGCTGCTATACATGAAATGGCACAGACTGAACTCACCTAGTACAGAGCTACTGTAGAAGTCCCACGCTGTGCGAGGATCCCCATCCGTGCGCCCCTGGAGATCCAAAAGGTAATCTAGAGAAGATTGAGAGGGTTAATGGTTATCTACTGGACAAAGCATGAGACTGGCATGCACATCCAATGATCCTGGGTTACACCCTTCACCTCTGCTGCTCTTCCCTCGTCTGCAGTTAGGGATTATGGCAAAAGCTAAACCACAACTTGCAGGAAGAGTACCCTCACTCAGAACAATGTGGCCCCAGCCTGAGAACACGACATAGAAGCTGAAAAGGGAAAACAACTGACAACACCCAATGTGTTGGAAAGAAGGGTTCTTAGGGTGGCCTTGAGTTCAAAATGACATCTCCAGCACCTGCACATGTATTCAAGCCTGAAGGAGCTCAGACAGACAGCTGGAAACAAGATTTTTTCTGGTGGTTGTGTAGAAGTCAACACTCATCTCACCTCTACACAATGAGAGCAGCAAGCAGGTAGGCCTCACTCTCTGCCACAGGGATTCCAAGTGGTCCCTTCTGACAAGGGAAGGTAGGCAGCACTTGGGCAGAGCTGTCTGAGTAGAAGGCACTGTTACTTGGCAGCAAAACCCTGTTACTTAGGTTATGCAACAGAACCAGGAACTGTGGAACAGTGACTCCAAGCCTCATGCACAGCACTGTCTTTAGTTGTGTGACCACAGAATTGCTATCTCCTTGCACACTGAAGACTGAAAGTGGCTTTTACCTTAGTTGGAAAACAGTACACAATCCTGTAATTAAAGTTTGGGTGGCAAACACACACACACACATGACAGGACAGAGCTCAAATTAGTCAGTCACTTGCTACTCAAGCGCTTCTAAACCCTCTGACACCCACAACTGGTCCCATGTGCTGCCACACGGGAAGGGTGGAAGCACTGCCACCACTGGGCTTGGCACCTACCGCAGAGGAAGCGCTTCATCACCTCGCTGGTGGCAAGCTTCACAGCTGTCTGCCCAGAGTAAGTGGCCAGAGTGGGATCAGCACCATAGGAGAGTAGAAGCCACATGGTTTCCAGGTTGTCATTTGCTACTGCATCGTGGACAGGCCTACAAGGACAGAAGCATTGATAGGAAAAGAGAAAGGCAGAGTTTGCAAAGCAAATGTTGTTTTGGGTTAACACGAATCTAGTGATGACCAACAGCTCATCCTGAAAATACAACCTGCTCCCTGCCCTGACTTCCCCAGGGCTTCCCCAGGTGCTCCCCTCTCAGTGCCTTGCCTGGTGCCATCCTGCGCACTGCAGTTCACGTTGGCACCGTGCTCGAGCAGGATGTGGAGGATGTCAATCCAGCCTCGCGCACAGGCTTCGTGCAGCGCTGTGTAGCCAGCATTGTCACGATGGTTCACGTCGCTGCTTTTCTTCTGCAGGCAATACAGCACCACGTCCTACAGGAGCAAGAGTGTTGAGGGCCTGGTTACACATGAACCCAGACAGGGCAGCAGAGGGAGCAGAGGGCACCAAAATTCACCTTGTAGCCCAGGCGAGCTGCTCGCTGCAGAAGGGTCTCCCCTGCGTTTTTGTTCACAATCAGCCGCCGAGCTCCAGGAGGAATGCTCTGGACTGGGGGCAGTTCGGGGGAACTCCCTGGGCTGACCCGACGGGACTTGCAAAGAGTCCACAAGTCCTGGGACTTCTTCAGAGAGTGAATTTTTGGCTGATTCCAAGAGCCTTTCCCCTGGAAAAGAAAGGAATGCGACTCCTTGGCTTACTAACAGGAGTCCCTTCTCTCTCTTCTCCCCATGTGTGCTCCCCTCATCAGTCCAAGCCATACCTTCCCCTCATCACAGATCCCTGCCAGGTGTTTAGTTTTACATTTGCGTTTTCCTGATGGTTTCTCCAGTTCTTCTTGGGCAGGAGAGCTGTCAGAGTGCTCCAGGAAGAAGCCATTCCGAAAGTCTGGGCACCCTTGAGATTTTCGGGGTGACGGGGAAAGCCTGCTCCTCAGCCGTAGCTCTGTGCCTTTACCCTTTACAGACTCCTTCTGCTTCTGGTACCTAAACTCTAGAGGAGAAATAGGAATGAGGAGCTTCTGGAGGTGCAGCACCACCAAAGGCTGCCAGGCAGAACAAACTGCTGATCTTGGCAGGCTGCACATCCAGAGGCCCAGACCCATGGCAGAGGCACGGCAGTAAGTGGAAGCAGAGTGAACATACAGGTTCTCCCCACCAGGGATGGACTCTGCATGGACACAAGACACCCACTGGCAGATGGTGTCCTGGTTTCAAAAAGGTCAAGCTTACCTAGAGCTGGGGCTCACACACAACTGACCACAGCTTAGGTCTGACTGGGAACCCGGTATGAAACTATCCAGCAGATCGCTGCAGCTTGTACCCAAAGATGATGCAGATTCTTCAGCTAGGACACAGCACTCTGCAAACACATGGGCTGGACCCGTGCCTCCTCAGGCTGCCAGCCCACTCACAGTGCCCAGGTCTTCATCTACAAAGCCTGTGATGGCTTTAGGCCACAACTTCTGAATCCAAAATACAGAAGCTTACCCATCTGAGGGGCGAGCAAGCAGTCCCTGAGGGGAAACTGGCTTCTGGACACAAGACAGACACTCTTAAGATGTGTGGTAAAGCTAGTAGGGAAAACCGTCCTCAATGCTGCTGCACCCAAACCTCCTTCTCAGGCTCTGTTTGGAACAGATGCCAGCAGAGGCCAGTCTGAGAGCACCCATGAATTGCAAAGATGCCAGGAAGCCCATCAGAAACTTTGCTCCTGGTCTCACAGGGGCACCCAGACACAACATACTGCAGCAACAGCGCAAAACTGTGCCAGAGCAGAAGCAGAGCTTGAGCCATCAGCTGGCAGAAGTGCAGCGGCCATCTATATGACTTCTCACAGTACCTCAGAGTATCTCAGCGTCTCCTGAGGACTGTCAATCTGACCACTGGTGTGGCATAAGGCAACAGGTTCGTACCCACTACAGCACCTCCAAGAGAAAGGCCCAAGCCTATGGAGAGCTGGCAGAACTGCTTCCCCCAAGCTGGTGGCTCAGGCACACTCTCCTGCAATCCTGGCAGAAGTTACCTGTGGGACCCCTGGACACAGCTACAAGCTACCAGCCGTCAGCACACCCTGAGACACCGTGTGCTGCTGGATGAGCCCCAGCCTTACGTCCGACAGCCTCAAACATGCTCCTGCCTCAAATTCTCATCCAGACGGAGAGAAGGGACTGCAGAGACTGCTAAACCTTAGGGAAACGCAGGTCACAGGCTTGATGTGACTGCATGGGCTGGGCAGTGCTGGTAGAGTAGCGAGCAGGATGCTGGCAGGGGCACTGCATCCTCCTCCCAGCAAAGCTGAAGACATGAACCACAGTGGGGGTGGGCTGGGGGGTGTCTCTGTCACCTGCAGACACTCCAGCTTTGTTAATCCTCTTGCCCTTGTGCTCCCTGGTGCAAGCTTGCAAGTTGCCTTAATAAAGGGACACAGAGCATAAAGATGCCCAGCTAAACTGTAGTGGCTCCACTCTCCTATAGCCAGCTGAACACTGCTCCCAGGGGCCTGTGCTTGTCCAGAAATACTTCTCTGCACTACCTCATCTGATTCTCATTTTCCCACGCCCTCTGTCTTTATCTGAGGGTAAGACCAGTATCTAGTTAGTCACATAAGGCTGCTCTTTCCTACTCCAAAGTTTACTGTAAGTATTTTGGAAAGAAGAGCTGGTCAGTTGAAGCCTGCTGCCCATGCTGTGTACATCAAGCCACTAATAACAACGGAGTTTCATCATTACAGAAATAAACCAAAACAGCAAAACCACCAACAAAATCTCACACACAATAAAAAACACCCAAAATCCCAACCGAATGAGAAATCCCCATTTGTCCCCAACCTGGTACCAGAAACCCCTCTCCAGATTGTACCTGCTTTGGATTTCCGCCTCCTGTGGGAGTAGCCCACCCGCTCCTCCTCTCGCTCCGTCAAATATTCCCCTGTCTGGTACTTCCGACTTTTCTGTCGTCTCCTTTTCTTCCTTTTGACATGGCTGTCATCATCCTCCTCCTCCTCGTTGGGCTCCCACAGCTGCCTGGGGGATTCCACTCTCCATGGCAGGTCCCGGGTCCTCCTTGTGTGACAGCTGCTCCTCCCGGACACAGACCTGTCCCTGTCCCTGCGGCTGTGGTAGCCAGTTGTCCTGTGGGATTTTCGCAGCTTGCGACGTTTCAAAGATGTCTCCTCCTCCTCTTCCTCTTCCTCCTCCTCTTCCTCCTCCTCCTCTTCGTCTTCCTGATCCTCCTCCAGCAACGGTAGAACCTCCTGACCAGTCACATCACACTCTCCCGTCACACCAGCAGAAGAGCCAGCATTGCTTCCTGCAAAACATGGGGGATTTCTAGCTGACAAAGAAGCCAAGAGTATCTACAAGAACAACCCTGCAAGGCAGGACAAAAGACAGAGCCAAGACCACGTGAAAAGGGAAACACTCACAGTCCACACGAGCCTCCTACCCGGGTCCCTGGCACTCACTCACCCGACTGGCTGCGCGTCCGGCTGCTCAGCACCACTGGAATGAAATCCCGAAAGCTGTTCTTGGGTTTCTTCTCAAGGTAACCTGTGAGGAAAACATGAGCCTTGAGGAAACAGGCCACATGTGTGCACATACACATCTGCTGACCTGGCAAGGGCAGTCCAGCACCACACTGTAGCTCTGGTTTGCATCCCAACCCGCTGCAGGGAGCCACTGCAGCCTGACCCCGCAAGGACAGGGTGCCGTGCCCCGAGTACCTTCCTCACGGCTGTCTCCACACTGCACCAGCGATGGCAGCTCCGTCTTCACTGGCCTCCGCCGCTTGCGCTTTACCCTGAAGCTGTTGTGGTCCTTCACCGGCCCCAGGCAGGGCTGGGCTTCTTGCCTGCCAAGTTCATGTGGATTGTCGTGGTGTTTTCGCCACTGTGTGTGGAGGACACAGACTGAAGCTTGAGCTGGTGACTGACTGAGCTGGAGCAGCAAAGGAGAAGGGACAAAATGCTGTCCCCTCCACTCATCATGCTGGTGCCCTCCAGCATCTTTGACACCCCAGATCCATTTTTGCTCTAGATAACCCGCACTAATCCACTGCCACAAAACTCCAAAGAGCATGGGTGGAAAGTGCTGTGCACTCAACTAGCCCTCCCCCGTGAGAGCTCCCTCCTTGCCCCAAGCCCCACCTGCCAACCTCTGCCATAACCCAGCAGCCCCGGCCCATCAACACACCTTCCGGCCATGCACGCTCCAGCTCCCCGACTTCCCAGGGGCCTCCTCGCTCTCCTGGCCTTGGCACTTTAGTCTCTTGTGGGCCTGCCTGGTGTCCCCATCATGCTGCCGCTTGGACTTGCAGCGCATGCTGCCCTCTTGCTTGATTTGGCCTGCTCCTTTGAGTTTGACCTCGGCAAAGGCTTGGGGGGCAGTCCCAGCTCGCAGGCAAGTCACAGGAGTGAATGACAGGTCACACTCCACTCGCTCCTTCTTGACCCTGCACAGATCCACCTGACGCACACACTGAGGGGGCTCTGCAGCGGGGGGCTCCTGGGAGCCTTCGCAGCCCAGCTCCTTGCACTGACTCTCTGCAGGCACAGAAGGCACCTCTGAACTCACTCGCAGGCTCTGCTGCTCCGCTGTCGGCGCCTCATGTGATAAATACGCTGCTAACACTTGGGCTTTAGGTTTTCCATCCAACTGCTTGAGGCTACAGCTCCCTTGGGGAGGAGACTCAGTCTCTACGTTCTGTACATTGCCCTCCTTACTGGAGTCAGGCTTCGGTGGATCACTCTCCTGACTCTTCTGAGGGTTGTCCAGCTTCCCCTTCTCCCCTTTCACATCCAATGCGCTGGTCTGAGGAGATGGACCTGCATCCAACAAGACCGGGTTAACCGGCTGCTCGTAGAGCTTGGGCAAAGACCGGCAGCTCTTGCTCTTGGCTCCAGCTTCCCGTTCCTGAGGTGGGAGCCTGGGAAGTCCCTCTGGCAGGCTCTGGGCGGCTGCACTGGACTCTGTGGGCTGCACGCTCGGGAACGTTGGGAGCTCACCTGCACCTGCTGGCTTGCAAGAGCTATTCTGGCCTGGGGGCAGCTGCCCGGCTGTGGAGATGCCAATGGAAAGCAGAGGGGTTTGATGATAAGGAGACAAGCCAAGGGGCAGAAGCTGAGGGTTGGAAGGTTTTCCATTCATGGGGCATCGCGGGTACACACTTCCCTGGCCAGGATTCCAATTGGAGATGTCCTTGGACTGACACAAAGGAGCTCCCGGAGTAACTCTGCCATGAAGAACTCTCCTGGCAGGATCCTGCTGTCCTTCTGTGCTGGTCTGGTTGGCTTTCTTTCCACAGGGAATCCCAGCACTGCGAGGTTCTCCCTGATCAATGACGGAAATAGGCTCCTGCTTGGGAAGGTGGCGCGGGTCCCTGCTGAAGCTCACAGCGGGGTCCTTGCTGAGCAGCAGTGAGGCAGGCACCGGGCTGGCAACGCCAACATAGGTGCCTGGAATGGCGCTGATAAGTGCAGTGTTCTTCACCCAGGAGCCCTGCTCACCATTGCGCAAGAACTCGGGGAAGATGACTAAGGGAGGGGTGGTGCCGAGACACGAGGTGACGCTGCTGCCCGTGCTCTGGGCCGCACGCTGGGACTTGGACAGGACCGTGGTGAGAAGGGCTTTGCCGCTGGTGTGCACAGGTGTGAGGATGGGCATAGGAGGTGTTTTGCGTTGGCTGGGTGGAGGCAGCTTCTGACGATTGGACTTGGAGGAGAGATCGAGAGGCATCTCACTGCACTCCGGAGACGAGACCATCTCACGCTCCAGCTGCGGAGGGGACTTCAGAGGAGAGAGCGATGTGGCAGCCCCCGGTGCGGGTGGCTCAGGAGCTGCTGGGGCTCTGGTGTATGTACCAGTGCTGGAAGACGGAGCAGCACTCGCACATGGGGCTGCCAGTGAGGGCTGGCTGGACGAGGGTGAAGGGCCGGTGGTGGACGGGGGAGTGCCCTCGGAAGCAGCCTGGGGACCACTTCCTCCTGAGGGCAACGGGCAGCTCAGCTGATTCACCTCCACGGACACCACTTTTGCATCTGAAGCCAAGGGTCTGGTGACGGAGAATGTGCAGGGGTAGGAGCGCAGCTCTGGGGAAGCGATAATGCCCGGCAGGCAGCGATCGTGTAGGTAGGAAGGCAGGACAGGGAGGGTGAGTGTGGAGGAGACCCCCAAGGTGGCTGGAAGCGTGGCCACGCTAAGTGGCTGCCCACAGCTGGGCGGTGGGATGTACACCAGTGACTGGGTTGGGCTCAGAACTGCCCCAGCCTGAAAGGACAGGGGCAGCTTTTGCATAGCAGGGGCCTGAGATGTGGGAAAGCACACTCTGTTCAAAGTAAAAGTTGTAGGAGTGGAGGCAGAGGTGTTGCAGCTGGAGACAACCACAGGAAACGTCCCTTCTGCCAGCACACCTGGCTCTTGTGCTCCATTGCTTGGGGTGATTTTCTCCTTCCCAGAAGGCTCGCTCTCTGGTGCCACAGAGCAGGCTGGAGCAGCATCAGCCTGCTTGGCGCTGTGAGGATCTGCAGGTGTCCAGGCAGCATCAGCACCGCTACTCTCCTGCTCTGCAGCCCTCGGGATTGCAGGCTCCTGCCCTCTGCCATTCCCCTGGCTTGCCAGAGGGCCCAGGGCATCATCTTTTACAGTCTTTTCCACTCCCTCCGGGTTTGGGTTGGGATCAGGTGGCTGCTCTTCCAGTTTGGGCCCAAACTTTTCCTCCACCTTGCCATCAGTGTCCAGGCCCTGGGCACTGCTGCCACCACCACTGACTGCCGTGAGCTCCACCTGCAACAAGAAGGGAGAAGGTGTCCGTAGGGCTGTGCAAGTGAATCCTAGTGAAGCAGGTAGGACCTTCTCCCTAACCCCCACCCAGACACAAAGACAGAAGTGGCAAACAGCTTTGTTTGCTTCCCCTTGCTGCACCCCTCTCGAGGGGGAGGCTATGGGACCCATTAGAGTATAGATGCTCTTTCTTGGCCGGTTCCATCAGGGAAAGGCCTTCTCAGCCCCACACAAGCACACAAGGAGCTCACCTCGGAAAGGCTGCTGCTGACACAAAACTCCTGAGACCTCAAGTGCTGGGAGCTGCTCGTTTTAGACTCCTCATCAGAAAGGGGGGCTCTCCTGGCCAAGGAAGAAGACAGAGGATTACAAAACACCCTCCCAGCACCCCAGCGCGGGACAGCAGCGGAGCTGGCAGCCTAAGGAAGCGTGGCTGCTCCAGGTAGCTCCTCCTCACCACACAAGACACAGTGGGTACTAGCCGCTGCAGACCAAGGGGGTGAGGAGTACTGCCATGTCCTCCCGCTCCCGGAGCAATGCCGCCTGGATCACACCTCCTCACACATAACGGCTCTCCCTATGGCTCCTGCAGCCTGGACAAGCCTTTCTCCATGGCCCAGCAGCTCTACACATCTTCCTCAGCCACAGCATTTTGGCCCTCGGGCTGTCCTCAATACGCTGCCTCACAGCCTGAGCCCACACCCACTCCTCACCCTCCGCTTCCCGTTCTGCTCCACCACATGTTTCCAGTGCCATGCTCCTGAGCCCCATCCTGCTTGTCTCTTCTTCCACAGGCAGCTTCTCATCTCATCCTCATCCCCCCCACCCCAGCCCCATGCCCTGGGTGTTTGACCCTTTCCCTTTGGAAAGCTGTTCCTGAGTGGAAAGGCTGGATTTGGGTTCAGGGATGTGAGCCCCACTGAAGCAGGGTGCATTGAGGACACAGCTCAGGATCCGTGGGGACAGGGGATGGGGGGCTCCATACCTGCCCCAGCAGTATTTACCCAACGGCCGTTTGCTGTTCTTTAAGGGTCATTCAGACAAGCTGCTGAGGCCGGGGTAGCACAGCTCGAGTTCAGCTTCTGCCGAGGACACGACCCGGTCCCAGCCCTGCCCGGCTCTCACAGCGCAGTACCACACACGGTGCGACCCGCGGCTGCCGCACGCCGGCACCGGGCCTCGCAGCACCGCTCCCGCCGAGCCCTCGAGCCCGGCCGCGGTCAGACGGCACCAGCCGGAGGCTGCCGTTAGCCCGGGCAGGTCCGGCCGCCGCGGGGATGGAAATGCCCAGGCCCGGCCGCCTCTGCGCAGCTCGGGGGCTCGGGGAGCTTAGGGCCCAGCCCTAAGGCGGGACAGGGGCCACCCCGCCGGAGTGAGAGGGGCCTGGAGGGAAGAGGGGGACGCGGGGAGCGGGGTCGCGCAGTCCGCCCACGGTCGCAGCCCGGTTCCGGAGCAGCGGAGCTGGCCGAGGGGGGCCGGGGCCGAGCCCGAGTCCACACGGGCGGGCAGGGCGGCGGCCGGACGCCAGGGGGCGCCCGAGCGCAGCTGGCTGCCCGCGGCTCTGCCGGCGAACGGCAGGAGCTGGACAGCGGGGCCGTGCCCGGCCCGCACTGGAACGGGCACGGCACGGGAACGGCCCGGCCCCGGGTACAGCCCCGGCACAGACCGGAACGGGCACGGGACGGCCTCGGGCACAGCCCCGGCACGGGTACGGGCAGGTCCCGGGCACAGCGCCGGGCACTGCCCCACCTCCTCCTGTCCTCCGCTACCTCCAAGGCCGTCGGGGCCGGACCTGCCCCGCCGCCACTGGCCCCAGACCCTGTCAGCGACTGGCCCGGTCCCCGCCGGGGATGCTCCACAGCCACCCGGTGCCAGCCGAGGGAGAGCGCCCAGCCGCAGCCAGCCCGGTTGTCCTCTCTTGCTTGCGCAGACACCCCAAACTTCCATGTCTACTGCAAACTAGGAGTGGCTGCGAGTGGCTCAGGAGAGGCAGAGGAGGGCAGCACCGTTGCCAGCTCTTATCTGCGGGACACACGGCGGGCCAGGCGCTGCTGAGGGCTGCAGATGATCTCTGCCATGTCCCTGCCTCCAGCGGGGCTGAGCTCGTCCCACGGCTCCTCTGACCGGCCCTCACAGCATTCACCCCCAGAGTCCAAAACGCCCACAGCGAGCAGTGGCAGGCACATGCTGCCTCTGAGCCCATAAAGCTTCCCACGCTCTGGCAAACGCACTGAACATGTGAAAGCCCCAAGGAAGCCCTAAACTGATCAGTTTTGAGAACTGACAACCCCAGAGTCATCAGGGGATGCAAAGCCATAGGGCAGGCCAGGAACTTGCCTTGGTCGATTCTGCTTCCCAGCCACTAATCCTCCCTAATCTCATATTTGGTGGCATGTCACGGCTCTCTCATCTGATCATTTGGTCTGCACTAACCTTCCCGTGTCACCAAAACCTCTTCTGAGTGGCTTGGTTTGCAGTGGGTCAAGCTTCCCCCCCCACCCCGGCAGTTCAGAGCACAGGTGTGGTGAAGCAAATAGCACGTGCAGGCTCATCCTCAAGCCACACAGCAGAGGCAATGCAGCTACACGCTCTGCTTGTGGGCCCTCCTCGACGGAGCACAATGGCTTTGGGGACCATCACATACCATCTGATCACAGACCCATGCCCCCCCGTTCTCTTGCACACCTCAGTCTGTGTTACACCCCAGGAAGCACAGGCTGAGCCAGCACCAGCTCCCTTCCTACAGCCTCTCCAATTCCAAGGCACTTTTCCCTTCCTCCTTCCCACTACGCTGCCGACGCACCTCACCTCTCCTCGTTGAGGCCACACATGCGAATCCGCTCTGTGCTGGTCCAGTTGTGCACCCCACTATAGAGAGGTGCTGTAGAGATCATGACAGCTGCTCGTCACTGACCAGGGCTGCTGGGGCTCGAGAAGCCGCTCTGCCTACAAAAGAAAACCAGAGGGTTGGGAACTCTCCCAGGGATGCTCCTGTTCAACCGCGCTTCACAGAGCAGCATCCCCAGCTCCGCTGCTGGGCAGACAGGTGCAGTGCCCAAGATGCTACACTTCTGTCTGGAAGAGGGCTAGAAGCAACCAGCAGTGCCCCAGGCAGCATCCGCAGCCCACTCGTATTACAGCATTACTGCCAAAAAGCCTCTGGCTACCCTGAGAGTTTCACACCGATGTCTTCACACACACGCGCATCCCTCACCCTCGCCTTTCTTCTCCCTCCAGAGGAACACTCAGCACTGGGGAACAAGCCACAGGTCAGACTTTTACCCAAGAAAAGGGTCTGTTAAAACGCTGCCATCCCCCAAGGCCCCATATGACTTTCACAAGCCAGCACATGGCAGGTTCAAGGAGGAAAAACCTCACATGAGGCAACTGGGGGACCCTGGAGAGGAGCAGAGGCTTGCCAGCAGTGCCCTCAGACAGTGCTGACAAGGGATTACCCCCTCCCTCGGCCAGGAAGGTGCTGGTATTCAGCAGAAGTACGGAAGGAAAACATGAGGAAATCCAGGGATTTGCGAGCATCCAAGACGCACCGTCGGCTGGGTGGAGCTTTTGAGGGAGCGCTGCAGCCAATCCTGCTGTGCTGGGTGTTCCAGCACTAAGGCAGCTTTGCTGCTCCACTCCTGTCAGGGAAAAAGCAGCGGAGGAAGAGAGGATCCTCTGCGCTAACAAGTGGACCCGGTTGAACCAAGCGGCGCTGACTGCAAACGGCAGAGATGCTGCCAAGGAGGCTCTCGGTTCGGAGAATCACGGAGCACCTGAAGCTAAAGCAGGCACAGAGCCACTGCACTGCTCGGTGCAGCAAGCGAGAGTGGGAAGAAGCTGAAAGTGACACGTGATCCTAAATCTCCATCGCTGGCTGTTCCCTGACAAACTCCTGGCGACACGAGCTCTGAACGGGACAAGAAGCAGCTTGCACCTTCCGTTTATGCGGAAGCGAGCCACGCAGGAATCTACCGGTCAGCAGCTCGAGGGGTCCAGCCGCGGAACTGCATGCAGCCGCTGCCGGGTGCCCTCACCTCAGCCCAAACGTGCCTGTGGGGATCCTCAGGCAGAAAGAAGTGCCGGGCACGTAGGAAAAAAGGGGTGAGGCAGCCTGTTTGCAAAAAAGCAGCGACAGAGCCATCTGCACGTATGAGGGCACAAGTGAGCAAACAGAGCGCGGCAGCCAGAGGTCAGGAGAAGCGGGGGAAACCTGCTAAAGGACACGGGTTTGGAAGCAATGCTCTGCAGTGAAGGGGGAGCCGGGCGGGCGGTGAGACAGAGAGCAGGGTCATACCCAAAGAGAATGCGAGGTGGCTTGGAGCAGGAAGGGGAGGAGTTTTGCAATGCTTGGAGAGAAATGCAACATAAAGGAAATAGGGGAACAAACAATCTGCGGGGATTTCACCATCTTAGGCTAAACTGAAAGAAAGGGAGGAGAAAGGTCCTGCCCTCGAGCATAGTGACAGGACAGATGTTTGGGGGGAAACCAAAAGGGATCTTTTTTGTGCAACAGGGAAGGGGACACATACGGCTACACCATGTGGAACGGGAGTTGGAGACGAGCTGAAGCCTTGAACAGACCAGGCGTGACCCGAGAATAGGGCTGGCGAGGGAAAAGTGATAAGAAGGTGGTACGAGAAGCTGGGAGAAGCAGCATATTTAGAGTACTTGAGTAAAAGCTGGTCAACAGAGGAGGCATGATGGCCATGAGAAGGGAGCCGGGAGGACACAGCAACAGAGATAGACACCGTTTCATGAATTCTTGGCCTCTGTCCGCTACAGACGACATGGGACACGTGCCAAAGACAGGCATTTCACAGGGAACGAAGAACAGAAGAGAAAAAGAATCAAGATTTCACCTACAAGAAGGAATAAAACGGGGGCAAAACCATAGATGTGGTCTCAAGCACAACCCTGCACAAAGACTGAAAGAACAGCATCCTTAAGGAGGTAGGCCAGGAAGTTCATTGAGAAACATGGGAAGAGCAGCAGCCTCCCAGCGCAACGCCGAACCAGAAAGAGCAACTGCAGCCTCCCCTGGTCAGAACATGCTTTCTGTCAAGTCGACATGAGGAAACAGAGCACATCTCCTGTCTACACTTGTGCTGCTTGAAGCGACTTTAAACGGATGTAATGAAACGAGTAGGAACCCCTTGGAGAACACAGCTAGAGCCTGGCTTCACATGCCTGTCTTTGAGCAGAAGGAGCTGTTGAAGCCCTTCTCTTCCTTCACCCCTTCAATCACGTCACTGAAACTATGCAGGGTCCTGGTAAACTTGATCAGGGAGTTGATCTCAGTTTAAAACCCTTGTGGGCTCCCCCCTGGCCTGGCTCTAACCCCTACTAGCTCCTAGATCAGGTTCACCAAGAGGGAGAGAGAGCACAGCCTGGCACAGAACCTGCTTAACCCATCACATCTGTCAAAGGAAGTGTACATGAAACCACAGTCTTATTTTGATTTAGCTAAATAGATGCCCAGCCAATTCTAAGTAACTCTGAAGAAAACCGGTTTAGAATGAAGTCAGAAGATGAGCGCTGCACTTTGGGCTCATGGTGTGATATTAAAGCACCTTCACCCCCCAAAAGATGCTCTAAGAACTGCAAACAGAAAGGTGCTGAATGTGTCCACCTCCAACAGCAACCCCTCAAAGGGATGTTCAGTGAAACAAATCCCCCCCCGAAATTAAAACCAAGGGGGATTTGTTCATTTGTTCAATGAACAACCCATGTTCATTAAAACCTCTCATCATTTCGCAAAAAGAGAGGCTGCTCCTTTGCAAACCAGTCTCTTCCAGGCTCCAGAAAAAGCAGATGTTGTCCTTGTAGTAAAAGCAAGCTTGTACTCAGGTTAGCCATGACTTAGCTACACGTGGAATTGAGTCAAGCAATTACTATCGCTTCTGAAATACCGTTGTGCAGCCAATAGAAGTGAGTTTCCTGAGACAAAGCTCTTCAGGCATGGGTATTTTCTAAGAGTTATCAGCACACAAATCCCCCTTTCACCAAAATCCCAACAGCATCAAGATAACCATCGCTTCAGCTCAGGCTGAGGGTGGCAGGACAGGCTGCTGCTGCCTTCACCCACCCACTCCCACATTACTGAAGAGAACCAAGCCCACACAATCTCCGTGCTGACCCCTGCTAAAACCCTGCCCGCGCCCTCTCAGTGATCGGAACTGGAGCTGCCCGAGGTGAGGCTTCCGAAGCAAGTTTTCCATTGCCATGCTGCCCCTTGCTCTCCATCTCCCAGCCCAGCATTAACGCAGCAGGAATTGCAAAGTGGATTTTGCAAACTACTCCCCCTGGCAAATAACAGCAGTCCCTCAGCCAGATCAGCTCCCTGACTGAACTCAACAATCAGCTTCTCAAGTGCTTGCACCAGCAGCTTCTCTGGGCTGCTTCCAAACTTCCAGCCATAGGTAGCAAGGAGTTGGTTTTCACCAGAGGGTTTGGTGCTGTCATGTTTGCATGACAGATGTCACATCTCTGTTGCCACCTGGTCTAACCCTCGCTCATACTGCTCTGATCAGGTCAAAGAGACCCACGATCTCCTGCAGCCATCCACCTCCAGGGCAGCTGGGGTGAACCCATGGTACAGGAAAGGGCCTTTTTCCTCTTCTTCTTGTGTTCAGGACCACACTGCCTTGACACACCCCCCCACCTGCAAGAAGCTTTTCATGTATTTCCCTGCTCTGTACTAAATTACATCAATTTCAAGGGGCTTACCTTCCTCTCCCCCATCCCAGCACTGGCACATGAGTAATGCACTGAGCAGTTGCCACTATTTCAGGTGCACCCTGCCTGGGCAGGCACGAGATGCCAGGTGCTGAAATGCCAGCAGCCAGTCTCCTATAACCCCCCAGCGCAAGGCTTCCCCCCGCCTGGGCTCCAGGCAGGAATATCACCCCAAGAGCATTGGTAGGAACTCAGTACAGCTCGACAGAGCTCCAAGGCCTTTCTGGACACTGGCGGTTAAGTGTGACAGCGGCACAGAGGGAGGAGGAGGTTTTCCACCTTAGGGCTTGGAGAAGCAGAAAGCCCAGTGGACCCCATGCAGCAGCAGATGGGGAGGCTGCAGCGGGTCCCCTCCCACTGTGCAAGTGAAGGCCGGGGAGGGACGGATGCACTTTGACCCTGAAAACACACCCACAGGAGACACCTTTGCCACATTCATGCCCAGAGAGCACTGAAGCCTCGAAGGCTGTTGGCTTGGGTTTGGTTTTCCCCCAGATAGCAATGGAATATCAAACGGGGTTTCTCTGCTGGGAACTCCAAGCAGGACTCGGAGCTCAGAGCGCATCGCTCAGTGCAGCGGCGCAGGGCGGCAGGAGGAACCGGCTGCACCGCCAGGAACGGGCCATCACCCACAACGCTCCACTCTCTTTGGCAGCCTTCGTTGCCATTAGTAACACAGGCAAGAAATTATAGTTGGTTTTACGTGTGACTGTCGGGTACCCATTTAAGTTCCAGAGGTCCAGAGTGAGCACCAGCCACCAGAGTCACCTCAGGTGCCTTTTCAGCTCTGAGCATCACTTTGGGAAACCCTTCAGAGCAAAGTGCTGGCAAAAACATCTGAATTAAATAAAAAAATATACTAAAACACGGTGACGGTCCCCTCACAGGACACACAGCGGGCACAATGCACCGCCAGGGGAAAATCAGAACAAGAAAACTGAAATGAAAAGGGAACAGTTTTATCTGTCTTGTATCACGTTACTGCTCTTGAAGGGGTCAACAGCAGCGCTGGTACCAACTGGGAACAACCAGGGTGGCACAAATCCCTGCAGGGCCTGCCCAGGCCACCACCGCAGCCTGTGTCAGCAGGGAGGTGCCGGGTCCAACCAAGTCTCCCACGACCACCCCAGCTCAATTTGGGTCCCCCCAGCTCAGATGGGTTCCCCCAGCAGCCCTGACCACTGCCAAGCTGAGCCAGGCTTTGCCTCCACGCATTTGCTTAAGCTCATTTAAAGACACAGCAACACCGCAAGTAATTACAGATACTCAGCGCGACAAATTGGAAATAAAAAAGAGAAAATCCATCCCCGTTTGAAATGAAACAAAGAAAAGTTTGCCACTCATTTGCTAGTCCTTTGGTCACTCATCCCTGCTGCCGGCGACCAGCACTGAGCACTCCCTCGCTCACAACACCGGGGCTGTCCTCACAAAAGGCCACTGCTGTGCATTTAAGGACTGGAAAAAAGAGCCACCGAGGGAGGACAGTGTAAAAAATGTGTCTGACACGGCACGTGTCACCAGAAATACCGCGACGGGAGAGCAGCCGCCTGTCCCTGGTGCTGGGCCGGCACGCCAGAGCCCAGCACTGCCAGGGGCAGCTCCGTTCTGGAGGCCATCGTGCCAGAGCCAGTCTTCGGAGCCCACCCAGGGCACAGCTCCAGACCCAGGCGATGGCGATGAAGTGGTGCCTTGGCAGACACCAGCACCCGCCAGCAGGTACCCAACCGGTGAGACCCAAAGGCTGGTGATGGCAACGAGGAATGCAACGGGGAAGGAAAGGCTGGTGCAGACATGGTCAAAAAAGACGTGACAAGCAGCAAAGGGAGCGGGGTGCACCAGCCCTTCCTCGCAGTGATCCCCCCTGACTCAGCTGGTGATGATGAGGATGCTGGGGAGCAGATGCTCTGCCGGGAGGAGAGACTTTCTCCATCGCTATGTCAGCCTGGAAGAGCTTCTCAAGGAGCTGTTCTGAGCTGGCAGCACCCGCGCCGGGGGAAGGGAGCGACGCTGCTCGCCGAGAAGCTGCACCGACCCTGCTGAACACCGACACTCCGTCGAAGGAGTTTTGGTTTCCTCTCCGTTACGGGCGGCAGGAAGCGCCTCCTCCTGCCCGGTCCCGCCGCTGCCTGGCCATCACCACGGGCACTACGGGGCCCGATACGGCTGCCGCGGGCTCGGGGGGCGGCGGCGCGGGGCCGGCCCGAGCCCTGCCCGAGGCCGCGGGGCTGGTCCCTCCCGAGCCCCGCGAGGCCGCGGCACAGCCCGCGCCGCTAACGGAGGCCCCCCCCGCCCCGCCCCGCGACACGCCGGACCCCACGGCCGCTCCGTGGGCCAGGCCCCGCGGCACTGCCCCGCGCCGGCCCCCGCAGCCCCCGGTGTCCGCTCCGGCTCAGCGGCAGCCCCCGGGGCCGCTCCACACGGGAGCGCGAGGCCGCCTCTCGCCCCGCGGCCCCGGTACCCGCGGCCGGGCCCCACCTCCCCGCGCTGCCGCACCGGGGCAGCCCCGAACATGGAGGTGGCGGCGGCCGCGCTGCCCCCAGGGAGGGCTCTTCCGCCATTGCCCGGCGCCCGCCCGGCCGGCTCCCGGCGCTGCTGCCGGGGCGACTCGGCCCCGGGCAGGGCGGCCGCCGGCGACGGGCTCGGGCCACGCTGCTAAACTCCGCGAGCGCCCGGCGCCGCCGTCCCGCCGCTGTCGACCGCCGCCCCGGGAGCGCTGCGCCCCGCCGGCCGTCCCGCCCCGCCCTGCCGCCCGGGACCCCCGCGCCGCCCCGGGAGCGGCAGGTGTCGCCGGTGCCGGTGCCGCCGCGCGAGGCAGGGCAGCAGCGCGCCGCGCCGTCGCGGGGCAGAGAGCGGAGCACAACGCCCGTTGCCCGCTGCCCCCGGCCCGGCGCTGTCAGCACCCGCCGTCCCCGCCGCTGTCCCGCCGCAGGACGTTGTCCACCTCCCACCATCGCCAACCCCCCCCCCCCCCCCCCCCCCGGCGCCCCCCCCCGGGGGTGTCCCGGGACCGTTTCCATGGAGACCCCGTCCAACCGGGCGGGGAGAGGATGGCTCGGGCCGCCCGCTCCCGTCCACCCCCCCCTCACCCCCTCGGCGGTGGGTGCGGGGCCGCGCGGGCCCGGGGTGCCCGGGCAGAGGGGGCCGGGGCGTCCGGTGCGGGGCGGCGCGGCGCGGGGGGGGTGTCGGGCACGCACCTGCTTCCCGAGCCGGGCGGGCGGCGGGGGGGGGCGGCGGCGGGCCGAGGCGGGCCCCTGCCCGGAGGCGGCGGGTCGGACACTGGGCGCTGCGAGCGGCGGTTCGGCGGCGGCGGAGACACTGGCAGCGGCAGCCGGAGTGTGAGGGCGAGAGCGAGCAGCGGCCGCGGCGGCTGCCGGGAGCTGTAGTCCGGTGGCCGCTGCCGCCCGCCCGCCCCGCGCCCCGGGGACTGCGGCTCCCGGCGTGCCGCGCGCCAGCCCTGCCCGCGCGGGGGGGGGGGCTGCGCGGAGCCGGCCGAGTCCGGAGGGGGAACGGGCAAAGGGGGGTAACCGACCGGGAGGGGCCGGTAGTACCGGGCGGCACGGGGCGGAACGGCGCGGTGCGGGGGGAGCCCCGCGCACACACACACACATACACCCGACCCCGCGCCGGGGCACCAGCGCCCGCACCGGGAGCGGCGCTCGCTCCGCACCGGGGGGAGGAGGATGGAGAAGGAGGAGGCGGCGGGGCGGGCGTTCGCTCCACGCCCGAGCAGAGCTGGACGGGCAGCGCTGGCGGAGAGCGCAGCTCCCGCAGCCCCCGGTACCCGCCGCCGGGTGCGGCAGTGGGGGATGTCCCCGGGCGCAGCCCCCCCGAGCGGGGCCGGTGGAGCGGGCGCGGAGCCGCCTGCCCGGCCGAGGTGGGCGCGGGGCCGGCGATGGCGATGGGTGTTCCCCCCGCCCCCGGCGCGGTGCTTCGCCGGGCGGGCAGCGCTGCGGGGTAGGGGCGGCCCTGGGCAGGGGGCGAGTCGCCTCCGCCTCGCCATGCGGGGCATTGGGCTGCGCTGCGTGGCGCCGTGCGGTGGATCGAAGTTTTTCACTGGCCCCCGCCGGCGGCACCGGGGCCCTCAGGCCCGGCGACCGCCGCACACACACACACACAGAGCCCCTCCGATGCCCGGCATGGGGCGGCCCCCGCGGTGCCCGGCCGCGCCCTGGCCTGCTCCGTTCCGGTCGCCTTACCGGGCCCGCCCCGCAGCGACCCGGCGGCTGACAGCCTCGTACGGGCCTCGGGACGGGCGTCCCCGCAGCGCCCTAGCGCGGCCGCGCTGCTCGGGCACCGTCCGCCCCGACCCTGCCACGCTGCCCGGCCCCGGCGCAGGCACCGCCCCGCAGCCCCCTCCCCTGCCCCGGGCAGACCGGCCTCCCCCGGGCCGGCCCCTCGCCCTTGCCTCCCCCCCGGGCCGGCCCCCGCTCAGCAGCCCGCCCGCCCCATCCGACGCCTCCGGCCTGGCAGCTCCCGCCCCGGTCCCCGCGCACCGGCTGCCTCCGCAGGCTCTCGCCGCCGCCCACCCCGCGGAGGTGGGGGGGATCCTCCATTTCCCCGTTTCGGGGGGCACAGAACCGGCGGGTGGTGACCCAGTCCTGCCCTCGAGGGTCTGCCGGGGACGCGCAGGAAACACCCGTCCCACCGGGGAGCAGCGGGCAGCCGGCTGCCGGGTGTCTCACAGGGCTCGGGCAGGGACCGGCACCGGCAGTGGGTGAGGGCCCGGAGGCCGCGCTGGGGATGCAGGATGGCCGTGGATTTGGGCTGGGGGTCACCAGAATCCGGAGGGGCGGGCGGGGGGTCCGTGCTGCTGCCTCCCTCCCCCCCCCTCGCACCCCAAGGTGTGTCCAGGACCTGCCTTTTTGCTGTGGTGCCTGTCTTCAGTCCCGGATTTGGCCTGTCCAATGACCACGTCTCACCTCATTCCAGCATGTGTGACATCTGCTGGGACGTGGGGTCACTCCACAGGGCACACTCTGTGGTGGGTAACCCTGGCTGGCGCATGTAGGGTGGTACCTACGCCCTGGTGTCGCCTGCCACTGCAGGCAGCAACCTCTGCAGCCTCAGCACCAGCCTTCCCTCTGTCCAAGGGGAAAAACCCCTTGCAAAGGCATTGAGCTCCTTTCCTTTGCCAGAAGGGCCTCAGTCACCTTGGGCAAGACACGACCCATTGTCCCTTTGAGGATGCAGTTTAGGGTCTGTGGGCGGGACAGTGCTGAGCGGGCAGGGCAGGCACCCAGGGCTGGGGTGAGGTTTGGGGGCAGCAGTGTAATGTGAGGTGTGGCAGGGTGACATATGAGGGATGGCAGGGTGACACATGAGGACTGACAGCACCAGGGAAAGGCAGAGAGCCCTGGCTGAGCAGAGGAAGGCCAGGAACAAGGACACACTTCCTGCAGAGGGGAATCACTCCATCTTGCCCCTGTTTTGTCCCTGTCTTCCCCTACCTGCTGCCTCCAGCTGTGCTGCGGGCAGGGAAGATGCTCCATGAGGTGTTTTGGAGCCTGGGAGGATGAGTGGAAGCTGGTGCAGCCTACAGCCAGCCCTGGGTTGATAAGGACCCGCCCTGTTTGCATCCTGCTGCAACTAAAACCAGGTGGTTTGGGCAATGGCCCCATCCTGCAGCTCCTCTCACCCCATCCCAGCAGGAATTGCATGCAGGGATGTGTGATGCCAGTTGAGTAAGGTCTGCGTCCCATCACCACGTCTTCCAACACTGCTCCTTCCTGCTTTAGTCAGAACCTACCAGCACTTCACTGTCTTCAGGCTGGGATAATTTGCACCCCAGAGCTTTAGAGCATGGTTCTGAAAAACTGTGGTCTCTCCTGCTGGTGTTCCATGGAAAGCCTGGAGAATGAGGAGCATCCCTCCTTGGGATTGTTCATTGGACACCAGTCACGGGCTGACATGCAAGAAGGCCAACATGAATTATACGTTAATATGCACTGCAAAAATACGTTTTGGTTTGGGGTTTATTTAATTCTTTCGCCCCTTCCCTCTGGATTTGGGCAGGATCTGCATCACTGCCTCCTCCCCTCAGTAGGAATGGGAACACGTTGACTTGCACAACCCAGGTAAGCACTGGCCACAGGAACAGTGCTGGCAGACTGCACGCTGCTCACTGCCAGGCCATGCGTGGGGACCTCACACCCTGCTCAGGACGTTTTTGGTCTCTGCTGGTCCCAGGGCCACTCCCAGCTGGGCTCGGAGGCCAGGAGATCCAAATGGGTGTCTGAGCTCAGGGTGCACCTTGGAGCCTCCTCCCACACTGACAGGAGTGATGTGTAGCTCCTGGTGCCAGGACAGGAGTGATGGTGTGATGCCTCGTGCGATGTGTTCACCCCACAAACCCCTTATCCCTGGCCAGTCCTGCACTGGACCTCGCTGCTCCAGAGCTTCAACATCATGAGGCAGATAGAGTTGTGTCCATGAAACCAGCTCTGAGGCCAGGGGCTTCCCATTAGGGTGGATGGGGTGTCCATTGCCACAGCATCTGGTACTCAGTCTCTGGGTTTCCTGGGGCTTTTCCTTCTGCACTGAAGCAGGAGCCTGTGCACTGCTTCATTCATGGTGGGCAGTCACCTTGCAGTAACCCCATGAGGAGCACCAGCTCCACCTGCAGACCTTGTCTTCCCACTTCCCACCCATCGTCCCCACTCCAATGACAAACCCTTCTGCTGCACATTAAAAGGTGCATCTAGAAGGTGACCCCCTCACTGGAGCAGCACCTTCTCCTCCTGCCTGCTCACTCCTGGGGGATGGGGAGGAGCAGTAGGACGAGCCCTGCAGCTGCTTTCCTCCCTGCTCCAAAGGGGCTTGCAGCGGGGCCTGGGGGGGATGTGTGACCGAGTCCCACCTCCCGTGTGACAAACTGAATCTCTTCATCAAGAGCTTGGAGGTTGAGATTTGAATCCAGCCCTGGGGACAAAGTGATGCCTCTTCTGCACTGGGAGGGGGCTGGTGGCTTGACGCTTCGGGTTTCTTCACCTTGAACCTTTCACAGGGAGCCTGGGGCTGGCCTCTTCCTCCACGTTGTGCTCCGGAGGGTTCTTTGGGACCAGCCTCTGTGATGGCCGGAGCTGCGTGGAGGACGGAGGCATCACCTGTGGTGAGTGGGGCAGACAGAAGGCCATGCGCTGCTGCCTCTGCTGCCATCCTCCTCTTCTGCACCCCTGGAGAAGCACTGGGCTGGATGAGAATTTGGGATGAGGTTGGGAGGAACTGTGCTGTGCCTGGGGCCTGAGGGAAGAGCTGGCAGCTCCAGCAGGAACAGGCAGGGCAAAGTGATGGAGAAGGGATGGATGCAGTGGGTTAGCAGGGCTGGGAGTGCCTGGGGAGCCCCAGAAAATAGGCAAGGAGCCCCGTGGGGCTGGAGGGGTGCTCATGGGGAGCCCTGGCTCAGCTCCAGCCCCTCTCCAAGGATTGTATGGCTGGAGGCTCTGCAGGGCAGTTCACTGTGGGCAGCTCTGGGCCTTGCCCTGCTCACAGCTCCTGCTTCTGCCCCCAACTTCTTTATTGTCCATCCTCCAGCCCCAAGCCCCCAGGTCCGGCTTTGGGAGGCACTGAGGATCCCAATTGTAACCAGAGACAAAGAGAGCCAGTGTTTGTGCACAACATGCTGCTCCGACAGCCCATGCCTGCAGATGCAGAAGCTGCACCGGGATGACCATGCCACAGGGTCCTGCGATCTCCGGGATCCAGGGGCAGGATCCTAGCCGCAGGCATCACCCCAGCTCCCAGCTGCAGCACCAGAGGGTGAGGGCTGCCTCGCGCCACGGGGATTCAGGGAGAGATGAGCAGAGGAGCCCTCACAGGGACCCAGGACAGGATGCGGGCAGGGAGTGGGGCGGGGGGAGTGGGGGCGGGGCAGCTGAGCCAGCCCCACATCTCCTGTGGGCGCAGCACAGGCACGAGAGCGTCCCAAGGTGGGAGTCCCAGGCAGGGTATCCCAGCCCTGCTTCGTGCTTGCAGGCTCTCTGCGCTCGGGGTTTCTCTGTGTACAGAACAACCGACTGTGGCCTCTGCGGTGGCTGCATTCAAATGAAAGCTGCTTCCATAGCACTGGCCAGGGCACCCGTCACCGTGCCACTGCCTGCCGTGAGGACATCTGTGTGAAGAACCTCCGCTCCCCCCCGCTCTGCCTCAAACCTGCCGTTTTAGGACCCTTAATTTCCACCCCGCCTCGCCGGAGGTTTTTCGGGCTGTGGCTCTGCCAGAGCCCGGCCAGGCATCCCCCAGCTCTGGGGCTGCTGGTTTGGGGCTCAGTTCCCCAGTTTAGCAGGGGTTTGGGGCCCAGAGCAGTGCCCAGCTCCCTGAAGGAACTTGAAGGTTGATGTTTTGAACCCCGCACTGGGGCCAAAGTGACTCCACCTCCGCACTGAGGAGGGGGTTTCATGTCTTGAGGCTTTGGGTAGCTTCACTTTGGGCACCCCCCTGCTCCTCCACTATCTCTGGAGGCCCTGACATCCCTCCCTGGCCCCGATGTGCCCGGCACATCGCTGTGGGAACTGCAGGGTGGCAGCAGGGACAAAGACATCAGGGGGGTACAGGGACTTCCCCTCCCCAAGCAGGGACCCGCCACCTCCAGGAGACCCTGAATGCGGCATCGCAGCGCGACACACTCCGGACGGATGACAACGGGGCTGGCGGCTGCTCCAAGCACCCGTCACTAAGGGTGGGCAACGCACCTCTGCGGGTGCGAGGTCCCGCTACAGCATCTCGGAGGAAATCTCTCGCTCAGGTTGTGCCGTGCTGGATACGGCATCTCCATGGAAACCCTCCCGCTCCGGCGGTGCGGGCTCGGGAGATGCCATCTCCACGGAAACGCGGCTGCGGCGGACGCCGGGATGCGCTGCCCGGGCACCGGGTGACACCGCAAGGAGGGTCGGGGGTGTCCGGACACCCACGGCCGGGCCCACCGAGGAGGCTGAAGGGGATCCGACGGAGCAGGGTCGGAGCACAGGCCACCCTTGTCCCGGCACAGGGGGAAGGAGGCCCCGGGAAATCGGGAATGGGGCGGTCCCATGCCTAAACCACCAGCGCAGACCTGCCTGCCCTGCCCCACTCTCGTGCTGTGCCATTCAGAGCCTCCCTCCACCGTTGTGGGTTTTTCCTGGGAGGGGTGTCACCTCCTCTCCTCTCTTCTCTCCCACCCCGGGGCTCAGCCAGGCCCGTTCCGGGGAGGACCATTCTCTACGCTACAGGGGATGGGAGTGATCAGGGAGACGGAACCCCCTGCTCCCAGCGAGGAAGGGGGGAAGAGCCCCCTATCCCGGGCTGGCCTGGGGATGGCCCTGGCGCTCGCACCCCCGTCCCGCGGCACGGGAAGAGATTTCACGCTCAGAACTGGCCCAGGCAAAATATTTTACAGGTTATTTATAGCCTGCATTAAAAAAACGCGAGCCCAACGCCAACACGAAGAACCAGCCACTAAAACCCTTCGTTTGTTGATTGCAATCGCGCCTTTTGCTTTCATTCAGCTCCCGCCAGCCCCGCTCGGTGCTCGGAGCTCCCGCGGAAGCGGGCACCGGCTCTGCCCGCCGGGGACCCTGCGCTCAGGGAGAGGCCGGGCCTCGCTCCCGCTCCGGCGCGTGCGGGCGCGCCGGGATTAGCCCCGCTCCGGCTTTGACGTAGCCCCGAAAGTAGGGCAGGGAAAGCGGCCGGCGGCGCGCGCGGCCGGGGAGCACCCCGGGAACACCGGCAGCGGGGGGGGGGGGGAGGGTCTGCTCCCGGCACCCACCGGCCCGGGCGGGACCACGCCACGGGAGGGACAAGGATCAGCCCGGTTCCACCCCTGCGAGGGACTCCGCAGCCCTGGGGCTGCCCGTCCGCATCCCCAGCACTCTCCTGCCTCCAGCCGCCTGCAAACCTGGGACTGCGTCTTCATCAAACCCCCAGCGCTGATACTCCTCGCCCAGAGGGTGCCCCTGCTGTACCCATGTCCCTCTAACATACCCACAGCAACTACACTGGGACTTCCTGCACTTATGGGTGGATGGAGACGAGATCTCGGGAAGAAGCACTTTCCCTGGCAGCGTTCAAGGCCAGCGTTGGACAGGGTTTGAAGCAACCTGCTCTAGTGGAAGGCATCCCTGCCTGTAGCCGGGGCTGGAACTGGGTGGGCTTTAAGCTCCTTCCCTCCCACTCCAGTCTGTGGTTCTGTGATGCTACGGTACTGGAAGTCCCAGTTCAAACCGAATCCAGCCCAGTGCTGGGCATCCAGGGCTATCATACCCAGCAGGCACAATCCAGGGCTGGGAAGCAGGGAGAGCCCCGGGTTGGGCAGATGAGGGAGGCATCCACAAAGAGGGACAGGGACAGCAGCGCTACAGGGGTCTGGCAACCCAGGGCCACAGGGAGCTGCAGGGAGGTGGAGGTGTAGGCAGAGCGGCTGCGCTCACCCCAGGCCAGGCCCAGCCTCTGGGGCACTTCAGCTTTTACTAAACCAAACAGACCCATCCTTGTACCTCTAAGAGCCCGAGGGGCTGGGGCAAAGGGTTCCCATGGCCATTGGTGCAGGCAGGGCAGAGGGAATCCAGGCACCAAGCTGCGACCTTACCCATGTGTGACATGGAAGGGTTCTCCAGTGTCACATGGAAATGCTCTGTGCTTCCTCTCCTCTTTTCTCTCCAGCCCAGCCTGCATTCACACTGTGCAGCACGAGTGCAGCCCTATGCTATCTGGGCACCCCAGGGACTCTCTGGGGCTGGTGACACCCAGGCCGAGTCCCTGGCAAGGGCACAGCTCCAGCAGAGGTGACACCGCAGCAGCCACCACCCCAGGAAGGGTGCCAGCACCCAGAGCAGGAGCCCTGCACTGTTTTGGGGTTAGAATACAGGAGTTACAGGGCACACACCCTCAACCCCGTGGATGCCTGTGCCCCAGTCCCACTGGATGGCACCTGGGTGCCCTGGCTGCAGGCAGAAGGGTGAGTGCAGCAGCTCTGCCCCAGCCCCAGGGGACAGAGAGCAGCCTAGGGACCCCGCACGGCTGAACCCCAAGGGAAGGCTGCAGTGCCAGTGCAGGGTATGGCAGCACCCCTGGGATGAGGAACACTAATTCCTGGGAACAGCAGCCCCTTCAGCTTCCTTGTTCAGGCAGGGAAGCATTCCCCTGACTGGCATGAGCACAGCGCAGATAAGAGGGAGGAGAGGACTGAGGGGATCCCTGTCCCACCATGAGGCTCCAGCACTGGACACACCAAGCACCCCGCAGTCACCCTTTGCAGGGTGCAGTGGGCCAAGAAGCCTGGCTCAGCAGAAGGAAGAGGGCAGGGTGGCTAGGTGAAACCACCTCAGAGCCCTATATTCCAGCTCAAGGGATTCACCAGAGTGTGGCAAAAGTTACTTCAGAACCGCTGGTGGACACAAGGAGCGGTGCCCCATGGCTGGGCTCAGCACAGCCAGGCTGGGAGAAAACCCCTTTAGCCGAGATCAAAAAACATTGTTATATATACAAAAAATGGAGGTATGAAAGACAGGAGCCCCAGGGCAGGGGAGCCCCAGCACTGAGTTCACCTCTGCTCCTGCTCCCAGCCCAGGGCAGCAGCTCCAGGCCCCCTCAAGAGCACATGCCATGCAGGAGGGCACAGAACAGCCTGCATGCAGCTACAGCCCTGTCCTGCCGCGGCGCCGGCCTGGCTGTACCCTCAGCTCCGGCACCAGCTCCAGGGCAGGCCTGGCTGCGGCAGGAACATCCTCAGCAGAGATGGGCTGGATGATGTGGCCGCTGCGGGTGATGACACGGGGCGCTGTCAGCTTCTGGAAGGCACGCTGCGTGTTCCACGTGGCTCCCACGGGCGTTCGAATGCTCTGCTCAAACTGCTGGTGCCGCTCAAAGGGGAAGGGCAGCTCGCTGACCTGGGGGGAGTGGCACAGCAGGGTCACCCCCTGCCAGCACCCCGGAGGCTGCTCCCACCACATGCTGCTGCTGGCTCCCGCTCACACCATCCCTTGCCCCGCTGACCCCTGGTTCCACCCCTTATGCCAGTAGATTCCAAGGGCTGGCACAGCCAAGAGCAGTCCTGGGAATTTCTCTTCCCTCCATCATCCTGCTGGCTTCTAGGCTGCCAAAGCTGGAGGCTCAGTGCCTGGGCAGGGAGCACAGGCAGGAACAGGGGATGTTTTGGGAATGGGTCACAGGAATGCTCCGGAGTGCACACAGAGGCTGCACATCACCCACCTGATGTGCTGCTGCGTAGATGTTACGCTTTTCACTCATGATGACGTGGGGCAAGTGCTGGTCCTTCCTGGGAGGCGCTGGTGGCGGCTTGAGCAGGAACCTGCAGGACACACACATGATCAGCCCTGGGGCCAGGCTGGGGCACATGCATGGTAAGCCCCAGGGGTTCACACTCACCGCTTTATCTTCCTGGCGCTGGGCTTCAGGCCTGAGCCCCCCCACTCGCCCCAGCCGGGCAGCACCAGGTTCACTGGCTGTGGCTTCGCATCCTGCTCCGCCTTGCGCTTCTCCCGGCGGAAGTCAGCGACCACGTCATCCCCGGCAAAGGCCTCGGTGATCACCCCGCGCTGGTCGATGCCTCCCTCCTGTGGAGAGCAGGGTCAGCCCCTGCAGCCAGCCTGGCTGCGGGACAAGGGGCTGGTGGGTCCCGCTCACCTCCTCCTCCAGCAGCACCGGCAGGCTAGGGCACCGAGCCTCCTGCGCCCGCCCCTCCAGCACTGCCTGCAGGCTGATCAGCTGCTTCTGGGATGCTGGCTTCCTGGCAGGCCTGGCCCCAGCTCTGCCCTCCTCTGGCTGCCGCTGTGCTCCCATCTCTGCTCCTGCGGCTGCTGGCTGCTGTGCTCCCGCTCCTGTGATCGCTTGCTGCTGCTCTCTTGCCTCTGCTGCTGCTGCCACCAGCTGCTGTGCTCCTGTCCTTGCTCTTGCAGTCGCTTGCTGCCATGCTCTCGCCTTTGCTCCTGCGACCACCGGCTGCTGCACTCCCATCTCTCCTCCTCCAGCCACCGGCTCCTCCAGCTCCTCCACTCCCATCTCTCCTCCTCCAGCCACCGGCTCCTCCACACGCTCCTCTGAAGCCAGAGCCTCAACATCCTCCATTGTTCGTGCTCGGCCCAGCTGCTGCAAGAGCAGAACTTCCTCCTGGGCATCAGTGGGCAGCTCATTCCCTGCACTCACCTCTGCCTCTCTGCAGATGAGGGGGATGGGGATGTCCCCCGGAGGTTCAGAAACTGCCTCTGTCACATCAGCATCTGCACATTGAGGCAACAGGTGAGAAACAGTCACCCATGAGGAGGAAAGAGTGAAGCCAGGCAGAAAACAGCCCTGGCACCCCTCTTTCCCTTGCCCAGCCCTGAAGCAGCACACCAGTCCCTCCCTGCCTGGGGCTGCAAGCTCCTCACCTTGTCCTGCAGGGCTCCCTGCCTGCTGCTGCCGCAGGTGCCGCTTCTGTGCGAAGTCCTGTAGCAGAGCTTCCTCCTCTGACATCTCCTCTTCATCCTCCTCCATCTCCTCCTTGATCTCTGCAGCACCAGGCTCTAATATGTCTCCCTGACCCTCCTGTGTCTCTGGCTCCTTGGCTGGGCTGCTGGGTTTGCCCAACAGCCAGGGATTTGCTCTGCTGGCACCCGTGGGGATGGTAGGAATGGTCACCAATGTGAGGTCCTCCTCAGGCACATCATCTGGCTTCTCCTCAGGCAGCTCCACACGCACCTTCTGCATCAGCTCCTTGTTCTTGGCCAGCTGCTCCTGCATGGCCTTGCGAGCCTGGGAGGGGGATTGAGAGGTTTCTGAGGCAGGGCAGAAACAACGCACCCGCCCCACCTCAGCTGCCTCCCCCTTCCCTAAACCAGCACTGGAAACGTTGCTGCGGCCTTTCAGTGTATAATGGTGGTTTATAAGGAAGAGAGAGACTTTATACCAAGGTCTACAGGGACAGGACAAGGGGCAACTGCTTTAAACTAGAAGAGGCCAGATTTTGGTTAGATACAAAGAAGAAAGTAGAAACAAGTTGTATGATGAGGGTGGTGAGGCGCTGGCACAGGGTGCCCAGAGAAGCTGTGGCTGCCCCATCACTGGCAGTGTTCAAGGCCAGGTTGGACAGGGCTCGAAACAACCTGCTCTAGTGGAAGGTGTCTGGCAGGGGGTTGGAACTGGATGATCTTTAAGGTCCCTTCCAACCCAAACTCGTCTGTGGTTCTGCGATCTCACCTCTAGGTCATACTTGGCTATAATGGCCCTGGAGCGGGCCCACTTCCCCTTGTTCTGGTGCTTAAGGCTCATTCGCTCCTGGGGGGACAAACGAGAGAAGCATCAGAACAAGCACCCTCATGAGCGGGGATGTCCCACGCGGTGGGGGACAAGCACAAAATTAGCACCTGCATCCTGAGCTGCTCCAGCTCCTCCAGCTTCGCCAAGGCAGCCTCCGGGTCTGACTTCTGCAGCAGCTCAAACTCCTTTAAGGCCTTTCGCCTCTTGCTTTTCTTCAGCATGCGATGGTACCTGAGCACAGAGGCAGTGAGGCCTCGGGTGCCAGGGAGGCCCTGGGGACCCCGTGTTTTGGCCATACCCCCGCACCAGGCAGACTCAGCCCTCTCCAAGGGATCTTACTTCTTGCTCTTGATCTTCTTCTCTCGACGAGCCTTGGCTTCGTAGTAGGACTGCACAACCCGAGCCTTCTGCAGCTCTGCCCGCCGCTGCCGGGCCTGCCAGAGAGCAGAGTGAGGGCGAGCACCAAGGAAGAGGCCTCAAGAGCCGGGGCATGGACGGGGGGGGCACCCACCTCCTCCAAGCTCATTGCCTGCAGCGAGGCTGCCTCCTCTGGCGTCAGGAGCGGATCTGTGATGGGCTGCTTCGTCTTGTGGAGCAGCCCAAAGATCTCCTGCTCCAGGGGAGTTCGGGCCTGTTGGAACACAGCAGACCCAGCACGATGCTGGTGATGAGAAGAATCACGAGAGGCAATGCTCCTCTAGATGCCCCTGTCCTGGTGCCCCTGAGCAGGTAAACAGGAGGGCCCAGAGAAGTGTGGCCCCTCCTCCTGGGACTGAGGTCATGGCCCTGGCTAGGGTCATAGGCAGCAGCCCCTGGCTTGCTCCGGGGAGGGCAGAATTCCTCGCAGGGAGAGGAGGAGGCTCACAACAGGCAGGCAGCATTGGCCAGGTAGCTCTGGGCATGAAGCACAGAGCAGTTTCCCTGGCCACACAAAATCATGTCCTGCCAAAACAGAAAGGGACCTTTGGGCAGGGTGAGGCGAGCTGGCTGGGAGCTCAGCAGCGGCTGCCTCTCACCACAGCACCTGTACAGCTGGGAGAGCTCTCGGGGAAGGCAGTGACTCACCTGCCAGCAGCACAACCCTCATGGGAATTCATGTTCAAAATCAAAAACATCATTGTTTTGTAATTTTACAAGATTTACAATAAGGAGGTCCAGGGTTTGCCAAACTGGACCCCGTCTACCTCAGCACATGAGGCCAAGGGCTACAAGCAGACACATGGCTCACCACAGGGACCAAAAACCTGCACACTCAGCAAGCGTGACTCAAGCTGAAAGGCTAAGAAGAAAGGTACAGAGCACGCTCAAAACCTTTTGCCTGTGCCTTAGCCAGCCCCTCCCAGAGGCTCGGCTGTGCATGAGGAAGGTGGAGTACTTCCATGTGAATCTTCCCCAGCTCAGCCCGTGCCTGCCCAGAGCCTCAGCGACAGGCTGGGCCTTCCCCATGCCTACCTCACTCCTCCTCACACAACCAGGAGCTGTGCCACCAAGCCCAGGAGCTGCATGACACAAAGCAGCACCCACCTTCCAGGCTGAAGTCACCTGCTCCAGGGGCACAACTGCAGCAATGTCCTGCTTGAGCGGGAACACCAGCTGCTCAGCGCGCCGGTTCTGCAGCACAATCTGTTGCCACTTGCCCACATCTTTGGAAGTTGTGAGGTAGGCAGCTTCCCTCACGACCTGCAGATGGGTGGGAAGGGAAGCAGGTGAGCAAAGGAGGCCTGAGGCAAAGAACAAGAGCCTGTTGGCATCAGAGAGTAGCAGAAGGCACTCAAAGGCCCACTCACCCGCTTGGCCTCCTCCTTGCTGAGCGGCAGCTCCACCGCTGCCTTCTGCTTCACTCGGGTCAGCTCATTCTTCACGCTGCTCAGGGCGGATTTGGGGCGGATGGGCTGCAGGAGCTCTGACAGAACCAGCTTCTCCCCAGCCCCTGCATGAGGTCCCACATGTCAGCTCAGGTACAGCGCTGCTGACCCGAGAGGCTGCTGGTGCATTCAGCCAGAAAGCCCCAGGGTGGCTGCAGCCAACCTCGGCCCCCACGGGTCTCACCTTTGGTGCTGACATTAAACTCGGACACCTGCACACTGGCCTCCGTGCGCTCTGCCAGCCTCCGCCTGCGACACGGGAGAACAAATCAACCAAAGGCACGTCCCCCCGAGTGCTTCTCCCTCCCACAGGAGCTGAGCTGCTTCTCCAGAGCTTCCCTGCTCAGCACCGCAGGGGCCACGGCGAGGAAACGCGGCTGCTGCCAAAACCCCAGGGCCAAGCCACAGCAGCGCCCCGGACCCCATCACTCACCGTTTCCGTCCGGACAGGGAGCTGACCGCCTCCAGGAGCTGCCGGTGCCGCCGCTCGCCGTCCTCCCGCCGCTGCCACGAGGCAGACACAGTTACAGATCCCGGCCCAGCTCACCCCAGAGACCCAGCAGGCGCTGCCGGGAGCGGCGCCCGCTCCCTGGTGCCCCGCCACCTCCCGGCCGAGCCCCGAGCCCCAGCCTGCGCCCTTCCGGCCGGGCCGGGCCGGGCCGGGCCGGACCGGGCCACCCTCTGCCGCAGCGGGGGGACCCATCCCCGAGGCCTCGCCTCACCCGGACCTCTCCTTCCCTTCTCCTTCCCTTCCCTTCCCCTCACCTCATCCTCATCCTCATCTTCGTTCTCGCTCGCGGCCGCCTCCACCCCCAGCCACTCCTCCGACATCGCACCGTACCGCACAGCACCGCACGCCACGCTAGCCGTAAAGCACCGCGCCGCGTAGTACTACTCCCCGCACGACCTGCCGGAAAGCGCACCGCTTCCGCCCGGCCTGCCGCAACCCGCCACGCTTCCGCCCGCCGGATGGCTCTGACGTCACGGTTGCCGTGGCAGCGGGGCCGAGGGTGGGGGGGACGGGCCGGCTCCGCGGCTCTCGGGGTGCGGGTCGGACCCGGGCTCCGCACGGAGACGGGCTGCTCCTGTCCTCATGGCAACGGCCGCAGGAGGACCATGCCCCCATTGGGCGCGCCACTCCCTGCCCTCACCGGCAAACCCCCAGGCAGCACAGCGGAAAAACGGGGCCGCGGCAGCGACATGCGGAGGGGACGGGCCACGACACGACACGACACGACACGACACGACACGACACGTGCCGAGCCCCGCCCCCGGTCCCGCCTCCCCTTGTCCGCACCGGGGCGGGGCGGAGGGACGAGACTGCGGAGTGACGTGTGGTACAGCCAATGGGAGTGAAGGGGCGGGACGGATGGCGCTGACAGACCAATGGGCGGTGCGGCCCCGCCCCCGCAGAGGCGCGAGGCGTGGCGGCCCCTCCCGCCGCGCTGAGGGAGCGAGCGGCGCGGCCCGGCCCGGCCCGCGCGGCGCTGCCAGCACCGGCACAGGGTGAGCGGCGGCGGGGCCCCCTCTTCCCCTCCCTCCCTCCTTCCCTTCCTCCCTTCCTTCCTTCCACAAGCCCGGACTCCGGCGCCGCCGCGGGGTGGGCGCTACTTGCCCAGCCCAGCTCCGTCCCCTCCCCTCCCGGTGGGGCCGGTGCGGGGCCGCTCCGCCGCTCCCCCTTACCGGGCGCTTCTCTCGGGGCCGAGGCCTTCCGCGGCCGCGCCCTGCCCGCTCCCTTCCCGGTGGGTTTCCATGGCGACGCACCTCCCGGGGCTCGGGGGTTTCCATAGCGACGGCCGCCGCCCCCCGCCGCGGAGCCCCGCTGCCGCCCCAGTGCTGAGGCGCTTTCCTCTCCCCGCAGCGCCCAGCGCAGCCCCGCGGGGCCCCCGATGATGCCGGGGGCGCGGGCGGCGGAGCAGCAGCGCCCGGACCCGGAGTTGTGGCGGCCGCCGCCGCCCTAGTGACGGCCCCGCCATGTCGGTGATGGTGGCGAGGAAGAAGGTGGTTCGGAAATGGGAGAAGCTGCCGGGCAGGAACACCTTCTGCTGCGACGGCCGCATCATGATGGCCCGGCAGAAGGGCATCTTCTACCTGACGCTCTTTCTCATTCTCGGCACCTGCGCCCTCTTCTTCGCCTTTGAGTGAGTTCCCCGCAGCCGCTCGGTGGCTCCCCGGGTCAGGAGGGGGTCGGTGGCCGCCGGTGGCCTCGGGAGCGGGGGGTGGGGGTAGAGCGAAGGCGGCACGGAGCCCGGCGCGGTGCGGCTCTCCCTGGCGGGATCTGCCTCTCACAGCCACCTGGAGGTCTGGGGACGCTGGGCCCTGGCAGAGCTCGCCCTGCAGCACGACACTGGCCCTTCACCGCCTTGCTTGTGCTTCCCTGTGCTTTGGGACTTGTCATCCCGTGTCCGGAGCACTGCAATGGGGATGGGGATTGGGGTGCGTACTCCTTGCCTGGGGTGCAAGGGCATTGCTGCTGCAGCACCAGAGGCCAGCATGAGCTGGTGGTGGGGCAGAGCCTGCTCCCGTGCACCCTGGGCCTGTGTACAGCCTTGCTAAGCCCAGTGAGGGAAGTGACCTGGCTGGAGAGCTAACCAAAAATGGATGTGCCTGGTGGCACTGGTCCCTAGCACAGATCCAGCTCACCCTTCAGCTGTCTGTATTGTGTTGTGGTGCTGCACGACAGCAGACCCTCCATGAGCCAAAGCCCTAGAGGGGATTCGGCCACCCTCTTCAATCAGCACAGCAGCCTAAAGGCCTGCAGCAAGTTGTGTGTCCTGCCAAAGAGTAGGGACTGGCGCCATAGCCCTGTGAGCCCAGCTGGGAGTGACCCGGCCTCAGACTAATCCTGCCAAAACAGCAAGCAGAAAGGGAAGAAAAGCTCACTCACATTTGCCTGAGCTCGGGGGGGGGGGGGCAGGCAGCAGGACTGCTCTGTTTGCCTGGGTTTAGGGTGAGCTTGGATCAGCCACACAACTGTGAAATGTTCCTTTCTCTGTCTCCATCAGCATGTGTATGTTGTTCCTAGGGAGGCAAAGGTCTTGACTGGTGTTGGGTAACACAAAAGCCAGTTAAGCCAGGACAAGCAAGCGGAAGAAACTGCTTCCACTGATTAAGTCCTGGATATTGCTCCACATACCTAAAGCTCTGGGCCCAGGCACTGGCCTCCTGGGCATCTTCCCCAGAGCAGGGACCTTGTCCCAGCTCCCTCTGGCCTGGCATTGCTCTCCCTCACTCCTCTCCTTAGTGGATATTGCCACCATCCTTGGAAAGAGCTTTCTGTAACAGTCTGCTGAGGTTTGCTGTGTCCCAGTGGCAGCAATGCAGCAGCAAACACCATGCCCAGGTCAGCTACAGAGCTGATTTCTTTGCTTGGTGGTCGTGCAGCAATGGAGGCAGGTGCTGCACAACTGTAACACGAGGTGTTGTGGTTCTCAAGCACAGGAAGCTCAAATTATCCCTGACTCAGTCTGAAGCCAAAGGTATGAAATGACACTGCTGCTTGTTTTGTTGTTTGTTTTTTCCCCATCTCAAAAATGGGGCTTAAACTTGCTGCCTTCAGGGAGGGCTGGTAGTATCACTGCTCCAGAAACACGTGTCTCTGCTCCAGAAACACTTACCATGAGGGATAATTGCTCTTGTTCCCTGTGGAGCCTGTCCTGAGCAGAAGAGAGAAGCCACAGCCCACTCTCTGCTGCCTTTACAGTCCCAGGCTGTGCTGGCAGAGCCAGCGGTGCTGTGGGTGCTGCAGGTACGTGACTGGGAATTCCTTGGGAAGCCTCTTCCCGTGCTGCTCGAGGCAGAGGCCCATGGAGGGGTCACTCATGTCCTTGCTCACAGTGAGACCTCCGGAATATGCCTCTGTGTCGAGCCAGGGGGACGGTCTCTGTGGGGTCACCAGCCTGGGGGCAGTTTTGCTGGGAGCAGAATTCCCTCTGAACTGTGGTTAAATTGGCTTAGTGGCTTTCAATTAGGAAAAGTTTGGGAAATGCCAAAATATCTGTTTGATTCTCTCATAGCTCAACACTTCAGTGTTTTCTGTCTGAAAGAGGCGTGTTTGTTTTGAAACTGTTTGGGATTTCTGAATTTGGGATAGGAATGAAACATAACATTGCCAGCCAGAAACCCTGCTCTGTTTCACAGACCCAGCTGAGGTGATGAGCAGCTGCCCTTCTGCGTGCATCGGAGTGCTTGGCCTTGACCTTCTGTCTGTGTTGTCCATTCATTTCAGCTTCTGGCAGGTTCTTTGGTGTTTGCATGGAATTTCATGCTTTTCTCCTTAAAGTCTGTGCTGCAGAGGAACAATCGGAGCTGTTGGGCTCTGTGGAGAGCAGCAGACTTGCTGGTGTCCTGTGTGCTCGCTGCAGGGAGCCTGTGCTGTGGGCTCCCGTTTCATTCAGCTGAATCATTTGCGCAGTCACACCTTGTCTGAACAGGGCCGGGGATGCCTGAAGCCAGCAAGTGCCTCTGGCTGAGAGCAGAGCCCTCCAGGCTGCTCTGGTGTGCGGTGCAGTGTGTGGTGACAGGTGCAGAGTGCGGTGCCTGGTGCAGGAGAGCCGGTGGTGGCCAGCACCACACGTCACGAGATAAGCAGAGCCCGCGGCAGCCACTCTGAGCCGTGCTCATGGTGTTTGTATTTTGAGTCCGCTGCACATCTGTTCCTCTGCCGTGTCTCCAGTCAAGTGGTCTGAAGCCACCTCAGCCCTGTGGGCAGAGTTTGTGTGTTTTTATCCCCTAGACTCCAGAGCTGTGGGCTGGAATGGGGAAAGTTTCCAGCCGGGAGCAAAAAGACCCAGAGGGCTTCCTGCACTCTCAGTGTTGTACCTGGAGCTCCAGCTCCTCCCTCCCTCCCTCCCAGATAAACCAGAGGGCTGTGGAGCTGTGCTGGCTCCCGGGAAGGGCTCTGCAGCGACTGGAGTCCTCTGCCCAAGGGCACCTCTCGCCAGCACCTTGGCAGAAAGCAGCTCCTCCTGCTCCAGGGCTGAGGCTGGTCCCTGCAGTGTCCGAGCCCTGTATTTCGTTGGGTCTGCTCCATATCCGTAACGTGTCACATAAAACTCGTTTAATATCCTCTTGGCACTCTTTCAGACTCTTAATGGGCACGTCAGCCTTTGCAACAGGGCGTGTAGTTGTCTAACTCTGCTTGTGGTATTGGAGCACGAGGAGAAGCCCAGGTAAAGCGCTCATGAAGCCCCTTTGGGAGCTGGCATGATGGGATGTGCAGCCTCTCTGGCTGCTGGGATCTCCTCTCTGCAGTTTGCCAGCATGGGCCCTTCCGAAGTTCTTGCTCAGCGCGGCGGCGGCTGCAGAACAACGGCGTTTCTTTTGTCTCCAGCTCGGCAGCAGGACGCTGCTGCTGGTAAACGCTCCGGTGTTGGCAGCACCGGGCTCCCGCAGGGAGGGGAAGGGGCTCTTCACTCTCCAGTAACAGCCTCTGTATCATGTTACTGTTTTCTACTTAGCTACGTAGAGATTAGAATTTCTTTGGTTTCTGACAAGTTGAAATAACCTGTGCTGACCCTTTGTGATTTAATTCTTGGGTTTCTCCCTCCAAACCCCAAAGACCCCAGATTTTACACTGATAAAGATGCTTTCAAAATGGCTTTTACCTCTGGTTAGGTCAATGTCAAGCACTGTCAAAGCTTGCACCTAAGTCACTCTGTGCTTTTTGGCAGTTGTAGCCTCTTGGTAGAGGTGAACCTCAGAGTTCAGCTTGCCTTGCTCCTGAAGGCATGGTTCTGCTTGAGGTGTGTTTAGAATGGCATGCCCTGTTTCTCATACATGGGCTCCTTTCCAGGAGACAACTTACCTCTCCCTGTGGTGTGCACGTCCTCCGGAGCACCACCTCTCATTGCCGATGTGATCTTGGGGTGTTCCCTCACCTGCAGCCAGAAAAAGAGCAGTGGCATTAGCAGAACTTTTCCATCTCCTGCCTCAAGGTGGTTGCTGCGTTGGTGGCACGTACTCCCGGTGGAACTGCCTTTGAAGAGGGTCTGAGGTGAGGGTTTTCTGTGTTGCTGTTCCAGCCAAGAGTGTTGCTGTAGCCAACTCCGGTCCTGCTCGGGGCAGGTCCCTGGGCTCCAGCATTGCAGTGCAGCACTTCCCTGGCTTTTGGAGCAATGGTTTCCAGGCTTACTGCAAATACATCAGCTCCTGGAAATCATCCCAGGCCTGGGAGGTGCAGATGACTGCGAGTGCTCTGGTGAGGGTCAAACGTTTGCTACAGATACTCCTGTACTTCACTGGTGTTCGGGATGAGTGCACAGTGTGGTGGTTCAGGAAGTCCAACAGGTGATTGCAAGTGAGATGTGGATGAATTATACAGGAGAGCTTGTGCTGAGCCCTGAGGGGACCTGGCCTGAAATGTGCTGTCCTTTGGCCATGGCTGATGTCCATGTCCACCGGGGCTGGTGTGTTTGTTTCCCCTTCCTCTAGAGCTTTGCTTGATGGGCCAGTTACAACAGAGCTTCCCGAGTGATGGCAAAGAGCTCAGTCACACAGTCCTTGCACTCGTGGCACCCCTCAGCTGCTGCTGCTGCTCCACCCTCTCATTCTAATGCTCTCTGTTTAAGCCTTTCTCACCCCCAGGCCCCCGTGATGGGCAGTGTGATAGTGCTGTTATTGTCTGCTCAGAGATGACAGAATGCTCAGGAGCACAGACACTGCACTGGGAGTGGAACAGCAGCAAGAGCCTTACATGCAACAGTATGCCTGTGTTGGCCCTCAGCTTTCCCAAACAAGGGATCTCTAACATGGCTGTCAGCACTGGGAATGAATTGGTGAGTGTAATCATGCTGTAGACGAGACGCAGGGTGACGATCTCCCAGCACCAGTGAGTGCCAAGTGACAACCTCACGTGGTGGCCTTACCTGTTGCTCAGCTGTTCAGGACAGCGCTTGGCTTTCTCTGCCATGGCAGACAGACCACGCATGTCCCCTGAACAGCACCTTCCTAAAAGCAAGGCTCTGTTGGCACAGGGAAGGATGGGAGGCTGGGGCTGGGGCTCGAGGTGCAGTGTCGGTGTGGTGAGTGTTTGCCTCACTCTCACCTCCAGGCTGTGTTCCTGCGCAGAGGATGCAGCAGTGCTGCCAGCCCTACTAGCCAGGGAAGCAGGAGGGCCCTGCTCAGCTCTGCGGTGCCATGGCACTGCTGAGTGATGGGCTGAGCATCCAGCACAGTGCCTGCACTTCTGCTTGATGCTGGAGGGAGGATGGCAACAGGACAAGAGTGGGTTCCTTGAGCAACCATCTCATGCTCTTCAGTGAGTGGCAGCTGAAGGAGCTGGCATCATTACCTCCTGTGTGAGTTTCGGGGTATCTTTTCCCTATCACATTCCTGCTCTCCTGGCTGGCTGGTGCTTCCCGAGCCACAGCAGGGAGCACAGTTGTGCACTTATGTCATCTGAATGCTTCCCACTGCCACCTCACTCTCTGCTATGTGGTAACATCAATCCTGCGGCCGCTGTTGCTGCTCCTCAGGGGCAGCAGGACCTGCTGCATTCCCGAAGGGCAGGTTTCCAGTCAGTGGGACTGACTCACATCCCACACTGCCGCTCACACCCAGGCTGAGCGGGGTTGCTGCAGGGGCTGATCCCATTTATCGCGAGTGCCTCTGTGTAGCACGTGCTGCAGGTAATAAATCTCCTTGCTGACAGTTCACTCAGGGAACTTAAAAGGTGTCGGTGCGCAGCCAGGGCTGGGAGCTCTGGTGCAGCTCTCACAGCTCATAGATCCAGGTTTTAAGACCGTAACACGTTGTTCATTTTGTGACGACAGCGACAAAAGCTTTCGTGTCAGCTGGACAATGGTCAGGCTGCAGCCCTTTGGGGCAGAGCCTGTCCAGGGGAATAATCCCAGATTCCTTCCCCAGATGGGATCCAGGGTTTCTGTGTAATCGCTGCCTGACTTGCAGCTCTTCGTAGACTTTACTCTTGCAGAGGGAAAGCAAAGTAATCTCAGGCTGCCTCAGGACGCTGAGCTCAGCGCTCCTGTTGCCCACGCACCTGAAGGCAGGACTGTGCACAGGGACACCTCTGAGGATTGTGTTGCTGCCAGTAGCTACAGAGGTTGTGGTGCCTGAAGTTAACCCTGCTGGTTTAGGGGCCAGGCCCCGCATGTGGCTGTGGCTGCTCCGTGCTGTGGCTGTGGCCAGAGCATGCTGTGGCTCCAGTGCACAGCCCCCTCTGCCCCTCCTCATGCTGGGGGATGGTTTCTACAGCCAGGGAATGGTAAACGAGAGCCTGGTTGGCTCCCTGCAGCGTGTGGTGGGCTTCCAAAGGAGCCAGGGGAGCTGGAAAACGTGTTGTGTTTGGAGCAGCTGCGGGTGGGAAGGCTACGCAGAACTCAGCAGTTAACGCTGTGGATGTTGTGGATTGCCTTGCTCAGGATGACAGACCCGCTGCGGGGGGATAATCCCCGGCCTTTCACCACAGGAGTCTTACTCCTGCTTTCTTGGAGACCAGGAACCTGGGTTGGATCCACCCCTGTGGTGCCAGGGCTTACTAGAAAGCCTAGGTGCCGAGCTCCGTGAGGAGCTTGGGAAAGCACAGTGCAGGGAGAGGGGAGGTTGTGCTCTGTGCTGACGTTTGGGGGGGCTTTCCATAGGAAAGCTCTGTAGGAACTTCGCCCCCACATAAATGGGGTTTTCTGAAGGAACAGGGGCAAAAACGTGTTTCCTTTCATCCCTGTAAACCATGGCTTCAGCACGGCCTATGCTACAGTGCCCAGGACATGTGCCTGTAGTGTGCAGAAGGGACAGGGGCCACAGGGAGACAGGTCTCCTGCTCTGTTTGCACTGCCAATCAGTGGGATTAGCACTGGGAACTCCTCACAGGACCTCTCTGTGCTGGTAAACCTTAGGCTGTGTGTCCTCTCCTGAGCTGGGGCCGCCCTGGGGCAGGAGCCTGCCTACTTTATGTGGAGCTCTGCCTCAGGGAAGTCAGAGGAAGGCAGACCTCATGTTGCAGGGGAATGTTGCACTTTCAGGGAAATCCGTTCCTGGGAAGCACAGGACACAGTTAATCCCCAGCAAGTAATCTCTGTGGTACTGGAGTCTGCGCCCGTGTAGGGGACAGCCAGAGATTCCTACTATTCCAGTGTGCTTCCATGCCTTTCGCTTTCTCCAGCGGTGGGCTCTCAAACCAGGCCTTGGGTGCTTCTCCTAGGGGAAGGAAGGGTCCATCCCTCAGCCGGTGTCCTCCAGGCAAGATCCCTCTTGCTGGCTGGTGGTGTTCCTGCCATCATCCATGATTGAGCAAACCGGGAGCTGGGAACAAACCAAAATGCTGGGAAGAATTCTGGGCCTGGCTGACTAAGGGCACAGTGGCACTTAGGTTGTGGCTGGCTGTTGGAGCCATTCCAGGGACGGGTCCCTGTGGTGGTGGGACCAGAAGGAAGTGCTGGGCAGCTTCCCCTTGGTAACATCCCGTGGGAAGGTCTGGGCTCAAAGTCGGTGCCAGCCCCAACCCCGGCTCAGGCAGAGCTGGTCACGGTGCGGCTCCTGCCGCCGCGTGTCCCCGCAGGTGCCGGTACCTGGCAGTGCAGCTGTCCCCGGCCATCCCCGTGTTTGCAGCCGTTCTCTTCCTGTTCGCCATGGCCACGCTCCTGCGAACCAGCTTCAGCGACCCTGGCGTGATCCCCAGGGCTCTGCCAGACGAGGCAGCCTTCATCGAGATGGAGATCGGTGAGTGCGGCTGGGGCAGCCTCCGGGCCCCTGCTCTCTGCAGAGCCCTTCTTCCCGGCCGGCAGCCCGGAAGCGCGGGGTGTGCCTGTGGCTGGGTCTGCTTGGCTGAGGCTCAGAAGGATGGTGCAATGTACCCACTTCCCTCTCCGGGGATATCTTCACTGCTGTTTTCTCTCCTACACATGAGCTCAGTTTGCTTGGGAAGGGGCGCAGGAGCTCAGTGTGGGCCCCTTGATCCTTTAGGTAGAGAGGAGGTTGGGTGGATGTGGGCAACACCCTTCCAGCCCCCCTAAATATGCCTGTGAAGGCTTTGGCATCACTTTTCCTGCCTCCAGGCTGCCACTTTGGCTCTGGACTGTGTGAGCAGAGCAGCAGCCACTGGCTCCGGACCCAGCAGGCTCCAGCAGGAGGCAAGCTGTTGTCCTTGGCCTGTTGTGTCGTGGCAGCAGGTCTGATCTCTACTGCATCCTCTCTCAGAGGCCACCAACGGGACGGTGCCACAGGGCCAGCGCCCACCCCCGCGCATCAAGAACTTCCAGATCAACAACCAGATTGTGAAGCTGAAGTACTGCTATACGTGTAAGATCTTCCGTCCGCCCCGGGCCTCGCACTGCAGCATCTGCGACAACTGTGTGGGTGAGTAGAGGCCTGAGAGGGGACAGGGACAGCCTGCAGAGGAGACAGGTGAACATCTGCACCCACCTCTGCTCCTGCTGAGCAACTCCAGGGTGGTGGAGTGTGAGCAGAGCGGGACAGGCTGCCTCATCTGCGGCACAAGGAGCTTCAGAGCCTGAAGCCAGATGGTTCATCTTTGCCGGTACTGCTTGGGCAATACCTGGTCTAATGTAAACCAGATTTGCACAGTTTGCAGGTGCAGTCCATTGCTGAGTTTCTGTGGCCTTGCTGGCCTGGAGGGTTTTAGCAGAGCTGTGTCTTGTGTGAAGGCAGCTCCTCGCATCAGCATGGAGATTCCACCGTCACATGGGGTGCCCTTGGGCTTTGTTCCTCTAGCTGCAGAGCAGATGCTCTCTCAGCCCTTTGCTACCATGATTGGCTGGTGTTCAGCATCCCTTCTTGAGGAAGAAATCCCTTGTTGCATCCCTTTCCTCCTCTGCAGGTTCCCAGCCCTGTGAGAGTTTATGCAGTTCCTTCAACCCGTTTCCAATTGTTCTTGAAGTGGCTTACGGGTTAGACAAGAACTTGTGAACCCCCAGGCCTTCACCTAACCTGTGTGCTGCTTTAGTAAAAGCTGTTACACCTCAGGTCTCTGGGAGAGAAGACAAACATAGGGCCAGGCTCTTAAACTCAACCATAATATGCAAAACCACTCATTAGTAAACGGTTTTGCCCTTTCTTAGCTTCCCCGGCTGGAAGGAGACCATAATACAGGCCCTGAGTTAGCAGAGGGCTGCACTCTATGCCCAGGGAGCCCTGTTAGCCTTGGATGTATTTAAGTTTGGGACAGTGTGGCTGGGGTCAGGCAGGGCCCTGCTGATCCCATCTTGGCTTTCACAGAGCGCTTCGACCATCACTGCCCCTGGGTGGGCAACTGCGTGGGGAAGAGGAACTACCGCTACTTCTACCTCTTCATCCTCTCGCTCTCACTCCTCACCATCTACATCTTCACCTTTAACATAGTCTACGTAGCACTGAGTAAGTCTGGCTGCGGGGAGGTGGGTGGCTCAGGGAGGGGGGATGTGGGGGGGGTGTGAATCCTGAAGTGGTGGAGTAGGAAAGGGAGCTGGACTCGGTGCGGTGTTCCTGAGAAAGCATCTCTCTGTCTTTGTGTTGCCAGAATCTCTGAAGATTGGGTTTCTGAACACGTTGAAGGAAACCCCGGGGACATATCCTTCCAGAGCATGGAGGGTTGGTTCCCCCAGAGCTGGGGTTAGTGGGACCTGTGTTATGGAGGGCCTGGAGCCTCAATGCTCAGGCTTCTCTAAGGAGTCTTTCAGGGTGTTTTCCCCCATGAGTACAAGGTGAGGAGCAATTTTGTGGCTCTTGGGAGGAGGGTAAAACAGAAAACCATATCTAGGAGAAGAAAAGGAGAGTTAGGGTAGTGTGCATCGGGGGTAGTGACACAGCTGGCCTGGGGCTGGGACTGTTCCCAGGCTGTTCCCAGTCCTTAACTGTCCTCACTGTACTGGAGGTGCTCATCTGTTTCTTCACCCTGTGGTCGGTGGTGGGGTTAACTGGATTCCACACCTTCCTGGTGGCACTGAATCAGACAACCAATGAAGATGTAAGTAGCATCTGTCTGTTCCTCTGAGCCATCTGTCTCTCGTCACTTCCTCAGCATGTCATGCCTGTGCCCACTTTGCTGATGAGCCCCACAACCTGAGGCCAGGCTCCATGGCTGGGGGCTGGTGCTGGTGGAGCAAACCTGAGCTTGTGCCCTGACTGTTGCAGATCAAGGGGTCCTGGACTGGGAAGAACCGTGTGCAGAATCCCTACAGCCATGGTAACATAGTGAAGAACTGCTGTGAGGTGCTCTGTGGGCCCCTGCCCCCCAGGTAAGCTCTCAAAGGGCAGCCCTGCCATTTTTACCCCAGAGCCAAGTGCGGGACTGTGAGGAGCTCTCTTTGCTTGGGTACAAGGCCTGGCTCTTCTGCCAGTACAATGTGTGTTGTGAGCTTCTAGAGATCTGCTGGGACATGGCTGGATGCTCTGGGGAGGAAGGTCTTGTGTTACCTTCCTTGCATATTTTCCATGATTCAAGCTTGTGATGTGCTTCCAACCACCATGTGCTCGGGAAGCCCGTGGAGGAGTGGCTGCCCTTCGCTGGAGCAGCATGTGAAGCGGGGGCTCTTTCCAGGTCACTCATTTTGGTAGTCCCACACTCAGAGCTGGGCTGCTCTCCAGGGCCTTGGTTTTCATGGGAGGAACATAGCCCAAGCCTAGTCTGTGCACAGCCTGTTTTGGAGAGGGTCCCTTCCCTTGATGTTTGTCTTCCACCAGCACTTTTCCTGCAGGAGAAGTCTGCTCCAGGGCAGGCATGGGTCTGACGGGGTGGTTGTGTCCTTGCAGCGTCCTGGACAGACGGGGCATCTTGCAGCAGGAGGAGAGCACAGCACAGGTGGAGTCATGCCCACGGGGGCCCAGCGCTGCTCCGGGCACCGAGGAACAGACGGAGGGGAGCAGGGTGCCGCAGGAGGATGGGAGTCTTCCTCACGCCAATGCTGGGAGCGAGGCCTCTGTGCGCAGGGTGAGTGGGTCGCTGCTGCTGCTGTGGGCCAGAAGGGAGAAGCTGATGGTATGACTCGGCAGGAGCAAAGCAACACTTGGGGCATTGTGGGGAGGCTGCCCACCAAAAGCTGTTGTGCTCTGTGCGGGAAAGCAGCTGCTCTTGATTTACTCAAAGGAAATCACTGGCTGCGGTTTTGGAGACGTCAGTCCTGCAGTGAGAGCATCCGGGAGCTGGCACCTATGGAGGCTGGGAGGCATTGAGCAGGGCTGGGAGGCTGCAGCCATCTTGTTTTGGCACTGAGTGGAAGCTGAAGTGCTGTCCCTGGGAAGGGCCCTGACAGGTCTGGGATCTCCATCCTTGGAGAAAGCCATTGCCCCACAGGCTGTGGCCCCGAGCAGCTTGCTCTTTGACATTAGCCCTGCTTTAAGGGTAGGGCTGGACAGGAGACCTCCAGAGTGCCCTTCCCACTATTCCATGAACACAATGGGAAATGACTGGGCCTACTCCTGCTTGGGCATGAGCTGCTGTTTCTCTGGTAGAAGCAGCCTGGACCACTTCTGATAGAGCGTTCTATTGCCCCAGAACTCCGTGAAGCTGCTGTTTTGCCTGTTTGGTGACCCCCGGTTTCTCCTTTCCCCAAGCAAAGCTGAGACCTCTGCCTGGTGGAGCAGAGGCAGTGGGGCTGTGTCTGTATGCTCAGACAGATGCTCTGCATGGGGGTGTGTTCATGCAAGTCACTGCTGTCTTCTCTCTGCAGGTCCCTGCACCACCCCTGAGCCATGCCGAGATGCCAGAGGAGAAGCAGCTAACTTCTGGGGAGCTCCCAGTCCCACCCCCGGACGCTGGGCAAGCAGAGCACTAGCATCTGCTTGAAGGGGAGAACTTTCTTGTTTTGTCTAATCAAAGCTGGAGGTGATGGAGGAGAGGAGGAGATGGGCTGGATGCCAGGCAAACAATTCCTCATGGCTGCTTTGCTGTAGTCTTTATTCGTGGCTCTGGCCTCACGTGGTGGCAAAGAATCCAAAGTGGGAGTCTCAGTCCCCACGGGGCCAGGCAGCTGCAGGCCGGGGCAGGACCTCTTGCTCTGCAGGTTGTCCTGAGGCTAAGTACTGGCTGTCCCTCCACCTGACGAGACGGCTCATGGTCGAGACGGCTCGTGGTCAAGCAGCTCGGAAGTGACGTTAGGGTCGGCCTGCTCCCTACTGCTGAGGAATCCTGGTGAGAAGGGGAAAGCAAGACATGGCAGTAGCTTCCTCTCTCCCCTCCTCCCTTCTTCCTCTATTCTGTGGCATTGTTTTGTTGGTTAACGTGACAAGGGTTGTCAGGAGACAGTTTGGTGCCAAAAGGGCCAAGGTAACGGGGAAGGTGTTCTGCTGGCAGTGATTTTGAAGTAGCTTCCTTCCCATGCTCCTTTCCATGTGACTTAAGCTTGTGTGAGAGCGGTGGTAGAGGGCAGGGGCCCCCTTCCTGTCCTTCCTGGGGATCACCCCCAACCAGAAGCTCTCAGGATGAGTGGGGCAGCCCCATCTTCCTGCGTGTGTCTGGCCGCAGAGCGGTTGGTGACTCCCGCTGGAGGAGGCTCTGCCTGGCCGCTGGCTCCCTGCCTGGTGCCGGGGCTGCCATTGCTGCTGGGTGCAGAGTGCCCTCCTCTTGCAGGCCAGGCTGTAGCTGCTGCTCTGCAGAACCTCAGCCCTGATTCTGTGTCATGTCGTTGTGTCCCTGTGTCCCCACTGCCTTGCCCTGTGTTCCTCAGCCATCCTCAACTGGTGTTTGGCACAGGAGGGAGCAGAGGCCTGGGCCGCGCAGTAGCAGGGGGCCTCTGTGCCCTGCCAGGGCTCCTCTTCCCCCCGACAATCCTGTTCTGTGCTGGGCAGCCGGGCTGGGAAGCGCCTCAGGGCTGTGGGGTCCATGGTGATGGAGGGAGTGCCGTTGGTGCCCTGGCAGCTCTGGGCATGTCTGTGCCTCCTGTGGGCGTGTGCTGAGCCCCTGGGATGCTCCTGCCTGGCAGCATGAAGCTGCTGCTCCTCCTCCCCTGCCCTCATATTCTGACCGGCTTTCAGCAGTGGCAGCAGGTGATGCGGGAGACGGGTCCCTCGGAGCATGCTGCATGACTCCCACCCCTCGCGGTGCTGAGCTGGCCGTGCCTGGCAGCGGATGAAGTGGTGTGAATGGAGTGACTGGTGCTGCCTGCTCTCCCTTCACACCAGGGCCTCCTCTCCCTGGTGAGGGCAGAGCTGCTGCCAGGGACTCTGGTGGTGGGTTCAGCAGCTCCTTCATTCAGCAGCTCCCCGTTGCTGGGTGCCCGCTCACAGCTGCTGCCCCCTGCACACCCCAGCCATGGGAGCTGCCCCCTCCTCTCCCATGCTACTGCCCCAGCCCAGAGCTCGCTGTGGAGAGGTGCAGGGTTGGGTTTGAAAGGCTGGGTGCTGGCACTGCCTGCATGTGGGGTTGTGCCTGCTCCAGTAGGGAAGGGCACGGGGCTGGGTGAGGGCTGGGCTTGCTCTGGTTTGGTTTCTTCTTTTTTTAATTTTAAGACAATGAAGAAAAACTAACTGGTTTGAAAACTGGCCAAGCTGCAGCCTCTGCCTCTTTGTGCCTCCCCAAGCTCCCTGCTTCCCCCTTCCCTGTGGCTTTCCAGCCTCTACATCTTGCACTTCCAAGGTGTTTTATCCGTGTCACCTTGTTTGCAGCCTGCTGTCCCCCATGGCAGGTGAGGGGTCTCAGTGCACAGGTGATGCCGCCCAGGCCGAGCAGTGACACAGCCCAGGGAGCACCCTGGCCAGCTCTGTGTTACCTGTGGACACTGCCCCATTCCCCAGCCCCAGCCTTCCTGCGTGCACGAAGCTGAAGGCTGGAGTAAAAGGGACTTGCAAACTTTTATTGGGATAAAGCGCTGGAGCTGGAGTTTCTCGTGTGCAGCAGCAAGAGCTGGGCTGAGAGGCCTGGGATCGGCCCCTGAGCTGAGCACAGCCTGATGATGGCTGCAGGCTGCCCCACGCTCCCGTATGGATGCCAGCCTCTTCCTGCTCTTGCTGCCCTCACCGGCTCCTGCCTGCGCATGGGGGCCCTGGCTGGGCTGCAGCTCCCGTGCCCCTGCACGGGGCTGCTTGGGGGGATCTGGCACTCTGGAAGGGGCTGTTCTGCTGATGACAGCAGGGTGCTCGTGGTCACCCCAGCTCCCTCCTGTATCTCCCCTGGGCCTGCTCGCAGGGCTGGGTTTGCAAGCTGTGATCAGGGCTCCCCTGGAACCGATGAAGGGGGTGCAGTGCCCTTCCTGGGCTGCTTTCAGCTCTGCTGAACCTCTCCCTGCAGCCCAGGCTTCCCAGCAAACCCTGCCCTGGCTGTGCGAGGAGCCTGCTGGGGGAGGGCGTGGAGCTGCCAGCATAGAGCCGGGCTCAGTGGGACTCCCGTGCCCTCACATGTGGCTGCTCAGGGCTGGGGTTGCTGCTGTGGGACTCCCCTGCCCTCGCAGGCTCCTGCAGGCTCATCCAGCTCCAGGAGCTGTGGGGCAACATGCCGGGGCAGCAGAGCAGGGCAGAATGTCCTGGGGGCAGCAAATGGGGCAGCCTCGGGGCCAAGGACTGAGCTGCCTGCAGCCCTGCCATGGGGTCCCATTGCTCAGGGGGACTCTGCCAGGGACAGAGCCTGCAGCTGCCCCTCGGGATTCCCCAGCTCGGCCGCGTCCCGGCTCCCATCCAGGGTCTCGGATCCCTCGAAGCAGCCCGAGTCCCGGGGAATGTCCTCTTTGGGCTCAGAGGGTGATGGCTGGGCCTCGGAGCTGTTGCCTTCCTCTGGCTCACTGGCTGCTGGGGAGATGGGACAGTGTTAGGGCAGGGCTGGTGCTGCTGGGGCTGCCTGGCACCGGGGTGGCTTCTGCCCCTTCCCTTGGCTCTTACTGTCGTAATCCAGGAGGAGGTCTGCAGCCGTGAGCAGCTTGGCGCGGTGCTGGGGGTCTGTGATGTTCAGCTCATTGAGGTGGGTCTCCCGCAGCTCCTTGAAGTCCTCTAGGGTCTGGTACCCATTCAGCAGCAGGGTGGAGATGTGCTCCTGTGGCAGCACAGCATGGGCTGAGCGTGGCACAGCTCCCAGCTCACTCTGACTCACGGCTCTCTCTGCCTGGCCCTTGGTGCTGCCCGCACGACTCCTGCCTTGGCACAGGACCACTGCGGCACTTGCCCGAGCACCAGCCAGAGGATCCCTCTGTGTGTGCCCCAGTGGTGCTTGGGCACAGGGTCAGGGACCCGCGGGGATGTGGGGACAGTGAAGGGCTTCTCGGAAGCAGAGGGGAGCATGATCCTGCTGCAGCCCTGCAGCCGCTGTCCCTTACCTGCAGGTTGATGCGCTCCAGCAGCTCATGTAGCGTCTTGGGCTTGAGCCGCTTGCTCTGGCCGGGGCTCCGGCTCTTGCGGGCAGGAGCTGCCTCCTCAGGGATGACGTCCACATAGATGAACTTGAAGGAGCCCACCCTGTTGTTGAGCAGCCCAGTCCAGGTGCCCACAGGTGGCTTCTCGATGATGCCGATGATGTCCCCTTTCTGTGCAGGGGGAAGTGGGTGTGAGGGTGGGCGCAGATCGCGGATGGCTGGAGAGCATCCTCCCTAAGGGGGTCCCTGCCCCTGCCCTCCAGCTCCCACCCTGGGGCCGCTCACCCGCAGCTTGAGTGAGTCCCTGTCATAGGGGCTGGGTGTGAAGTCAGTGTGGACGCGGGCCCGGCCACAGAAGGGGCCGGTGTAGGCTGTGCCAGGGCTGCCCTGCTGCTGGCTCCTGCGGCCGGACCCCTCGCTGCCCATGGAGTGGACGGGGCCAAGGCTGTGCCCAGCCAGTGCTGCACTAGAGCCAGGCTCACTGCTGAGGGGTGGCTGCTCATCCTCCTCCATCTCCACGTATCGCACCAGCATCTTCTCATGGCTTGGCTCCTCTGTGCTGCCGGCTGGGGACAGAGGGCACAGGGGCCCCTCCTCCTCCTCCTCCACGTCTCCCTGCTGGGGGGGACCAGGCTCAGGCCAAGGCAGGAGGAGCTGCACTCCCGCCCAGGGCCCCGCTCACCTTCCCCTCAGCCAGTGCCTTCACGGCCATCCTGCCCATCTTGCGGTTCATGGTGCGGGAGATGACTGCTCGCCACTTCTTGCTCAGCTTCATCCCACTGCTCCGTGCAGCATCATCGGGGCTGGCACTGCTGGACTCATCCCTGGGGATCTGACAGAGGGATGGAGAGTGAAGGCAGAGCCCTTGCCCCCCATCCCCGCCCCAGGTGAAACTCAGATGGGTCACACAGGGCTGCAAAACCCCAAATCCTGCCAGTGCTGGAAGCCTTGGGGCTGCTGCACGACATCGGGTCACTGGCAGGACCAGGGTTTTGGGGTAGGATGCTGTGAGCAGGGCTGTGCCCAGTGGGAATGGAACGTGGCAAGGGACTCACCTTCTCCTCCAGGTTGAACTCGTTCTCGCTCAGCACAGGAGAGCTGACTTTGGCCTTGGCAAAGTCCTTGAAGCTGCTGGAGCGCTGGAGGGAGAGCTAGAGGGGAATGGGGACGGGAGGAGTGAGGGATCCCCCCAGCCAGCTCCCACCATCCCCTCCACAGCCGGGACCTAGCCGTGCCCAGGGCACTGCTGGTGCTTGAAGGGGTTTTGGCTGGCACAACATCTCCCTTCCTGCTGTGCCCCAAGAGCTGCTGGCGGTTTTGAGCCCCTGGGATGCGGGATGCAGCACCCAGCACTGCTCATGGTGCGCGTGTGGCTGCTTGGCACAGCTAAAGGCTGTTCTCGGCTCTTGAGGGCATCAGTGCTGCCGTGCCCATGCCCTCATCTCCAGCTTCATCCCCCAAAGCTGCCCACGTTTTCTGCCTGCGAGCATCATCCCACTCCCCGCCAGCATTGCCAGTAACCTCGGTCCCGCCTTTGTGCCAAAGCTGGCAAAGCGGGATTCAGATGTCAGCCCTGGTGCAACCCTCCCTCACTGCCTCTTCCGCCCTGCCTTGGCTCCGCTCCCCTCCATGTCTCCAGGTGCCTGCCCCATGTGGGAAGGGGTTCTCTGTGCCGGGAGCAGTGCCGGGGCCGGGTGCCCTCATCCCCGGGGGCCCAGCACCGGCTGCCAGCCCTCGGGAGCAAGCTGCGCTCCGCTCGGAGCTCACACAACAGAGCTGCTCTCGGCTCGACCGCAAGCGCAGCAATTTCCTTTCTGGGTCGCTCTGCCTGCGCCGGAGGCCTCGCTCAGTCCCTGCCCAAGCACAGCCCCTCCTCCTCCTCCTCCTCCTCCTCCTCCTCCCCCTTTTCATCGGCTCCGCCGAGCATCCTTTGTTACTTCTTTTTCTCGTTTTCTTCTGGAGGGCTGGCTCGGATGAGCGAGACCCGGCTCCATCGCCGCCGTGGCTGCAGAGCCAGCCCAGCCTGTGCATCATGCGCAGGAAATGGTGCTGGTTTGCCCTGCTCCCCCCAGCACCCTGAGGCAAACTGAACCCCTTGGGTCTCTCTGTGCCCTTCAGATAACGCAGCTCAATGCACCGTGTTCCCCCCAGCCCTGGGCCTGGAGCTGGGGAGTGGGAGCAGCTGTGGAGAGCCCAGCAGCGGGGCCATGGAGCTGGGACATGGCAGCGAGGGGGAAGTGGGAGCAGTGGCTGCGCCTGGGCAAGGACAGGGGATGCCTGTGGGGCCACCCCAGCACCCGGATGGGACCTTCACTCAGATATCCCCAGGGAGCTTCCCAGCATGGAGGAGCCACCCTGGAGTGGGATGGATGCTGCCCACCGGCAGCATCCCATGGGCAGGACCACAGCACCAGCTGCTCTCCACCACTCCCCTCTGGAGCTTGCTGTTTCCAACACCAGCCCACCACAGCCTGGTGAGAGCTGAAGCATCGGCTGGTGCCAGATCCGAGCGGCTGGCCATGGCCCCCAGCCGGTGGCTCCAGGTGGAGTGGTGCAGGGTGACACATGGCCCTGCTGTGCCGGGGATCTGAGAGACCGCGGTGCTGGTGCCGGTGCTGCTAGTGGTCCTGGTGCTTGGTGCAGTGCTGCCGGAGGCAGTGGCCAATGCACATGACGAGCTGCAGCACCATGCTGCCTTTGCCGCAGACACCTCGGGGGCCAGCCCAGCAGCCCTCCCCACAGGAAACGCTGCTCATACTCCAGGGATTGGGAGCTCTGCCCCCCAGCAGCACCCCCGTGGTTCCCACCGGCACCCTCCATTGCTCCCATGCCAATACCAAGGGTCTGTGCATCCCGGCCGTGCATCCCACCATGCTGCAAATGGGAGCAGGGCACTGGCCAAGTCCAGGACCACGCACATGTGAGGCCACGGTGGCCATCACTGAGGTCTGGCTCTGCCCCACGCCTGTCCCAGCCCCACAGCACCAGCACTCCCTGCCCAGCATCCCATGGGCAGCCCAGGCTCTGCTGGCGCAGGGCATGCAGGAGCACCCAGGAGTGCCAAGGGCAGCCATGCCGCTGGCGCTCACCTTCCTGTGTCCTGGCTCCTTGTCACCGGCGTTGGAGGGCTTGCGGCGCAGCATGGTGCTGTCCCGGGGGCAGGGGCACAGCGCTCGGGCAGCGCCTGGCACAGCACAGCCCGGAGCACCGGCACCAGGGCCCAGAGGCACACAGGAAGCTGCCGATCACATGAGAGGTGCTCGCTGCACAGTGGGTGCGCAGGCAGGGTGTGCAGGAGGAAGGAAACCCTGCACGGAGCTGCTGCCCCGGCCGGGGCCCCAGTGTGGGGCAAGGCCTGCGCCCTGCCACCCCCCGGTGGTGCTGTTGGTGGGCTCTGCGTCCCACATGCAAATGATGAAGGTCCCCAGACCTCTTCACCATACCCACTTGGGCCACACCACGGCCAAGCCTGACGTGTGGCACTTGGTCCAGGCTGTTCCCTGCATTCACAGGTCCTCCCAGATGGGAACCAGTCCCAGATGGAATGTGCACATCAGCAGCGTGCTGCTGGCACCTGCAGGGCAGCGGGGATGGCTCCCTCAGCACCTTCTTGCTCCACTCCCTCCATCTCCTGTCCCAGGAGTCTGAACCCGCCCTCATCCTCCCTCCCTGCTGACTTGGCTGCCCCATGGCAGGGGCATGTGCCCCATGGCAGGGGCAGCCAGCATGGCAGGATCACAGGAGTGGGGCTGGCCTCAGCCTCATGAAGGTGGGCACACGGGCTGTCAGCATGGACCAGAGCGCAGCAGTGCACAGGCACCACCCGACATCACTCGTGTTTAATCACCACCATGCAAGAGAAGACACCAGGAGAAAGGGAAGTGAGCTGCTGCAGGAGGGGACCAGCGCAGGGCCGTCAGAGCGGCCTCAGGCCTGCAGCCCTGGGAGCAGAGCAGACAGGAGCATGGTGAGGGCCTGCATGCACGTGGTGCTGGTGTCAGTGGTTGCAGCAGCTCTGCCCAGCGGGAAGGGCTCGGTGCTCCTCTGCAGCCAGTCGTACTCCTCCTGCAGCTGCTGCCGCTGCAGCTCCTGCCCCACGTGCGCCCGGATGCTCTCGTAGTAGGTGTTCAGGTAGTGGACCTGCAGCCAGGCACCACAGGGGCTGCGGGGGCTGCAGGGGCTGCTCCGGCCAACTGCCCCCTCGCAGTGCGTCTGGATACCCCACATCCCATCTGCAGCACCAGCCCCACCTGCAAACCCCATTTCTCTTCTCCATCCATGTATCCACTCCTGCCACAGCCCCATTTACCCACCCCAATCTCCCCGTTTCCCACTACATCCATCCTGCAGTCCCCTTTACCCGTGCCATACCTCAGCCCCGTGTTCCTGCTCTGCCCTCCTGCCACAAACACCCTGTACCTGCTCTGGAGACAGGAGGCTGATGTCGATTAGGTTGCGGTCGTAGGGCACCAGGGACACCACCTCAAAGGTCAGGAAGGGCTTCTCCCCACTCCGGTGCTGTGCAGAGAGGTGGTGTTGAGTGCCCCCAGCCCTGCCTTGGTGCCCCCAGCGCTGTGCCACCCCCATGCCGGCCCCATTGCAGCACCTCGGTCTGCGCCTCCACCACGAGGGCGATGTCCTCAATGCGGATTCCGAACTCACCGTCCTGGTAGTACCCAGGCTCTGGGGGCCGGAAGGGGGCCTGGTGAGAGCTGAGCCCTGGCAGCTCCCTCGGTCCAGCCCTGAGAGGGTCTGAGCATGGACACGTCCTGTGCAGAGCCCAGAGCACCTTTGGGCATGGGGCACGTACCGATGGAGGTGAACATTCCGGCCGTCAGGGGCACGTTGTTGGACTGGAAGCCCACAGGCCCTGCAGGAGACATGGGGTGGTTACAGCTCCTGGGGACGGGGTGTGCTGTGGGGACACCCTGGCAAGGACCAAGCTGTCACACTGGTGAGGACAATGATGTGGCTGCCACCACAAGGACCACGGAGCCACCCTGGCAAGGATGTCTGAGGCTTAGAGCAGCCCCAGATAAGCCCCTGTCCTCATCCCTGTTCCCCCCATGTCCACACCACTGGTGCTCACGCTCCAGTACCTACATTCATGGACTGAGAGGAAGTTGCCGATGCCATGGCCGGTCCCATGGCCGTAGTTGAGGCCCACTTCCCAGAGTGGCCGGCGGGCGAAGGACTCTATGACTCTCCCTGTAATGACAATGTGGAATGGGGGCGTGTGCTGATGGGGACTCCCCCATCCTCATCATCCTCATGTCCAGACGGCCTGGGCACGGCCGGGCTGCCCAGCTTCTGGCTCAGCACCTACCGGCCGTGTTGGGTGGGAAGACAAGGCGGGACAGGTCGATGTTGCCCATGAGCACCCGGGTGTAGGCTTCCTGCGGGGGGCACAGCAGGGGCTGAGCATCACAGTGTCCAGACCCTCCCCGCTAGCACATCCAGCCCTGGCTGGGACATTGGGGCTGGGCACCAGGGAGGGATCCTTTCTGGTACCTTCTGGAGTGGGGTCGGCATCCCCCAGTGCACCGTCCGTGTGATGTCTGTCGTCCCGTCCCTGCAAGGGCACGGATGTGATGGGGGTGATGCAGTCCCTGCGCTGGCTTTGGGGCCCCTGGCACCACCCTGCGCTGGGGGCATGGGGATGGATGGGGATGCAGATCTGGAACACGTACAGGTATTGCCCTCCTGTGTCCGCGAGGTACATCTCATCCACAGAGAGCTGCCGGCTGCTCCTGTTGGAGGGGCTGTGAAGAGAAGGGGGTCAGAGCTCTCTGTTCCAGCTGCCCCCACCACGCTGCTGCTGCCAGCCCTGGTACCTGTAGTGTGCCAGGGCGGCATTGAGCCCGCTGGCAGAGATGGACTGGAAGCTGGGCCCACAGCTGTGCTCCTGTGCCCTGGAAGGTGGCAGGGAGGGTGGTGCTGCAGGTCCCCGGGTGCCTCACACCGGGCAGGGGGGGCCGTGGCCGCAGCACTGACTGGCGGAGCGCGTCGATGCGCTGAGCCCCCGAGAACTCGTCCACCTCCCCCCGTGGGACCGTCTTCTCCAGCCACAGCAGGTACTGGATCACAGCCACCGCGTCCCGGACCTGGGCATCAGTGAGGGGACATTGGCACCCGCTTGCCCCCACCTCTCGGGGCTGCGGGGAAGGGAACAGCCCTTACATGAGCGGCTCGCAGCAGGTCTTGCTCTCTGGTGTTTTTCACAGCCTTGGCCAGCATGACGGGGGAGTAGCTGTCCGCCAGGAGCTTCTCCTGCAGGAGCAGGCTGCGGTCGCACCAGCTCCCCGTACCCCAGGGACGGCCGCGGTGCATCCCCACGGCTCGGTGGCACGGGACCACCCCTGAGCCGGGCAGCATCCCCATCACCCATGGCCGGACTCACTGGCGCTGACACGGCGGGCACACGGCCCTGACCCACCTGAGGGATGAGGCTGTAGAGGCCGTACGTGGTGTACTCGGTGCCCAGCCACACGGTGACGTTGCCCTGCACGTACTGGCGGAGGTGATCCGGTGCCTGCTCGTACTCCTGCAGCTCCACGCAGAGCGGCCCCGGGCAGCCGGCCCGCAGGGAGCTCCGCGCAGCCGCTGCCAGCCGCCGCTCCCCCACGAACAGGCTGGTGACGGGTGGATAGGGGGGACACCGAGGGGACACCCTGGTCCCCCCCGAACTGGCCGTGTGGGACACGCTGGGGGGCTCATAGGGGACACTGGGCTGGGAAAGGGGGGTGCTGCACCCCAGAGGGGGCTGAGATGGGGGCCTTGACCTGGGGCTTCGAGGGGACAGTCAGTGGGGCTGGGGGCTGCAGGATGTGGTGGGCTCTGGGGAAAGCAGAGCTGGTCTGAGGGGAGGGTCCCATGGGTGCTGCAAGGGAAGGAGGGTGGGTGCTGAGCCCTGTCCATGTCCTGTGCTTGCAGGGTGATGTTGCCCACCTTATGCTCATGTTGGTCAGCAGGGTGTAGGAGTAGAAGACAGGGTTGTAGGGGATGTCATTGCCACGGAGGTTGAAGAGCCCTGATGAGAATGAGACCTCCAAGCCCCCACCCGCTGGCTGCCCTCCCACCCCCAGGGCTCAGAGCCCACAGCACCCATCACAAAACTTGCCACAGCACTCACCATAGCACCCACCATGGCACCCACCACAAAACCCACCACAGCACCAGCCACGGCACCCACAACAGCACCACCATGGGACCCACACAGCACCCACCATGGCACCCACCATAGAACTCACCACAAAACCCGCCACAGCACCCACTACGGGACCCACACAGCACCCACCATTGCACCCACCATGGCACCCACAGAGCACCCACCATGGCACCCACCATGGCACCAACCATGGCACCCACCACTGCACCCATCACAGCACCTACACAGCACCCACCACGGAACTCACCACAGCACCCACCATGGTGCCAACCACTGCACCCCTCATGTCACCCACTGTAGAACCCACCAGGACACCCATCATGGCACTGCGGCTACTCACAGGCCGTCTCTTCCAGCCCCGACAGCAGCACGGCTGTGGGGTGCCGGACATGCTGCTCCATCTCCTGACGGATCCGGGCCACCTTCTCCTGCCAGCTGCTCCCTGGAACGGGAGGGAGCGTCTCAGCGCAGTTACCCACGGCCCGGGGGCCCAGCACAGCCCAGCAGCTCCGGTGCTCGGTGCTCATACCGGTGAACTCCTCCGGGAGGCTGTAGATCTCGTTGGAGGCTGCTGCGGGTCTCTGGTCACCCCACACTTGGTCCACCAGGTTGGTCTCGGTGGGGACCAGGATCCTGCCAGAGCCTTGCAGGGCTTGTCTGTAGCTGTTCCAGGTGTCTGAGGGGGGAGCAGCCCGTGGTGGGCTCAAATCCACACCTGAGAGCTGCCCGAATGTGGGCAGGGTCACCCCATCCCTACCGATGGAGAAGAGGAAGGGGTCCAGGCTGATGTTCCCCCCAACGGGAACCGCTTCCAGGATCCACATCCCGATGGACTCAATCCAAGCTGCAGGAGGGAGGCAGGTAACACCAGAGGAGGCTGGGGGCTCCTGGGGTTCAGGGGAGCAGCAGCCCCAGGCTGCCCCCACTGACTTGTCCTCTGCAGCTCCCAGTTGCAGTCCAGCTGCCGCTCTGCCTGTGTCCAGTACCGGCTGTCGGTCCACAGTGCAGCCTTGTCCTGTGTCACCACGCCAGTGCCTGCAACAAGAGTGGGGCTCAGGTGTCACCTGTGCCCCTTCTACAGGCAGATGTTGGGACCCCCAGAGATCCCCAGCCCAACCTCTGGTGTGGAGTGGGATTGTCACAGAACCACAGACTGGGTTGGGTTGGAACAGACCTTAAAGCTCATTCAGTCCCAACCCCTGCCACGGGCAGGGACCCCTTCCACTAGAGCAGCTTGCTCCAAGCCCCTGTGTCCAGCCTGGCCTTGAACACTGCCAGGGATGGGGCAGCCACAGCTTCTCTGGGCACCCTGGGCCAGCGCCTCAGCACCCTCACAGGGAAGAGCTTCTGCCTAAGAGCTCATCTCAGTCTCCCCTCTGGCAGGTTAAAGCCGTTCCCCTTGGCCTGTCCCTACAGGCCCTTGTCCCAAGCCCCTCTCCAGCTTTCCTGCAGCCCCTTTAGGCACTGGAGCTGCTCTCAGGTCTCCCCTTCAGGAGCCTTCTCTTCTCCAGCTGACCCAGCCCAGCTCTCTCAGCCTGGCTCCAGAGCAGAGCTGCTCCAGCCCTCGCAGCATCTCTGTGGCCTCCCCGGGAATCCCCACGGATGAGGAGCAGCCGTGGTGGCGGCGCTGCTCTCACCTGCAGAGCCGGTGAAGCCTGTCAGCCAGCCCAGCCGAGCATCCCTTGCCGAGATGTACTCGCTCTGAGACAGGAGCAGAGCCGTGAGAGGCGGCCGCTGGCACCAGCAGCAGCGGCGGGGCAGGTGCCGGTGTCCCAGCCTGCTCCTGCCTCACCATGTGTGCGTCCGTGGCGGGCACCACGTAGGCCTGCACGCCGAGCGCCCGCATGGTGCCCCGCAGAGCCGCCACCCTCGCCGTGGTGTCGGTGGCCGTCGGGGGCAGGTACTGGTGGCACAAGGGGACGTGAGCTGCGGCCGTGGGGCCGGGGCGCCCCATGCTGGATGTCCCAGGGACAGGGCAGGCTGGACTCACCGGAGGGTCCGTGGAACAGTCACGGATGTCGGTCCTGGCGTTGGCAGCCTTGGGCAGCCGGGCTGTGGCACAGCCTGGGACACGGGGACACCCGCGCAGCAGCTGTCACCCTCATCCCCAGCCTGAGGACCCAGCTGGCATCCACAGGAACCAGCGGCTCCAGCCCCGGGGATGGTGGGTGAAACCAGTGCTGTCATCCAGCTCAAGAGCAAGTAGATGCTCCTGGAGCAGGCAGAGCCTGGGGATGGGCTGGGGATGGGCTGGGGGTGGTGGGATCCCCAAGAGGAGTGGACAGTGCCCACTGTGCCCAGGAGCTGGGGAGGGGGTTGGCCGGAGCCAGCCCTGAGGGTCCCAGTGCTGCGGTTGCTGGAGGAGCTGCCCGGCAGCCCTGGCCATGCCCCGCCAGGACCTGGCTTCTCCTCTGTGCTGCTGGGTGTCCGGTGCCATCAGCAGCACCGCCTTGCCCTCAGCTCTCTGTCTCTGGCACCGCTGCAGCTGTGGGCAGGGACCTTGTTCTTCGCCTCAGGCCAGTGTCACCGGTAGTGGGTCACCCTTCTCACCGTGTGGCCTTGGGCACCTGGTCTCCATCCCCTGGGAGCTGCTCTTTTACCCATCACCACCGCAGGGCTCGTCCCTGGGGTCAGGCAGGTTTAGCCCCTCTCTGCAGCCCCCTGCTCAAAGGCTCCCTAAGAACAAACCCACCCTTCCCTCATCCAGCTGTGGCTGCAAGTGCTGCAGAGCACCCGACACCTTTCACAGACCGGTTCCTAGGATGTGTCAGCCCTGGGTGAGCCCCACCAGCTCCCAGCCCCCCGCAGTACCGTGGAGCAGGAGCAGCCAGGCTGGGATCCACTGCCGGGGGCGCATGGCTGTGGGAAGGGCACGATTCCCCAGTGCAGTGCCCTGGGTGACAGGTCCCTCCTCCTGCGCCTTTGCCCCCGGGGTGAAGGATGCTGGATGGGAGGGACAAGGCCTGGGAAATGGGAGGTTGCTGTCCTGGGCATTGACAGTGAATTCTGCTGCTAAATAAAAGCAAACAGCAAAATCAGCACAAAGTCCAAAGATCCTCCTGGAGCAGAGGTGGGGCTGTGCCAGCTCAGCTGCCTGTCAGGAACTCTTCTCCCGTGTCCTCAGAAACCTCTGTCCCCTGGAGCCACTGAGAGCTAACGGAGGTCCTTGGGTAGGGGGCAGATGTGTCCCCAAGCTTGCCTTCCTCCTTATCTCCTCCTGCTCTAGTGCAAGGTGTCCCTGCCTGTAGCACGGGGTTGGAACTGCATGAGAATTAAGGTCCCTTCCAACCCAAACCAGTCTGTGGTTCTATGATTCTATAGCATGGAGCAGTGCAGAGCATCCTCCATGGTTCTCCTCCTCCACCAGGTCACTGAGGGGTGCAGAGCATCCTCTGGTCATGCTATGGTGGTGCCCAGCCCAGTGCCCAGTGGCAGCCCAAGGCTGGAGCTGGCAGAGACTGGGGGATGCAGGGAGAACCCCACAGCCATTGCTGAACGCTGTGCCATGGCGGGGGGCTCGGCTCCATGCGGTGACCGTGCGGTGACCGGTGTGTCACCACAGCCACTGTCACCGGGATCCCGCTCACCACGAGGTGGCACCAGGACTGCGCTGCGGAGCTCGCTGACTCCTGTGCCCTGTCCTGTCCTTCTGTCGCTCTGTCCTGTCCCCTGTCCCCTCTCCCTGTCCCGTGCCCACCCGCCCGGTCCCACCACAGCTCCGGTGCAGCGCGAGGGCCGGTGGCAGCAAATCCTGGTGATCCCACTGCCATCCTGTTCCAGCTGAGGCCTAGCATGCTCATGTCACAGATGCTCTCCATCCACCTGAGCCTGGCATCATTCTCCTGTCCCTGCTTAGGGGACCCCAGGAGGGGTGAAGGGTATCCTCTGTTCCATTGGCCAGGATGGAGACATGCAGGGTGACACCAAACTGCCTCTGAGATGCAGTTGCTGTGGTGATGGTCAGGCAGTGCTTTGCTGCGTCCTGCTAATTAGTGTGATGTGTTAATGATGTGTCCATACGTGGTCCTTCCTGCCTCTGCTGCCCTGCCTGCTGCACTGGGCTATGGCTCCACGTGGGGACAGGGGTGTCCCCACACTCCTTTATTCCCAATTGCTGAGCTTAATACCATCCCCTCCCACATCCAAGGGATGGGGCTGAGGCTAGTGTGTCCATCCCCATGGTTACAGTGTTAGTGTGAGTCCTGCAGCTGCGCATCCTTCTTCTTCCTCCTCTTATTCCTTTTCTTCCTCCTCCTCCTCCTCCTCTCCCCTTATCTCTCGGGGGTGTCACAGCCCCCCCACGGGCAGCCCCAGGCAGGGCAGCGTCAACAGGACGAGGCTCGTCTCATCAGTGCCGTGCGTCCGGTGGGGCCCTTCCCTCCCGCGGGAGGTTTCCTCGAAGACGAGCTGGAGGAAGGCTTTGGGGGACATCCTCCCTTTGTGGGCTATTGTTGGCCTTCCGTCACCTGCACGGCCACGGGGTGACTCAGGCCGGGGTGACGCGCCCGGCAAACAGGACGTGGCGGACGAGGAAGGTGCCGGTGCAGGAATGCGGAAGCAGCGGTGGCACCAGCACCGGGATGCGGTGACGATCCTGCCCCTGCCCGCCCTGGGGATGGGGTGTGACCAGAGGGTCCCCTCTGCACCCAGGGCCTGGCAGCTGCCCTGAAGGGGTGGGGGTCCCGGACCCCGTGAGCTGGGCCCCTGCTGAGGGAGCACCCGCCTCTGGGGTGCTGGTGGGGACCCTACAACGCTCCAGCGCCTTGGCCAGGCTGCAGTGGTGGTGGTGGTGCCAAGCAGGACTGGACAGGCACAGAGGATGTCCTCTGCCCTGCAGAGACGTGCAGGGCATCAGCATGGTTCCCACACCTCCCCCTGTAGCCCCTCTTACAGCCCCACCAGCCCATCCTACAGTCCAGCACAATCACCCCAGATGAGGATAGGAGGAGGTCATTCCCCCATGGCAGGGGGTGAAACTTGATGATCTTAAGGTCCTTTCCAATCCAACCCATTCTATGATTCTATGATTCACCAATGTCATGGGCAACCCAGGCTGACTTGGGGAAATGAATTCAATTTATCACCAACTGAATCACAGTAGGATAATGAGAAATAAAAACTACATCTCAAAGCACCTTCCCCTAACCCCTCCCTCCTTCCCAGGCCCAGCTTCATTTGCAGTTTTCTCTACCTCCTCCCTACAGCTGTGCAGGGGGATGGGGAACGGGCGTTGTAGTCAGTTAATCGCATGTTGTCTCTGCTGCCTTTTCCTCCTCACACTCTTCCCCTGCTCCAGCATGGAGTCTCCCTCCATGGACTTCTCCAATGATGTGAGTCCTTCCTGTGGGTTGCAGTTCTTCATGAACTGCTCCAGTGAGGGTCCCTCCCATGAGTGCATCCTTCAGGAACAGAGGGATCTGGTGTGGGGTCCTCCCCGGGCTGCAGGTGGAGATCTGTTCTACATGGACCTTCCCAGGCCTCAGGGGCACATCCTGCCACACCACCGTCTGCACCACAGCTGCAGGTGGAGATCTGCTGCTCCATGGCCAGCAGTGGGTCCGTCTTGGATCTGGCTGCATTGGCTCCCTCCATGGGGGAATCTTCCAGCAGCTTCTCACAGAAGCCACCCTGTGTCCTCCATCAAGCAAACCCTTTCACATGGACCCAGCACATCGCTGTACCAACACTCCCCCATTATGCACCTCCCCAGGGGACCCCAGTGGACCCAGAGGAGCCACTGTCTGGTGACTGGCCTTGCAGAGCCCCGCCAGTGCCCGGGTTGTGCTGCGGCTGTCACCACATCACCATGTCACCATGTCAGGCCTTGGTACAGAAGGTTTCACGTTGTGCCCCGACTGCCCCCTCCCTGTGGCCACCTCTCAGTCCCAAATCCCCAGGGAATGGCACTTGGGGTCCTGGCTGCCAGGGTAAGGGGAGGAGACAGTCACAAGGAAGGTCGAGCGTCCCCAAACCCCCTGCGAGGTCTGGGGAGGCTGAAGGGTGATGTCCTGCCACAGTGCGGGTTCCTATGGCCTCACCCACCACACCAGCATGGTGCCAGTGGCTGCACGTGCAGCCCGCAGCCTGCAGCTCCCCCCCCCTCTGTGCATGGTGCTCTGTATGAGTGTTCTGGCAGAGGGTTTTTGTGTCCTCCCATCGCCCCCCGGCAGTGGCTGGGTGACCTGGGGAGCGGCAGAGGGTTGCAGGTGAGCCCCTCTGATGGGGGACTGCAGGACAGAGGCTACCGGTGGGGTGGCCATGGGGGGTGCCAGGGCAAAAAGGTGGAACTGAAGGAGGGTCATGGACAGGCTGGGGGGGTCTCATTGCCCTGGGGGCTGTGAGTGGGGGTTCCACAGGAGGGAGTGCGGTGGGTCCCTGCCGGGGGTGCCCGGGAACGGGGCGGGCAGGGGCGGGCCGGGGGGCGGTTCCCCTCCCGGGGGCCCGGGGGCCACATGACCGGGCGGGCTGCGGGGCCGGGCCGGGCTCTCACAGCCTACAAATGCGGCTCCGCCGTGGCGGGGCCGCCGCCGCCGCTCGCAGCCCCCGGCATGGCCGCGCCGCGTTGGTTCCTGGCGCTGCTGCTGCTCTTCTGGCTCGCCCTGGCCGCCGCGGGTGAGTGCAGGACTCCCCATCCATCCCCTTCCCCGTTGCGGCGCCGCCCGGTGCCCGAGCTGGCAACGGGGCGAGGAGCGGGGCTCGAGGTCCGGCAGCCCCTGCCCGTGCCGGGCTGGGCAGGACAAAGCGCTTCTCATGATGCCAATAGCTCCCCGTGTCTGTCCGTCCGTCCGACAGCCGAAACAGCAGCAGCCAAGGGCCGGGGAGCAGCCGCCGACCCGCCCGGTGCCACGGGGATGGCAGCGGGCAAAGTCGGTTCTGGCGCCGGGGCCCCTACCCGGCTGCGCTGCCCACGGCGGGTCCCGGCACGGCCCCGGCTCAGCAGGTTGCAGCCACACCGGGACCGGGACCCGGACCCGGACCAGGGCTGGTGCTGGTGGGACTGGAACTGGCGCTGAGACTGCAGCATCTCAGCCTGGCACGCGGGACCGGGGCACAGGCTGTGGGAAGGGGGCACTGCCCGGGGCTCAGCGGGTGCTGCCCATCGATGGGGCACGGGAGCACAGGGGGTGTCTTTGGGGAGCTCTGGTGACAGAGCCTGAGGCTGGTCCGTGCCCGCACGGTGGCCGCGGCCACGCGAGGTGGCCCTGCTGGGTGCAGGTGGTCTGGCCCAGCTCAGCACAGGAAGCATTTGGCCGGCCAATGGCTCCTGCTGGGGGCAATTCAGGAAAAGGTGGTGCTGGCAAGCCCCACGGAGTCCACATCCCCACCCCACGTGCAGGGTGAGGGACCTGGCTAATGCTGTTCCCGCCATCCCCAGGGCCACTGGGCGCTGTGCCAGACGGGCAGAATGTGAATGATGGCCTCATCCGGACACTGGTGCGGCCACGGGGTGTCCGGCTCAGGGCTGGGCACCGGCCCGGCAGCTGGCGCAGGTACCGGAGACCCCGACCCCGGCTCTCGCACAAGGGCCCGATGCCCTTCTGAGGCAGGTGAGGAGCAGCGGGGACAAGGGGGGACACGCAGACACGTGTGATGCTGCTGGGAGGGAACTCACGGATCCTGACTTTGCTCTCGTTGCAGAGGCGTCCCCAGCCTGCCCTGGATGTGGCTCCCACCACCCGTACAGTGCCACAGCCTGTGCTGCTCGTGCCTCAGCCCTGAGCATGGACTCCCATCCGTGAGCCCTCGGCTGGAGTCACCTCGTCCCCATGGCTGCACGTGGAGGCCCAGCACCGTGTCTGGCTCGTGGTGCGGCTGGGTGCTGCCGCGATGGTGGGCTTTGACCAAAGCACTTTGTCAGGCAGAGGAGCTTTTCCAGCTTGCCCTGGGTGGGGGCGTCCTATTTATTCCCCTGGTGTTAACCCTGCACCCTGGGTGAGCTGCTCTCCCCTTCCCACTGCCAGCCCCCCAACCCCGGGGAACCCCAAGTCATGGGGCGCCTGCCCAGAGCACAGGGGGGGCTCTGAGCCCCTCTGCCCACGCCATGACATAGGACAGCGGGAGAATGGGGAGCACTGGGGTTTCTGTGTCAAGCACTGACATATGCCAAAGGAGGGGCCCTTGCTCTGAGCTGGGCCCTGTTGACCATGTCTCATGTCTGTAAAGATTTATTCTGTGTAAATACATCTTTGTAATAAAGAGTTCTGATGACAGAAAACCCTTATTTTTGAGGTGTGGGCAGGGGGTGCCTGCACTGCCCTTGAGCCTCCCAGGAGCTCCCAGGATCCTCTGTTTCCCCCTGGGCAGCCCCTTCCCCAGCCCAGGGCTGGTGGAGAAGATGCCCAGAAAAGACTGGGGAGGAGGGGAAAGAAACGGGTTCAGAGCCCCCTCTGCAGAGAGGCTGGTAATACAGAAAGGGATGGTGGAAGGGCACAGGGATGCTGGTCCCAGCCGGGGCAGCATGGGGTGAGGGGCAGGGGAGTGCTCTGGCTGTGGAGCAAAGCCCCTGGCTGCAAATGCTGCCCTGAACTCCCCACCTTTATCCCCTCCTGGCGTTTATTTTTCTGCTCACCTGAATTCCCTCCACACTGAGCATAAGCTGTGCAGAAACAGCTCTAAAAGTGGGGAGTGGGGTGGTAGGAGAGGTTCTGCTGGTGACAGCTGTGCTGGGACCTTCGTGCCCAGAAGAGAGGACATGGCCCATACGATCCCTCACTGATGGTGCCCGCTCCTGAGGACCCAGCAGCTCCTGAGCCAGGATAATGTTTTTGGTAGGGAAATTCCTGCAGGAAGCCGCAGGTGCACGGATGCTCCTGCCCTGGCTTGAGACACTGCTGTTGCCGTGGTTATCAGCATCCACCACCCCCCATGGGTGCAGCACCATGTCCCCAGGGTTTGGGCTGGAGGAGGATGAGGCCGGTGGGACCGGCCGGGGCTGTGTGGTGGAGGCTGGAGCTCTCTCTGGGATGTAGCAGCCCCAGCGCTGCAGGACCCCTGGCCTGGGCACGGCGTTCACTGGCTCTGTTTGACCTGGCTGCATCTGGAGCTCCCGCGCCTGCTGGATCCTCCTGTGCACACCCCCCCCCCCCCAGACTGACCCCCCGCAGCCCTGGGCAGCCGTGCCCAGCTCCCCACATATCGGAGCAGCTGCAGGTGCCTGCGGCCCGGCAGATCCTTCCCTTGTGTCCCTGTGTCCCTTTCCCTGGCATCCCCCTCCCTGGGGTCTCTGCTGTCCCCGGTGTCCCCGGCATTCTTTTCCCTGGCATCCTGCTCCCAGATCTCCTTGTTCCTGCTGTCCTCACCCTGGCGTCCTCACCCCGGTGTCTTCACCCCAGCTCTCCCCATCCCCACGCAGTGGCGAGAGCGCTGCACCCCCGGGACAGGAGCTCCCACAGTCCCAGCGTGACCCGCGGGGGCGGCAGTGCCCGTGCGGGGCTCCCAAACCCCGCATTGCTCGCAGGAGGCCACCCATGAGCCACGTCGGCGGTCGGGGGCACGGGCAGGGGTGGCAGCGCTGGCGGGGAGGGGGATAACGGGTTAACGGGGGCCGCGGCGGAGCGGAAAGGCTGCAGCTGCGGGGTGGGAGCAGAGCCCGGGGGCAGCGGGGCCGGGCCAAGCTGCCTCCATTAGCTCATCCTCTGGGACCGCGGGGATGTGGGCCCGGCCACGCGCCAGCACACTCTCGCCACGCTCCGGCTCCTCTCCCCGCTCTCGCACCCGGCTTCCAGCCCCATCAGACTCCCGGGGCCGGCGGCCGCGTCACCGCGCACCAGCGCTGTGACCCCAGCTCCCTCCCTGGCTGGGCTGGCTGGTGGTGGGGGTCCCGTTCCTCCATGGCCACCCTGCTGTGCCGCTACTGGCTTGAACTGGGAGGTCTTTTCGCACCCCAGCACTCACATCTGACCCCGCTGCAGGCAGCCAGCACCCTGCCCGTGCACCCCGTGGGGTGGGGGTTCTGGGTGCAGGCGGTGGGGGGGGCCCGGCTGCCCCCGAGCAGAGCCCTGCGGCCGTGCCAGGAGCGGCACCAGTGCCCCACGGCTGCACCGGCACCGAGAGCGGGGCTGGGCCGCCGCTAGGGGCTGCGCAGCTGAGCCCTGACCCCGGCCCCCCCTCACCCGCCGGGAAGGAGAGGACGCCCCGGTTGGGCTGCGGCCAGGCAGGGCCGGAGGAAAAGGCTCCTGGGCCGGGAGACCGAAGGAATCTCTGGCTTTTCCTGGCCTGGCCGGCTGCCCGCGGGCAGGTGGGGGGCGGCCGTGCTCCCCACGCTCCCGGTGTGCCGTGTGCCACGGCAGCAGCCATGCACCATGCTGGAGCCCTGCACGCTGGGCAGTGCTGGGGCATCGGCAGAGCGGGCAGGGGCAGACAGGGATGGGCGCTGCTGGAGCTGCATCTCCAGCAGATGTGGCTCTCCAGAGTGGGGCTCTCTGCGTGGTTGAAGCCAGAGGCTCACAAGGTCTCCGGAGCCATGGCCAGATGGTGGCTGTGCTCAGGCTGCTGCTGGGCTGCAGTTCTGGATGGCAGTGCTGGTCCTGGTGTGGTGCAGACTGGTGCTTTCCTGGGTCTTGGCCCACTGAGGGGGGGAAACAAGGATGCTGGGAGCCCTGGGAGAGGGGATGGGGAGGGGCTGAGCAACCACTGGAGCCCTCCAGAGCCTAGGGACAGTGGCTGGACAGGGCTCACCCTAGTGATGGCCATGCAGGAGGACATGGGACCCTCTGCCAGCATCACAGATCGTGAGCGTTCATAGCCAGTACATACTGCTTCCAGCTCCCCAAGTCCCACCACCAGACACCAGCAGCAGCCTCAGTCCCACTGATGGCTGTGGTGGGCTGAGCCCCCAACCTACATGCAGGTCAGGGAGCATCCATCAACAGCCCCCAGGCAGCCCCCTTCCTTGGGCTGGGCCCAGAGGATGCACAGGCCGAGGCTCCAGCCCCATCCCAGGAGCTTCGTGCTTGTTCTGGCATTTCCGCCGGCAGTGGCAGGAATGTGGTGGCCGCTGGAACAATGCGGCACCTTGCACCGGTCCCTCAGTGCTGGGGCTGCGGCAGCTGCCCAGGCACAGCCCTGCTCTCAAGGAGCCCTCAGGAAGCACATGGAGATGACACCGGCCAGGGTTTCCTGTGGCAGGACGTGCCGGATTCCTCCACCACTGCTTCAGTGGGGCCCAAGGGACCCGGACATCACTGCCGTGGTCTGCAACAGCCCTGTGCCATCAGCATCCTCTGTACCTGCTCTCCAAGGCCCTGCTCGCTCTGCGCTGACTCCACCATCCCCAGGATGCGTCTGTCAAATGGGGAACTGGCACGGGGCTGCACAGTGCCCGAGTGACAGCGGGCTGCCCAGGAGCAAGAGCAGGAACCAGGAGAACAATAACCTCCATTGCGGTCCCCCGGCTCTGCCCAGCACGATGCTGGGAGGGGCCCAGGACAGGCTCAGCTGCCTTTGGGAGGCTTCAGCCCCATAGACAGAGCCCTGGGCAGGGAGGATGGTGGAGCTGAGCCGCAGCTCTGCATCAGGGGATGCTGCAGCAGCTGCCCAGGCTGTGCAATGCAGTGACATGGTGACACCAGCGCAGCTCTGGGAACCTGGCGCAATGGAGGTTTATTCAGAACCAACTGTTTCCCAATAAATTACATCATTTAAAAAGTTTAAAGAGAAGAGGTGGGGTTGGGAGCCCCCAGCAACTCATTCAGCGGGGACCATGGAGCCACAGGACACCATGGGCCGAGCACTGGCACTGCAGCTCCGCTCTAGCAGTGGCCTCCCACAGCTGCTGGCCCAAGGTGGCAGGACACTGCTTAGTGTTTCCATGGGACTTATGCCCCCTCCTGCACCCATCAGCCACCAGGGGTATCCCCAGAATTAGAGCTGCTCCTCTAGGACTCAGGGTGCATTTCTGCCTCATCTCCCCTTCTTCCCCCACCTGTACTCTCTAGGGCAGGGCAGCATCTAAGGGCCCCTGTCTCCCAGCCTGTTGTAGCCTCATGGCTCTGCAAGCAGGGCTGGCCAGGACAGGAGCTGGGTCCTGCCCCACGCCACACACAGCAGCAGCCCTGATGAGCGAGGTGCTGCTCTCTGCCTGCCCCATCGCATGTCACAGAGGAAGGGGGGGCAAAGGGAAGGGACAACATAGAGCAAGACCTGGCTACAGTGCAGAAGGCTTGGAATGCAGTAGGGAGAGCTGTGTGCTGAGCCCTGTGTCCCAGGAGGGAGATGAGGGGATAACAACACCCCACTGATCCGGAGAGGCTGAATCTCCAGAGAATCTTTCTGGAAAGCTGCAGTCCAGCTTCCATGGCACAGTGATGGGGCATCAGGGCTGGCTGGGTCTGCTGTGGGGCAGAGGGTGAAACATACCCAACACCCGCCCAGGGCTCTTGCAGTACAGTCAGTGCACACGAGCACAGGCACCCCAGGGCCACGGCACGCAGGGTGAATGCCACGGCCCCTCCAGCAGCACTCACAGTCTGTGCCTGCCCCGCAGCAGCTCGAGAGAGGGGGGGGAAAGGAGAGAGAAGCATGACTGACACTGCTGTGGGCCGCTGGCACAGTGCTTGGGCACCACCAAATCTAGCCAAGGAGAGAGCAGGAGGCTCTTGGCATGGCTGGCAGTGAAGTGAGTGTGCAGATCCACTGCAGCGCAGGGTACAGCGATGGCAATGAGAGGGGAACATGTCCTTCCGACTGTAAACACGGCACTTGGAGTAGCTGGGAGCCTCCCCAGAGGCCCGGCCCCACTGCAGGGCTCACTCCTCATCCCCAGCCAGCAAGAAGCTGTAGAGGAAGTTGATGGCGCGCTGGCGGTCCTGCTGCGACTGCTTGGTCACTAGGTTGGGTGGTGGACGCAGGAGGAGGCTGGAAAACAGGGCAGCTGCAGAAGCAAGGACATGTGTGAGGGGCCGGGCACGAGATCCTGCCAGGCACAGGTGAAGCAGAGGAGTGTCACCTACCGATCATGGTGACACTGACTTTGTTGTCCTCAGAGTATCGGAGCAGCTCACGGAGGAACGACATCAGGTACCGGAACACGCTGCGGTGGCAACGGGGCAGCTGAAAAATCACCTGCAGAGAAGAGAGAAGGGAAGCCCCTGAGCTCCATCACCACAGCTGGGCCTAGGCTCCACAGGCAGAGCTTCCCTCTTTCACTGCCTTGAGGCCGTTGTGTGGCCACTGCATGAGCCACAGGCCTAGAAAGTGAGCAACAAGGTGACACTCGGGGGGCTTTGGCTCCCAGTAATGCTGCCTCCAGGATAACAGTGGCCCTAGGCAAGAATTCCCACTGCCCAGGGCCTGCTTCCCACTCAGTTCCTGTCAAGTCCCAGCTCTCACCCCTGTAGCTGTGCAGCAGCAGCAGCACAAAGACAGAGACAAGAGGTTTCCTGATGCAAATACCGAAAACATGCCCCAAACCTTCTTGCTCAGCCCAAGGACATGCTGGGCCTCGCTTCCCACTTTAAGAGCCACTCCAGGGAAGCAGAGGAACTGCAGCTCTGAGCAGTGTGGTGGAGGCTCTTCACTCCCTGGGGCTGCTCTTCCCACCTGCTCAGGGTGACACAGGCCACACACGGGGTGTCCTTGGGAGCCACCAGGCCCGCTGGAGATGCTGCAGCGCTGACCTGGCGCAGGAAAGCTCTGCCAGAGCACCTGGGATGCCCCACCCACCCCCAGGGCCAGCTCCAGCAGAAGCAGGACCCAGTGGCAGCTCTGTACCTGCCGGCAGAGGCGGCTGCTGTGTGACCAGTCCAGGCACCGCTGGTACAGCTCGTAGCAGATCACCGGCTCTGGCAGCGCCTCCAGGAAGATGAGGAGCGCCTCAGCTACCGAGTGGTTGCTGCCCGCTGAGCTCGCAGGAATCAAGGGGCATGTGAGGACATGGAACCTCCCTCCCAGCTCCTACCCCTCTGCCCACCCCTCTGGCCTCCCTGCACGGTGCCTCCTTGCTGCTCCCTCACACCAAAGCCACCCTCCTCCTTCTGCTAGCCCCCACCCATGGAAAATGTTCATCCACTCCCCTTGTGTTGCATCTGCCCCCCTCTCCCCCAGCTCCACATAGACCCTCTGCTCCATCAGCCGCTTCTAAGCTCCGGCACTTGACACAGTCTGGCAGAAGCTTCCAGAGCTCGGGCCCTGTGGCTGTGTTAGCCAGCACACGTTCAGCTTCAGGAGAGGTTATCTCAGAGGGAACAAAGGGGACTCTGCAGCTAAAGGTCACAGATGAGCTCTCCCAAGGGCTGTGATCCAGCAAGATCCTGTAGAAGTCAGGCACAGCAAGGATACGGATTGTCTCAGGGATACTGGTGTCCAGGCAGTCAATGATCTGCTCCAACTCTTCCTGCATGCCTGGAGTCTGGAACAGGTCCTCCTGCCGAAAGCAGCACAGGGATGGACAACATCACCCTCCTCACAGTGACAGCGGGGTGGAGGCTGTGCCCCCCAAACCGGGCTGAGCTGCAGGACCCAGTGATGAATGTGGCACCCAGCACATGGGGCTGTCCTCACCTGGTGGCAGGCATGCTTGAACAAGTGATCCACCAGCAGCCACACCTCCTTCGGCACCTGCAGCAGCGTCCCGCCATCCTCCTCGCTGTCCAGAGAGCCCATCTGAGGCACAGACTTCTCCTGTGGCCAAGAGCACATAAAGGTGTCGGGGAAACCCCAGTCCCCCCAGAAGGGTCTGGGTGGAGAAAGCCGGGAGAGCAGAAGCAGCAGGACCCAGCACCCATCCAGCCTCACTTGCTCTTTCAGTGCAGAGCCATTGCTCCGCAGGTCCCATTTTTCTCAGGTTCCTTTCCCCATTTTCCTTAGGAGAGGATCTGCTGAACACAGACTGTCCCAACACCACCGTCACGTTTTCCCACTTACTCATGCAAAGCAGCTGATGAGCTCAAGCTCGAGTGCTCAGGAGCCTCCAGCAGCACAATCTTTATCAGGACCAGTGATTGCTTGATTTTACTCTCATTTTACAGTCCTCATGTTCCTGTGTGCTCCTAGGCCAGAGTCATGCACTGCTCTCCTGCAGTCCATTCAGCAGAGACCCCAGAAGAGACCAGCAGGAACAGGAGCAGAACCCAGGGGACACAACCCAAGGACACCACCAGAGAAGCACCACAAGCCAAATGCAAAGCGCTTTCTTCCAGCAGTCAGCTTCCATGACAATCACAGAATCCCAGCCTGGTTTATATTGGAAGGGACCTTAAAGCTCATTGAGTCCCAACCCCCTGCCATGGGCAGGGACACCTTCCACTAGGGCAGGCTGCTCCACGCCATGTCCAACCTGGGGACGGTGGTGGCTGCCCCTCACACAATCACTCACAGCTCGTGCTTTGGCACCGGCAGTAGCCGCACACAGAGCCCAGCTCTGCCCTGCACACTGCCAGAAGACACTAGGACGTGCTGCCCCGCTCACCCAAGCACACAGGGGAGGCTGGGAAGCAGCATGTCAGGCAAGAGTGTTACAGCTTTCCTTCCTCCAAGGAGGAAGAGGTGAGAACTGTGGAGCCTCCCTGCGAGTCGAGGGCTCCTCAGCAGCAAACCCCAGGCCAGCGGCACTGCGGCACAGTGCCAGAGGCTGCCCTTGGCATCACCGGATAGCTGCAGACACCCCCAAGGCAGAGACCCCGGTGGCTTAGAGCAGAGGAGGAGGTGGCTCAGAGCAATTAAAGGATGTGGAGGAAGAGCAGGAGCCTTCGGCTTCCCGTGTGCCTTGGCCGGGCACCGAGCGCCCTCTCCTGCCGTGTGCGGGCAACGGAAGGCGAAAGAAAAGGAGAAAGGGGGGAGGCGGAGGAGGAGGCCTTTTGCAAAGGCTCTTCCCAGAGGCAGGAACCAGCCTCCTCCCTCCCCTCTGCCAGGACCAGCCTGGGAGCTTCATCTGGTTCAACACCTGCGTTCAATCCCCTCTCGAGAGGGTTCATCCATTATCTCTCCTGTTTTATCCTGCCACTGCTCTGGCAGCGTGGGGATGGAAAAGCCACCCAGCCCAGGACATCAGTACAGAGCCAGCTCCAACGAGCCACCACAGGTGCAAGGGAGCAGGAATGTACCTGTCACACATCCCAGCACCTCCCACTTGCTCTTCAGTGGCAGATCTGACCCACTCAGCCTCCAGTGCAAAGCAAAGCAGGGATCCTTCACCTGGGCAGTGAGGCAGCAGGCGAATGTCTGTCCCTGTGCAAGGTGCTTCCTCAGCCTCCGCAAGGATGCGGCAAGATGGAAGGAGCAGAATATGTCAGTGTTAATTCAGCTCCCTTTGCACAGGGATGGGCACGGTTAGAGCCAACTCAGGTATGCTACAGGGTGCCAATGGTTTCACTGCTGGAATAAGGGGAGCTCTGTGTCTGTCACCAGAGACAGCTGCTGAGCTCTGATCAGCAAATTGGGCTCACCCCATCCTGGCTGCAGGGTCACTCTGTGCTCTGGCAGTGGAAGGGATGTGTGGGATGCAGTTCTCATGCAGCCCACAGCGTTGCTACGGGGTTTTGCTGGGACAAACACTGCCTCTGCACCCCCTTCCCTTCCCTCTGCAGCAGGCAATGGGGACACCCGCTCGCTACAAACAGGTCATGAGAAGCAGGACCCCAGCAAGGGGTTGTGTTACCTTTTCTAAGAAGCTGTCTTCTCCCTGAAAGCGGTGGGAAGGAGAGAAGAGGAAAAGGTATGGTTAGGGGGGAGAGCCATTCTTCAAGTAAACAGAAAGCCAGTTTGCATCACAAGAGCCAGTGAAAGCTGGGTCCTCATGCGTTCTGCTGACACGGCCGAAGTTAAATCTGCTGCGAGAGATCTGCCTGCCAACGAGCACAAATCCTGCTCACATGATGCCCAACCTCGCCAGGATTTGTACCAACTCCTCACAGGGGCCTGGCAGCAGCGCTGCTCACATACAGAACAGCCCAGGCTGAGAGGTGTCCGTCAGGATGAGCTTCCCTTCCCAAATCTTCCCAGGCAGAAATCAACATTCCCACATCATTTCAGCCACCTTCCCCCGACCAGGCCAGATATAAAACATTCACCAGGCTAAATCTGTGCTCCTGAGCTTGTGGCAGCTGTGGAGCTGTCAGGTCCCCTAAGCAGCTTTGTGCATCATCAGGGAAATGAGTGTTTGTGCTCAAAACCCCATGCTGCCTCTATCTAATAGCATTAGCATGCAGCAAGGAGCTCGGCAAAGCCCCTCCAGGCTGCATGTCCCATCCCTTGGGCAACCCTGACATCCAGCATCCAACCAGCACGCTGCAGGCTGGTGAGGTAGAGGGGAGAAGCTGTTGGGTGGAGCCCACAGGAGGAAACTGAAGCAGGTTGCCCAAGCTGAGCTTGATGGATCAACATTTCAGGGTGGGAGTAACCAGAAAACATTCAAAGGCTGTGCTTGACACAGTCACAGACATCCTGATACTGCCCTGTGAGTCCTGCAGTGCTGCTGTCTTTGGAGGCTTGCTCAGCCACAACAGTCCAGTCTCTTGCAGGGCACAGCCTGCTCAGAACACAAGCTGATGCAGGCTCCTCTCCCAGTCCCAAATTTGGGAATAAGCTAGCCAGGCTGCACAAGAGCCCACTCCCTTCTGAGTCACCTCAGCAGTCCCACTCCCACCTACCTAATTGCCCTGCTCATCACCTCTCTCCTGTGTTGTTCAGCACCACTGGCTCCGTGAGACTAACCTGCTCCTGGCAAAGATTCTTCAAGAGGCTTTGTAAAGCCCACAGTAGGATCCCAAGACAAAACCCAAAGGTGGGATGCTCAAGCATCAGCAGTTTCTTCCAAGAGAACCAGGAGCTATTTCCAAGCAAGCTTACACCTGCCATCTGCTACCCTGCATCGAATCACCTCTCAGACCTTGTCTGTGTTCTCCAGGTCTCCCTCTGCTGAAGACAACAGAGCCCAGCCAGGCTGAGAAATGCACCCACTGCAGTGAAAGACGAGCCCTAACACTACCTACATGCAGGAGGGGAAATGGTTCTCGACACACACACACACACTGCCTGCCTCATGCACAGCCTAACCCTCAGTGAAATCACACAGAGGGACCAGAACACATTTGGGTTAGCACAGGCACTGCTCTGCCTGTGGGAAGGGCTCCTTCTGCCCCATGGCATTTCCCATCTCACAGATATGATCAAAACCAAAAGACCCAAAAATAGCTCTAACATGACAGCAGCTTTATAATCCAAGTGATTGCATTTTGCTTTGAGCAGTTACATTATGCTCCTTGAGTTTGCTTAGCTTATTATGATCGAGGTCTTGAAGTCACACTGACCTCCCCAAAAGCAGAGACTATGCTGCAGATAAGGCGACAGGGTGCTTTTCTCTGACTGGTTTACTTCCTGTATCTGGTTTGCTTCCTGTACTTCCGTACATTTCACTGAATAACAGAAGGTGGTAAAGGAAGCAGAATAAGCCTCAGAAGTACCCTTAGAAAAGCAATGATGTGTGTCTGTGAGGGCAGAAAATAACAGTGGGCCTGAGTTCCTGTCCATCAAGCGAGAAATGAGTGCTAAACACTGAGCAGGAAAAGGCAGGTGGAACAGCCCCCAGGACCGATGAGATGCTCCAGAACAAGTTAACACACTTCTAGAACAAGACTTATTTTCAACTGAACCTTGAAGAGCATGAGGAACCTGCAGCCAGGGTGAGCTGTGTGAATGGAGGAGGCAAACCCTGCATCTCACCTCCTGGGCTCTGCTTCACCTGATCTTGTGATGGCAAAACCAGAACTCTGATATAAAACCAGCCTTTCTGTATGCTGGGCCTGGGAGAAAAGCAGACACAGACAGAGGTGGGAATGGCAGAAGGCAGCAAGAGCCTGGTGTAGCTGCTGGAGAGCTGGGTCACAGTGGTCAGCAGGAGAGGAACTGGCCAGAGAGGCTGTGAGACTGGCCACGGGCTGAGCTGCACCCATCAGCACACTGACCAGCATCAGAGTCCTTCTCTCGGTCCTGCTTTTGCTTGTTCCTCCCCTTGAGCAGTGCGAGTGCCACAACCAGCAGAAGGAAAAGGATCCTGGAGCCCTGTAACTGCAGAAGCAGCCTGGGCACCTCGGAGGAGAGCATCTCAGGCATACCTCTTGTGACACAGCAGTGCCACCCGGCTGAGCCTGCCAGCACCAGCATGACAGTAATACAAAGCACAAGGTGCTGGGATCCCTTTTTGTTCCTCCAAACAACATTTAGAACCTACTCAGAAACTGGGACAAAGCACTTGCTGTTCAAAGCCATTGGTTGTGGTGGAGGGAAAGAACGAAGGAGCACAGGAAAGGAGCACAGAAAGGAGCTCCAGAAGAAGTGCATCAGCTAGGAGCCAGAGCAGCTGACCCACACTGAGGGCATCACTCCTGCTTTTAGGAGTAAAGAGAGGGGAAATTGCTCTCTCCCTGTTAGGGAGCTGCTCCAGAACGCAGCTACTCACCAGGTCAATGAGTTTGGTGACTGGAACTTCTCGGATCGGTCGTCTCATTCGGCATAAGGCCTCCAGGGAGGTGCCGAAGCAGCTGGGCAGGTAGGTCCCACTGATGGTGAGGAAATAATCCTTCCCCCGGTCCAAGTGAAGGACAAGAATATCCTCAATTTTATCCTCACCAGAGTTCAGGAGGGTAACCGAGTCCTTGCTGACGTATACGTCCAGGGAGATGTCTGTGCTCTCATCTGCAACAGACAGGAGCTCTCAAGAACTCACATTCACTCTCTAAAAGGGGCGACAAGGACAAATATACAGCAGCAGGGACCAAGGCCACAGAACCGAGAAGACAGACAGGAACAACGGCAAGAAAGGTGAGACACGGGAATGACAGGATGGATGGGATGGAGGTGGGGTGGGAATCTACCCCAGCACACATGGAGAAACCATGGTGAACCTCACCTGGCTCCAGGTAACCCTCACAGGGCTCGGCTCGCAGCCATGGCTTACAGTAGTGGTTGTCGTTCAGCTTGGGGATGAAGGAGAAGTGGCAGGTGACCTGCCCGTTGTTGGTGATCTGGAACTTCTGCTTCTGCAGCTGACGGAACTTCACGTTCTGAAACTCAAACTGCAGAGCAAAGAGAAAACACAAACCAGGTTAGCAGCCAGGAGGGTACACACGGGTAGGCCCCCAGACTCTGTAGCAGCAGCCCGTGACGGGAAGTGCCCATACAACGCAGAACTCCCAGCAGAAGACCTGCCAAGAAGCCAAGCCAAGATGTCCCTTCAATCCAACTCCTGAGCATAAGATAATGGATAAAGTCCAATTTCCCATAATCCAGTTTACTGAATCAAAGTCTTTAAAAGTAGCTCTAGCACTTCCATGGCTGCTGTGTAGGGAAGTGACAAGGTGGGAAGTGGCAGGTTTCATCCTCACTTCTCTCCTGCTTAGCTCCAGCGAAGGCAGGAAGTCATTCTCCATTCTGTCCATTAAGCGAACAATGTCTTCGAACAACTTGCGATACTTCTGCTCATCCACAACCTTTACCTGTGGGAGACCAGGAAACACTCAGCAATCTTCCTGACCCCCCTCACTGGGACCCTTTGATCACGAGCCAGCTGCAAGAGTGAACTATTTCTCCAAGCACTTGCTATGTGCAGCTGGGAACCTGAGAGAATCCACATATGTGGAGGCACCTCCAAGCTGTGTGTGCATCTTCACTTGTGTTTTACCCCCGCTGATGTTACCTGGGTCTTCCTGGCCACTGACCACACTGCTGGGAGATTCCTGGGGGTGGTCTCTGGGGTCAGCACTGGCACCCCACAGCATTACACGATTCTCTAGAGGAAGAGGAGAAAAGCTCTCCTTTAAGGAGGCCTGAGCTACCTAAGGAGTAGTAGGTAGCAAATATGGACATGGACCGTCTCCACTTGGCAAGCTGGGGAACCCAAACCTGCTGCCAGCTGTTTGGCACTACAGAAATCCAGATGTGAACCAGTGACACACTTCTCTTAACACACCAGAGGCAACACTGCAACAGCAGGGACACCTATTGCAGGTTTCTGCTGTGTCTCTTTGTGGAGGAAAGAAACCAGCAGCTCACACATTGTAGCAGCAGTAGCTATCCTGGGTTATACCCTGGAAGCCAAGCAGCACAACTGAAGCAGTCACCTGCAGTCACTGCACGACCACACCAGCTGGGGTAAACCCCAGATCTCCCCCGTTACCATGGGGTGACGCTGTCCTGGCCACAGCACTGTGCTGTTTGCTGCAGGAGCTGGCACTCTGCAGCACACTTCCTCCATGGACACACTTTGGCTTTACTACTCTGTCCCACTGCAACAGCACTAGCAGAGGTGCCTTGACTTCACAGCCCCACCCCAGCACATGAGAGTCGTTACCCCGATACGGAAGAGCGCGCTGACGGGCTTGTGGTCGCTGGTCTTCAGGTCCATGTGGCTGCCATAGCGGAGCTGGGTGATGCTCCCCCCTCTCCACAGGATCCGGTCGCACCATGCCGGCACACGACACTTCCCACTGTGAAGGGGAACAGGCTGCCAGGGACATCCAGCAATCCCAATGAAGCACTTGAGCTGCTCCTCCTCCCAGCCCAGCAGCTCAGCCACCCCCATGGACTGACTGCAGAGGGGCTGAACTCCCATTGCTTCCCTCCACTCGAATACCATGCTATTTCTTCTGCTCTCTTCCCCTTTCCCTGTGCAGTAGGCCGAAATTCCCCGTCCTTTCCAGCACCAGGAAATAAACCAATCTCGGCCACGGCTGCTTCCACAGCCCGAAGCCATGTGTACTATGACCCGGGCTGCCCTGGTTTCTTTTGCTGCCATATCTTTCTGCCCACTATAGTCTGACCCATCACTATTGTTTCCACTATGGAAAGTCTACTCAGCTATTACTACTCTGTTATGAACTCTGAAACCTGGGCTATTGTTCTGCAGATTAACTACTGTGCTGATTCATAAACACAGGCAGAGCAAAACCCAGTCTCTGAATGGTTTGTAAGTCCTCCTTGGGAGTTTCTCTATTTGGAGCAAACTTCTGCAGCAGATACAGGAACACCAATGGGAGGCACCAAGCAGGAATCACTGTGCAGGTCAGGTGAGAGGATGACCCAGAGAGTGCTTCCTTAACCTCTCTAATTCCTTTCTCATCCTTTGTCTGTCTCCGGTAGCAGAACCCCCACCAGTGCAGGGCCACCTATAAGTGCACGCTTCACTTGCTTCATCTCTTGGAATCATCAACAGCTGATGTTTAAGGCAAGTCCTTGGTCAACAGACACAGGCTCTGCCTATTCCAGACAACAGGGACAACAAAGGAGTGTAAAGCTGTTTGTACTCCAGCCACCAGCACAGCACTGGGGGGGACTGCCAGCTCCAGGAAGGAGGAAGTCAAGTTTTATGAGGAACTGCTTTTTGTGCAACAGGTAAAGGTGTGCATAGGCAGGTGATTTACCTGGAGTCCCAGCGGTCTGTTTTAGAGTCGTATTTGTATGTGGGGATGAATTTAATCTCTCCCTCAGTGAAATCAGCAAACGCCTTCTTCTGCATGCGCTGAATATTCAGCTGAAGCAGGGAAAGAACACTGTAAAACACACCAAACCCACCCAAACACTCCCCCAACACACAGAGCAGTGTCAGAGAGTAGATCTACAGGCAGAGCAATTGGAACCTGGGGCTGTGGGGTTCACCAGACACCCTCTCAGACCTCAAACCTTCAAAAAAGGTAAAACCTCAGCAGGAGTGGAATGTTTCCTAACCAGACTGAGCACCCTCTGGCACAGTGCTGCCCACCAGAACATGCAGACAGAAAACAACACTAAATGGAAATATTAGTTGCTAATATAATTAGTGCTAAACACAAGTTTCATTAGTTTTCAGGCTTAAGCATCACCATCAGAAATACTTCAGTGCCAATCACTTTAGCAGCAGCCTCCCGCAGGGTGCTGGGCTGACAACCTGGCACCACCTTCCTGTTCCTGAGTTGTTCTCCTCATAAAAAATCCAAGCTACAGTTATTTGCTGCATGAAGCCCCACAGCACAGAAATGAGCTGCAGAGCAGAGTCAACCAGATTCACTGTTGTGTGTCAGAGATGGTGGCACACCATGTCTGTTCACGTTTCACAGGTACAGCCCTTCATCTTATAGGCACATCTTGTGCTCTCCCAGTTTTCAGTGAGCTGCAAGGAAACGCTGACTGGGGAAAGCTTCAGCACAGAACTGGGGTCAGCCTGGCTGAGACAGAGCCTTGCCCTGGCTACAGGTGCTGGTCTCCAAATCAACACCTCCTCCAGAACACTGACTGCAGCAGCTGTAGTTGCTGTTACCAGTTCTGATGTTCTAATCCGCAGTTTGTACATAAGAGAGGAAGAACTCTGCCACTGAGATGCAAAGATACAGGAATTGCCAGAGTCACCCAGTGAGTGCCAATATAACGTACAATCTGCTTTTGTTTGGAGGCTTGATGTCACCAGGACACCCCCAGCTATGTCGAGGGTCTGTGTCTACATGTACAGACGCTTATTTGTCAGCTCCTCCCAAACCCAGGCATATGCCAAACCAAGATGCCCTCAAGAGTACACAGCAAACGTAAGCAGAGTTCACTGACCTGGTCGTATGTCAGCAGCTTCTGAAGCTCGTTCTTACTGATGAGACTTTTCACTTCACTGGCATCAGGGAGACAAAGCCTGTAGTTCAAGTCTCCCAGCCAGATGACAACACTGAAATCAGAGGCAAACATGCAGAAGAGCCAGTGGTTACTACCACAGGACATGCAGGGGACAAGGGTGTAGGAGAATGGATGGTGGGTGGCTGGTGGTTGAGACGCATGGAAGACGAAAGAAGACATGAAAGACTGAGTCTGGCAGTAGGGTTTCTGGCACTACAGCACTAACCCCATCCCTTTTGGAATCCCTCATAGGACGGAAGACTTGGTTTACTGGGAGATACTGGAGCTTGCCTCAGTTTGAGAACAGCCCCACAACACCACCAACTCTAATGAAGGGAAAGCTGCATCTCAGCACCTTCATAGCCTCTCAGGCTACACAAACTCCACTGGGTAGTGAGGCTCTGCTGGTGCACAGAAGGGCTTGTTATGCAGGGCTGGGCTGTCGGGCTGCTCTGACACCACAGCTTTGCCACTTCCTTTTCCACTGCCTTCCTCTCCGGCAGCCCAGGCCAGTGCTACATCCCCGCCTAGCACAGACGGGCTGAGGTAGAGCTGCCAAAGCACAGCTGGGTTCCTGACAAGTTTGTCTCAGTTGCACCTCATCAGTGCCTGCTCTGACCCTGCTACTCTGGGCCTTCCAACAGGCCTTCATCCTTCCCATTACCAGCAGCTAAAGAAACACTTGTGCTACTCACTCTTTACCCCATAAAGGTTTCATTTAAAGATTAAAATCTAAACTCCTCTCTGGCATCAAAGCTCTTCCTGTTTATAGCCAAACCTTAACATTTCCATTAGCAGAAATCAAGGATAATCTAGTATTTGGAGTTTTTTTTCTGTACTATAATTCAGTCTACATTTTATTTCCAGTTTTTAAATGGTTTAAATGTTAACTACAGAAGTATTAATCATTTGTATCAGGTTTATGAAAACTTCACTTACGTGCTTTGTCACACACATGGCAGAGTCTGATTTGGATTATTCAACACCAAAAGGGAAACCAGCCAAGCAAACTCACTCATGTTTCATGATGTTGACGTGAGGTAGGCTCTCATCTGGGGTTACAAAACTCATCCGAGCACAGATGTCCTTGTAGTCCTGATTCCGCCGCTCGAAGTCCTCCACATGCGCGGCGAGGTGGGAGTTAACGATGCAGAAGGTGGTGTTGTGGAACACAAACCTCACGGCCACGCCACCTTTGTTGCCCTGGGGAGAGCAGGGAGCAGCAGTGAGAGAAGGTGAGGCCCCAGGGAGGAAACATGATGGCTCAGACTGGGACAGACCCGGTCGTATTGCTCTTGCAGGGACCGGTGCTGGTGACTCACCATCTTCCCCATGACTCCCGTGCCCACAGACTCTGTCACGATCTCTCTGATATTGCTCAGCTGATCCTTCTTTGCAAATATGAGCAGCATCATCCCAACCAGACGGACCATTTGCACCTGCAACAGTAAAAGGGATCCTGGATCCTCGGTTCTCAGCCTGGCAGTGAGATGCAGCACCTCTGATCTGCCTGCTGTTCTAATTCTCTGGCCCCCCTCTTTCTCTTCCTTGTCATGTTTTGTAGGCAATCCCTGCTTGCAACACCGCCCACAGGGACTCCTGTCTCAAAGCAAGGTTCTGGAGGACAATCTGTCACACCCAGTAGCCATCAGCTGTGCTGAGCTCACTGTAGTCCCCACTCTGGTGCCTTCCTACAAACAAAACTCATGAGGTAAGAGGAACACAACAAATACGTAGCAGAGCTGCTGGTGAGGTCTCAGCCTTTGGCTCTGCTCAAGTCATCAAAACTACCAGAGGAAGATACCTCGAGTGCTTTAGCAGAGAGCTGCTGGCCACGGGTCCAGCTGGAAGTCAGTGCTCACCTTTGCTTACTCAGAACTACCGTGAAGGCAGCGAGGAATGGACAGAAGTTTTTGTTTCCTGAGGCAAACATGCCTAACACGTGGGGTATCAAAAGGCAGCCACCCCCCTGCTTGTCAGAAAGCCCTTGTTCTCTAATGCAAAGAGCCTTTTTCTGGAGCTATGAAGTTCTCTACTACAGAGCTCAGCCCAGAGGCATTAACACAGCCCTGATGTGTACAGTCCCAGCAGGGAGCTCAGGTCTGCGCTGATCTTTCACCCATGCCAATGCACTCTCCAGCCCATGACCTCCTGGTACCTTCAAAACAGTAGGGCCATAACTTGGAAAGCCAGAAACAAGGCCTAATCTCCTCGAGCACAGTCCACACACTCCCTTTAGAGGCATAAAACCATTCAGATGTGTTAGGATTAAGCCTAGGTAGTGAGGGGTGAAGCTGAAATCCAAGGTCAGCTGGAAGAGTGGCTGAGCAAAACCCAAAGCAAGCAGGACAGGGGTGGGAGAGGCACAAGGGGCTGAGAAGGAAGGTAGGAAACTGAGTCACGTACTCCTGGCTGGTAGAAATGTTTGCTACAGCAGAGACAAAACCAGAGGCTTGCTCTGAACCAGCCAGAACAACATCCGGCTGCCACGGCTGAGTTCTGACCCAAGGCAGAAGCCTCGGAAGACTTCACCTCACGGTTTTTCCTTGAAGGAATGGGATAATTTATTAACTGAATTTACTAGCTCAAGACATGCCTTGCTTCCACAGTACAAGGGTGAGAGGGTAACACAGAGAGAGAGCCTGCTGGGATTCTGTTGAGCACACCACCTCCCTGACACCCACCTTGTATTCATCGCCTTGTTTTGATCCCCATCTTTATAAACTTCTACATCAAAGCGCAATATCCCCTTACATCTCTGGGGCAGCAACAGACTCTCTAGATTTCAGTTGGCATGTTAACAGCACACACATGCCCAGCACATATCCTTGGTTCCTCCAGTCACTGTGCTTGAGAAGTGGCAGCCTGTTTCTCTTCCCACAGTGCCAACTCCTCAACCATATCCCAGCACTGAACAGAACTCACTTTCTTGTACTTGGCGTGGGGGTGCAGGGCTTTCTCCACGGCAGCCAGCCACTCCTGCTCCTTCACAGAATCAAAGTAGAAAAAAGCCTCCGTGCTGAGGTCCAGCTCCTGGAATCTACAAAACCAGGTTCACTGAGCACGTCCCAGCTCACTGACAGCCCACCCTCAGGGAGGCCAACGTGAAGCCTCCAGTTTGGAAGAAAAGCTCCTTACTCCCGCTTGCTAAGTGAAGCAGAATTTCCCCACAGTGCCTCTGAGACCCCACACAACACATGCCAGCAACTGTCTCTGACCAGCATTACTCTGGCTAGAGGACAACCAGAGAGCCCCTTGCATGCCCTAAGGGATGTTTTATTATGTCATGCCAGCCTTTAACCCAGTACTCTGCCTCATCCAACTGGCTCTTTCCCCTCGGACAGCTCCTCTGAGACACAGCTCAGCTTTGTGGAACATCTGAAGAACTTAAACCAAATACAGCCCAGCAGGATCCAAGCAAGAGCAGCAAGAAGCCCAGCACTATGTGTACATACAAGGTGGCTGCTGCTCACCCGATGCAGTAGACATCTGGAGGCTCCGTGTCACACACCAGCCAGGGCTCCAGGCCACTGTCTGGAGACTGCCCATTCACATTCCACGTTCCCACAAAAAATCTGCAACACAAAAGCAGCTGAACCATTAGAAAACACAGAGACAGTGCCAGTGTCAGCACAGTCTCTCCAATGGGCTCAGAGCATAGGAGCCTCCCAAATGGGCTCAGGGCCCCCAGCCCAGGCTGGGAGCAGACATCTGTGAGCTGTCCCAGCTAAGGGGCAACTGAAGCTCTTCCAGGCTTGGTTTTCAGTGACACCCATCATGCTACAGAGCTAAAGATGTCTCACCAGGGTCAGTGAACATCTGTTTTTTTTTAACACCATGCCATGTGGGGCATTACTAAGTGTGGTGGGACAGCACCTTTATCCTCCCTTCACCCAAGCGAGGTGTCGAGAGATCAGACACACAATGTGAAGCTGCAGCATGGGCACTTGCTGCCCCTCAGTGTTCACTGCCCCTGCTTGGCCACCAGAGCTGCCACACACCAGCAGCTGTCAGGTTTCAAACTGGGGCTGGATGCAAGCTCCCAGCAGAGCCGACAGTGCCATGGCCCTACACACACTGCTCAGGACAGCTCTCACCTGAAGTTGTGAAGGTTGACATACGCCTTCTCCCTCTTGGCAAGCAGGTGCTTGATGAGCCCCTCCCGCTGCCCTGACTGGCTGCTGGGCAGGAACATCTTGCGCATCGTGTTGGTCACTTTTGGCTGGTCTCTGGAGGAACCGTCTCTCTCTCGGTGGAATCTAGGAAGGAAGCAAGAGCAGCTTCAGAACCAGTTCTGCTGTCTAGGAAGAGAAGGGAAAAAGGGAACAGATTCCCCATGCTACTTACTGCCTGTTCTGAGGCACGGGAGGTGGGGGGGGCTCCCGGCGAGAGCCTGCTTGGTGGTTTTGCCCATTTCTTTTCTCTTCTAGGCTCAGAGCAGTGAAGTCATCCTCAAACCCCAGAGCCCCTGTCATGAAAAAATCAGCACAATGCCTGAGAAACCACTTAAAACTGCTCAGATCAAGAAGGAAGGATCACAGAAAGTGAAACCACAAGTGATAATAGCAGCGGAATGGCTTTAACCTGCCAGAGGGGAGACTGGGATGAGATCTGAGGCAGAAGTTCTTCCCTGTGAAGGTGCTGAGGTGCTGACACAGGGTGCCCACAGAAGCTGAGGCTGCCCCATCCATGGCAGTGTTCAAGACTGGGCTGGACAGGGCTTGGAGCAAGCTGCTCTAGTGGAAGGTGTCCCTGCCCGTGGCAGGGCTTGGAACTGGGGAAGCATTAAGGTCCCTTTAAACCCAACCCCATCTGTGGTTCTATGAAAGGTGACAGTGGGTTCAGTACCTGAAGAAGAGGCCTGGGAGAGGCCCGGGAGGTTCTTCTCCACCTGATGCCAGCTGGATGAGTCCTTTGGCTCCATAGGAGAAGCTTTCAGGTGGGCTGGAAAAAATAATTATCAGGCCAGTGAGAAAGTGGTGGCAGTGGGGCCACCCCAAACACCCTGCAGCTCTGTTACCTTCCTGGATGCTCTGCACCTCCGCCAGGAACCCCAAGCAATGCTCCTCATCCGGGATTTCAAAGAGCCGCTCCGCTGCCTCCTCTCCCTGGATCCGGACCTTGCAGCCTGCTGCAGGCACAGACACCCTCAGCCCTGCTGGCTGCAGACGCTGCACCCCAGAAGTGGCAGATTTCTGTGTGTCCTCTGAGCTCACCCATGAAAGCCAGCTTCCAGCTACTGCTTCCAGTGGAAATCTGCATTTAAGCTAACAGCCCTGTGCTGCTGAGATCCCCCTCCCCAGCTTGGGCTATCACCAGTTATGTTCTCCTGGCTTTAGGAATACTCCTCCCTACTGTGAGCTCTGAAAGAGTGAAAGAAACTTCCTGAAGGGGAAAGCAGCACTGGTGACCACCCAGAGCGCTGTCAGCACTGACACAGGCCACAGTAACCCTGGCTCAAGAAAAGGCCAAAGGGATGAAGGGAGCTGAGGGTGGTTCTGAGAGCAGTGCAGGGCCTGGAGAAAGGACTGAAGAAGTTTGACCAACTGCCAACACTTTAATCTGGGCATTTAAAACCATGTCTGTCATGAGACACGACTGTCAAAGAGCCAGAGCACATCATCAGGGGAAACACAATCCCTGCTTTGCCAAAGATGAGCACAAAGCACGGCGGGAGGTTCTGAAGGTAAAAAGAGTGCGTGGCAGTGCCCAGCCTGATCCCCAAAAGCAGCTTTAGCCTCACAGCTGCAGTTACGAAACTTACTGTTTGCAGCTATATCAATCAGCAGCGTTTCTTCTGCCTCTGGAAAGAGAAACGTGGGATCAGGAGAGGTCACACTGGATGCTGCAGTAACTGAGCACTCAGAAAGCACACTGCCTGCTGCCAGCCACAGAGGAGCTGGGATCTGCATCTGTACTACTCATGTGCTCTGGCAGAAGGCACAGTCCTGTTTGGACATTCACTTCCCACCATCCCAGAGTCACAGGGGAGGTTCCCACATCCAGACGGTTTGTTCAGCATCACTCTGGGAAAAGACCAACCTGACAATGAACTTGAGAGCTTGCCCTACACACTGAAGTGATGGGCAGAATCATGCTAGGTTGCACAGAGGCTTTCAGCCAGCCCAGGGAAACATGCTTTCATTCCTGAACAAGTAAGTGCGCCAGGGATGGGCGCTGCTGTTTCAGTTCTCTCAGGGCAAAGCCTGGAGCTCTGTTCCATTCCGTGGCTGAGAGCTGACAGTTCAACAGCCCCAACAGTTTTGATCTAAACATGCAGGAACCAGAGTAAAGCTCCCAACTCTTGCTCTCATGGAGCATGAAGACGGACACCAGCAGGCACCAGATTTCAGGCTCTGCCTGACATCAAGCCCCCCACTGATGAGCCACCATGCCCCCCCAAGCTGAGTGCCAGCAGGGGAAGTTGATCCATGCAGCAGGAGGAAACAGCATTCCACGAGTGGTAAGTTTTAGTTTCAGGGGGAAACAGCATCAGACCCATGCGGGCGCTCATGGGCATGGCAAGAACTGCTGAGACGCAGCAGTGCTGGCTCCGGCAGAAGTACCTTGCACACATCTGAAGCGGCTGTTGATGGGGATGTAATCCGGAACGGAGCTGTCCTTCTCCTGGGACTGGATAAGTATCCTGGAGACAGGAGAAAGGCTTGTAAGAGCAGAGGAGCAGCTCCCTGCTTGCATAGGGAGACAGAGGCACGAGAGCCGCACTTACAGATCTCTATCGCTGTACGACGGGAGAGGAGCACGGAAAGGGGCAAACAGCCCCGGAGCCGCACGGGCTGAGGGCGCCGGGGAGGAGGGAAGGGCTGGACAGGGCACTCGGAGCAGATGCGGCCGCACTGGGGGCAGGTGCCCACCGCGCTTTCTGCCGCAGCAGCTCCGCGGTTTCCCGGTCCCCCTCGAGGGTCCCCGCCCCCAGCCCGGAGCGGGCTCGGCGGCAGTGCACGAGAAACCGGCCGTTCAGGGACGAGGCGCCCACACGGCCCAAGATCCCCGTCACCGGCCCGGCTCCCGGCGCGACCGGGCCCCACACCACTCCGCCGGGCCAAACGCCCGCGCCCCGCCGCGGCCCGCACTCACCCGCAGCGGCCGCCCCGCCGAGCCAGGCTGAGCACGCAGGGCTCCCGCCGCCCGGCACGCAGCTCCGCGCCGGCCACGCTCTGCGCCGCCGCCCCCCGGCCCCTCGTGCAGCTGCCCGACCCCGGGCAGCCCCCGCCAGACACGGGCAGGCCCCAGGCCGCAGCGCCCGGTTCCATGGATAGAGTCGGGATAGAGTCGGGATGGAGGCGGGATAGAGTCGGGATAGAGTCGGGATGGAGGCGGGATGGAGGCGGGATGGAGTCGGGTAGGGGAGGGCCGGGGCCGGGCCGGGGGCGGGGCGGGCGCGGCGCCGGTAAAAGGACCCCGGGAGCACCACGGCCCCGCCCCGCGCTGTCTCTCCGCCCCGAATCCCCGCCACAAGGGCGCTGATTGGCTTTGCTGGCCACTCATTTGCATGTCACGCGGGGCGCGCAGTGCAGCACGGGAGCGGCCGGCGTTTGAAGCGGGGGGCGGCAGTCAGGGAGGGCGCGCGATGGCGGCCCTGGGCCTAGCTGCGGAGGAGGAAGAGCGGTACCGGGGGTGAGTGGCTGGGGCTGGGGCTGGGGCTGGGGCTGGGGCTGGGGCTGGGGCTGGGGCTGGGGCTGGGGCTGGGGCTGGGGCTGGGGCGGCCCCAGGAACAGCGGTGGTACCGGGCACAACAGCGGTACTGGGGGTAAGCGGCGGGGCCAGTAAGAGTGGTGCCGGGGGAACAGCGGTACCGGGGGAGCGGCGGGGCAGTACCGGGGGCGAGAGGCAGGAACGGGGAGCAGCGGTACCAGGGGTGAGCTGTGGGGCGGGTCGGTGAGCCCGTGGGCGGGGTTGGCGCAGGCAGCGGGCCGGGGCCGGTGCTCACGCTGTGTCTGTCACGGGCAGGTTGGTGACCGGCGCGAAGGCGGCGGCGGGCGATGGGCAGCTGGTGGAAGCACTGCGGCTGTTCCGGCTGGCGGCCGCCATCCGCCCCAGCGGGAAGCTGCAGGGACGCATCCAGCGTGTGGAGGAGGTGCTGGCCGAGATGGTGCAGCGCGGTGAGGAGGAGCCAGAGGAGGATGAAGGCTTTGTGAACGTGTGCGGCAGCGGCTTGCTGATCTATGGGGAGATGCACGAGAAGCTCTTCCAGCACCAGCGGGAAGGCGTCGCCTTCCTGTACCGCCTGCACAGGGAGGGCCGGCCCGGTGGCATCCTGGCAGACGACATGGGCCTGGGCAAGACCATCCAGGTGATTGCCTTCCTGTCAGGCATGTTTGATGCCGAGCTGACGCGGCACGTGCTGCTCATCATGCCCACCACGCTGGTGAGCAGCTGGCTTTCAGAGTTTGCCCGCTGGACACCCGGCCTGCGTGTCAAGGAGTTCCACGGCACCAGCAAGACAGAGCGTGCCAGAAACCTGGAGAGGGTCCAGAGCAAGAACGGCATCGTCATCACGAGCTACCAGATGCTCATCAACAACTGGAAGCAGCTGGCCAGCAGGCATGAGCAAGAGTTCATCTGGGACTATGTCATTCTGGACGAAGCACACAAGATCAAGTGTCCCTCTAACAAGACAACCAAGTGTGTGTATGCAATCCCTGCAAGGCATCGCCTCCTGCTCACTGGCACCCCCTTGCAGAACAACCTGCAGGAAATGTGGTCCCTGTTTGACTTTGCATGCCAAGGCTCCCTCCTGGGGACAGCCAAGACTTTCAAAATGGAGTACGAGAATCCCATTACCAGGGCGAGGGAGAAGGACGCGACTCTAGGTGAGAAAGCGCTGGGGCTAAAGATGTCTGAGAACCTGATGACAATTATAAAGCCCTATTTCCTCAGGAGAACCAAAGAAGATATCAAAACCAGCTGCACCAACAGGCCAGATGTTCCTCTTCCCGAGGGTCCAAGCGAGAACAGTGCCCCCATCATGCCATCTCTCACCAGGAAGAATGACTTTGTGGTGTGGGTGTACTTGGCAGCAGTGCAGGAAGAAATCTACAGGAACTTTCTCTCTCTGGATCATGTAAAAGAAGTGCTGATGACAACGCGATCGCCTCTGGCTGAGCTGACTGTCCTGAAGAAGCTGTGTGACCACCCCAGGCTTCTGCCTGCAAGGGCATGTGTCCAGCTGGGCCTGGAAGAGCAGGAGCCTGCGAGCGAAGCTGGCATGCTTGCAGGCACCAGTAAGATAGACCACCTCTCTGAAGAGACCCTGATTCAGGAGTCCGGAAAACTGCTATTCCTTGTGGGACTTCTGGAAAGACTGCGGGAAGAGGGGCACCAGACACTGGTGTTCTCGCAGTCTAGGAAGATGCTGGATATCATTGAGCATGTCCTGTCCTGCCGGCAGTTCCGGATCATGCGCATCGATGGCACTGTGACCCACCTGCTAGAGAGGGAGAAGCGCATCTCCACCTTCCAGAGGAACAGGGACTACTCCGTGTTCCTGCTCACCACACAGGTTGGTGGCGTTGGCATAACCTTGACGGCAGCCAGCAGAGTGGTGATCTTTGATCCTAGCTGGAACCCAGCCACGGATGCACAGGCTGTAGACAGAGCTTACAGGATCGGGCAGAAAGAGAATGTGGTCATTTACAGGCTGATAACCTGCGGCACGGTGGAGGAGAAGATATACAGGAGACAGGTATTCAAGGACTCATTAATAAGACAGACCACTGGTGACAAAAAGAACCCGTTCCGGTATTTCTCCAAACAGGAACTAAGGGAGCTTTTCACGTTAGAAGATACTCGAACATCTGCAACCCAGATCCAGCTGCAGTCCTTGCATGCCACCCAGAGACAGACTGACCTGCAGCTGGACGAGCACATTGCTTACCTGCACTCCCTGGATATGTTTGGCATTTCTGACCACGACTTGATATACACAAGGGAAACTGCTCACGAGGAGCAGGCTGAGAGTGAAGAAGCCCACCAGTACATTCAGCAGAGGGTACAGAAAGCCCATGAGCTGGTTCAGTTGGAGTCTCAACTTAGAGACCACAGGATGGAGGGTATCAGAAATGATTGTGAACAGATGTGGCAAAGGCCTCTGGAGTTAGTTTCCAAGCCAAAGAAGTTGTCTCCAAGGCTGAACAACATAAATCACACTGTTTCACCACGAGTAGCTGACAAGCACAAACATTACAAAGTTATTGATCTTACAGAGGACATGGAAGTCCAGGCTCTTAATGTCAGCTCCAAAATAACTAATCTGACTATTGAGGACTTGGATGAAGAGAAACCAGCACAAGATATGTCCAGTGTGGATACAGAGCTGCTTAATACCAGCAAGACAGGGAAACAATCCAATACAGAAGAATCTGAACAAAACCTTAACTCGAGCATGATGCCATCTTCACATGGACTTGACAGGGACAGTCAGAGACTCGAGCAGGAGCAGTGTTCCCATATACATGCGGACAGCTTGGCTGAGGCAGGGAAGGACCTGTCTGTGTGTCCCCATCATTCCTCTAACGATCCTGAGAGGTTAAGAGAGGCAGAAATGCCAGGTGAGGTACGTGACCCATGTGATGCCTCGGGGGCAGAGAAGGATGATGCTCCTGAGCTCGCTTGGGCTGCCGCAGTGCCAGACTTAGCCCATGTTACACCAGAGATCCATGCTGGGCTCCAGAAGCCTCGTGTGCTGGAAGCCAGCTTGGAGGAGATGTCTGTGCCTTCTCTCCAGGATCAAGTTGACTTCAATCTGGTCTTGGAAGAGTCTGATGATGGATGCCAAGATGCCTCAACTAGGGAAAGATCAGTTGGATGTGCAGGAGGGGAGGGCTTCCCACAGGAAGCAGGAAGCTTTTGTAAGTCTCCCACCAAAAGATCTCCAGCAAAAGCTTGGCCCAGTGAGAACGGTAACTCTAATGGTAGAGAACCCTGTCATGCAGCTGAAGAAATGCCAAATACCTCCCTGCAAGGAAGTGAAGCATCAGAGGAAAGCAGCGATGACTTTGCTTTTGGTAGGAAAAAAACCTTAAAAAGACTTGTTTCAGACAGTGAGGATGAAGAGCATTCTGTTATGCTCTCGCAGGAAAACCAGCCTGAAAAAAGGCCTTCTCCCTTGAACAGCCCCCTGCACCCATTCCTGGGGGGAATTGGCACATCCACTCCTAAATGTGACAAAGGTATAGCACAAGCTGGTTTTTCTCCCCAGCTGAGCAACAGCGGCAACAGGTCTACTGCTTCCAGGCGGTCTCTGATAAACAAGGTGGTAGATGAGGTGGAGGATATTGGAGAACTCATGGGAACCACTGATGAAGAGGACAGCAATGAGGAGCAGGATGACCTCGTGGAAGACGAAGCTGAAGAGTGCAGTGGGGAATCTGTGGAGCCTGAAGAAGAACCCGCTGGAGAAACGCTTGGTACAGCTGAGAAGTCTTCCCACCTGGACAGCATGTCCTCTGAGCAGCTGGAAGTGGATGACACCGAGTCCTCTCAGGAGGAATCCACTGGCGATGTTGAGCTTCTGTCAGGGGAGCAGATAGAGTACTGCACCCAGGAAAGTGTCCCTGAAACAGAGGTGGGTCAGAGCTCTTCTCCTGCTGCAGGAGATTACAAGACCTTGGTAGACAGTGGGAAAAAACTTCAGGATGATGGAAAGCTACAGGAGGCATTGAACTGTTTCCTGCAAGCTCTTGACATCAAAAGTGGTGATCCTGAAGTTATGCTCATGACTTTAAACCTGTACAGACAGCTAGCCCAGAAATGAAGCAGCTGTTATACCTTTGGTAAGTACAGCTTTAACATTGTCTTGTTAAATGCCTGTCTGAACTACACTGTGATTTGAGACTGAATGCTGCCAAATGCACTTCTTTTGTGGTGGCTGAACAACTTCAGCACCTTCTCCTGCATGAGGAAAAGCCCGAAACCCACTTGTCAGGTGCTGGGGAAGGGGTTTACCTGGGGCATCGCTTCACAGAGATGAAAATGGTTCATGTGTCAGGCTGCTGTCTGGTTATTTAATAAAAACTCCTGTTCTTTATGGCTAACCCTATCTCCAGCTCCCAGCCCTGGCTGCAGCCTCCTGCATATCCTGTCCCTGCCTCTCCCCAGAGGGTGCTGAGGGTGTAGAAACCCTCCTGCTCCAACCCCTGCCAGGCTGCAGTTGCTTTTGAGGGGCGTAGAGGCAGGGGCTGTGGAGGGAATGGACCAGCAGTTGGAGCTGAACTGCTGCAGCTCTCACCTCCTGGTGGTGCTGGGGGAGCCTCAGAGGTGGCTCCAGTCCGATCTTGTTTTCTTCCACCTCCATTTACCTCCAGGCAGTGCAGGCAAAGCCTGTTCTGCACAAAGGCAGCAGGAGAGGGGAGAACTGGTGTTAAAGTTCAGGCTGCTTGTCCTCTAACCCTCTTCCCACATAACACCTCAGCTGTGGTAGATGAACCATCTCTCTGGCACAGTAGCCACAATGATGTGGTTCATAGCTTGGAAACAAGAGAGCTTAGCATCAGAAGAACCTTGCAGTCATTTTCAGAGTGCTCAGCTTGCCTGCCCTGCCCCTCTGCTGTCATGCTGAGGGAAACTCAGCTCATCACTGTGTCTGTCTTCCCTTGGGACAATACAGCACTGAGCTTCAGTGCTTCCTCATGCCACGTACACATTTTGTGCCTACCAGGTCTGGCTGCTGCCCTAAAGAGCAGGGGATACCTTTACACCTTGCTCAGGTCTGAGAGAGGAAACTGGTCTGCTGAATGTGACTCCTTTATACTAGGAGAGATGGCAGACACAAACCACCATGCGGTTCGTACAGGGGATGTGCCAGTGCGCTCCTGCTAAGAGGTAGAACAAAGCTCTGGTAGACTGGAAACAAGCAGTTTATTAATAGAGCATCCCGTAAATGAGACCACATCTGCTCTGGTGCTGGGGAAAGGCCTGGCTGCCTTTTTTAACAGAACACTCGTGAACCAGAGCGCTGCAGTTGTTTGTGGGCTCTCTGAGCTTTCCAGTCCCTTAACAAAACACCCCAAAATAGAGGGAGGAGAAAGACCTGCCCTGGTTTTGGTCTAGCTTCATCTTTATATATCATCTTGGGAAAGGCCTTTTGGTCTTTGGTGTTTTCTCCCAATCTCCAAGCATTCAGACACTGCACGATGCTCACCAGCAAACAAAGCCAGAGTCCACTGCTGGAGCTCTACTTCAGGAAGGGGCTCCCTGCACTGGGATATGGATTGCCAAGATCCAAGAGACCTGCAGGGCTGCCTCATTCACATCAATCACAGAATCCCAGCCTGGTTTGTGTCGAAGAGACCTTAAAGCTCATCCAGTTCCAAACCCTTGCCACAGGCAAGGACACCTCCCACTAGAGCAGCTTGCTCCAAGCCCCTGTGTCCAACCTGGCCTTGAACACTGCCAGGGATGGGGCAGCCACAGCTTCTCTGGGCACCCTGTGCCAGCGCCTCAGCACCCTCCCAGGGAAGAGCTTCTGCCTAAGAGCTCCTCTCAGTCTCCCCTCTGGCAGGTTCAAGCCATTCCCCTTGGCCTGTCCCTACAGGCCCTTGGCCAAAGCCCCTCTCCAGGTTTCCTGCAGCCCCTTTAGGCACTGGAGCTGCTCTCAGGTCTCCCCATAAGGAGCCGCCTTTTCTCCAGGCTGCCCCAGCCCAGCTCTCTCAGCCTGGCTCCACAGCAGAGGTTTTCCAGCCCTTGCAGCATCTCTGTGGCCTCCTCTGGACTCGCTTCAACAGCTCCACATCCCTCTGGTGCTGTTGCCCCAGAGCTGGAACACGACTGCAGAGGGGGGTCCCCTCCCTTGACATGCTGCTCATGCTCTTGGGGTGGAGCCCAGCACATCTAACCTGTGTCCTGCCACAGCAGCAGGATGGGCACTGCCTCCAAACAAGCTGCTGGTAACCACTGGCTTGCTCCAGGGCTGTGGTGTCTGGAAAGCTCTTGGGATTCAAGCAGCCAATACACTCATGGTCATTCACATTTTATTTTCTGCCTTCCACCATGATAATGTGGTACCCAAACTTTGTTTTGACCGGGGGGTCTGTATACACCGGCTTGTCCATGCTGCTCACAGGCAGGGCGAACGCTGCCTCCTGAAATGGTCCCACCATGGAGCCTCTGGTCATCCAGCCCAGGTCTCCCTACAAAAAGGAACCGTGAGGGTTAAGCTTTGAGGCTGTCACTGCAGCAGCAGCAGGCTGGGCAGCAGGGAGGGAGGGGGTGGAAACCTGTCCCAAAACCTGTTCTGGCAGCATCTGTCCCAGCAGCACACACGCTGTGAGGCAGTACAGGGCTGGGAAGAGCTCCTCACCCCGGGCTGCCTCCCAGCCAGCACATCTAAAGTCCTGCTGCCCCGGGGGCTCCTGTGCCTCTGACCTGCTGCAAACAACCATTTATCCCTGAATTAACTCTGTCCCCACCAATGTTTGCTCACGACTGCGCCCGCAGCTGCCGAACCAGCCTCCTGAGCCCCAGCAGCATATTCTGGGGGCACGCAGCCACCGGCGAGCAGAGCAGACCGGGTCCCCGCGGGCCGCAGCCGCCCCCCGGGCTCCCCGTACCCCTTGCCGGGCTTTGTCCTCGCTGTACTGCGAGGCCACCTCGCTGAAGCGCTGCCCAGACTTGAGCTTCTCCATGGCCTCCATGGCTTTGCCGTGCTTCTCACACAGGATGTGCCGGACCTGCGGGGCGAGGGTGCCAAGCGGGGCCGTGAGAGCCGGGCCGGGAGCGGGAAGGGCCCCCCCGGCGGACCCCGCTCTCACCTTCACGGCGTTGCCGCCTCCCTTCGGGCCCTGGGCTTTGGCATCGCTGCTGCCGCCGTCGCCGCCTGTGAACGCAGCTCCCTGAGACCAGCTCGGTGCCCGCGGCCCCCGGTCCCCCGCCGCCCCGGGCCGCCCCGGTCCCACCCCGCCGGTCCCCGCCGCTCACCCTTGGCAGCCTTGCCACCTCCCTTTCCCTTGGGCGCCATGCTGCCGCCACCCGGCCGTGCGAGGCCCCCGGGCTGCCCGCGCCGCGCCGGGACCGGCCGCTTCGGGGCTGCCCCGCGCCCGCAAGACCCCGCGGTAGGGCGGTAGCGGCGGCGCTGGAGGGGTGGAAGGGACCGCGCTGGTGGCCGAGGGGCGTCCTGCGCAGAGCGGCACCGGGACTGAACCCAGCCAGGAGCGGGGTGGGCTCTGCTCACAAGGAGCAAGGGATGGGACAAGAGGAAACGGCCTCAAGTTGCACCAGGGCAGGTTCGGATGGAGCTGAGGAACAATTCCTGCCCCAGAGGGTGCTCAGGCATTGGAACAGGCTGCCCAGGGCAGGGCTGCAGACACCGTCCCTGCAAGGGTTCACACCCCTTGGCAGGGCTGGGAACGGTTGGACTGGAGGAGCTTAAAGGGCTTTTCCAACCTGGGTGATGCTGGGATGCTGCCTTCCCCCAGGACCTCTGTCCATCCCAGCTCCCCACACCATCCCCAGCTCCTCACATCCATCCCAGCTCCCACCCTAGGCTGACCCCAGCACCCCAGGATGACCCCAGCACCCAGCCCTGGGTCGCCCCCCTCCCCGCAGTGTCCCTGCGCTCACACAGAGCCATTGGGGTACTCGGGCACACTGCAGACGCTGTGGGAGGCCCCGCTCCCCCTCCGGTGTCCCATCGAGCCACCCCGGCGGTGTCAGGGTTCACGTTCCCAGCGCCCGGCCCCGCGGCAGGCACAAGAAGCACGCAGAGGCAGCCGTCAGCAGGAGCAGTTTACCAAGCTGGAGCTGGCAGGTGAACAGTACACACCGGGAGCATGGGCCCGCGAGGGGCCGGCGCCGCTGCCCGGGCGCTCCCCAGCACCTCTGCACCCGCAGAGGGAGGAGAGGGTGAATGGTCAGGGACAGCTCCACCGGGAAGAGCCCATTCGAGAACCGGGGATCTGCATCCCACGGCCCAGCCGCCGGCTCGGCAGCCAGGAGCCACCTTCTCCAGACATCCCTTATCTGACAGCGGACAGCCCGCCGGTGCTGGGTTTCTGCAGGGGCAGCCCCCATGTCCCCAGCCCGCTTCGCCGCCGTCCCGTGGCCACCGCCACCACCAGTTTCCTGAGCAGTCATGTGCAAAATGGACCCGTTCCAGAGCTTCCCTCCCCGTTCCCATGCCCCCTCCCAGCACAACAGACCCTGTGCCAGGCTGGGCAGCAGCGGGGCCGGGAGCGGGAGCGGAGCCGGGGCCGGGCAGGGGCTAGAGCAGGGACATCTCATAGCACTTCTTTTCCTTGGGTTTTTCCATTTTTTTCCTGAGTTTCTCAGCCTGGATCTGAATTACAGGCTTAAATCTGCAGCCCCGGAGAGGGCAGGGAGCATGTGCAAGTCATGGGACCGAGGTGAAGGGGAATCAACTGTGAGGGGCGTGGATCCTCCTGGAGGGTCAAATTCAGCCAGGGTGCGTGGATGGGAGTGAACATGGGGCTCTGTTTCCAGGAGGACAGAGACCCCCCAGGCCCAGGCCCTGGCCCTGGCCCCTCGCTCCGGTGCCCCCTGCTCCCCTGGGAGCATCAGGCCACGCTGCGGCCAGCATGGACACATTGGGGAATAAAGCAGAAATTGTTCTAAACGCGCTCAGAGCTGGGGCTGGTGCTTCCCCACAGCCCTGCCCTCCTCCGGTGCCCTGCCCCGGCCTTGCGCCTGATCCTGACCCCTTACCGCGGCCTCTGCTCCCACGTGGAGCCAAGCCAGCGCGAAGCAGCAGGGGTCCAGGGGGATGAATCCCACCCTGCACCTGCTGCTGTGCCCCAGGAAAAGGGCTTGATCTCAGCCGGGGACGTGCAGACCACCTTTCAGCGGTGTTGGCACCATGTCCGCCAGCGCCGCCACAGAATGTGCCCCCTCCTCAGGGTTACCCATGGGAGACTGCTGTAGGGGGTAACCCCAGAGGGACTCCGGGAGTCACCGGAGGTGGCGTCTGGATGGGTCTGGCCAATGGCTTGGTGGCAGCCTCTGTGCTCCGGCGGTGATGTGACCGATGTTTGCAGGCGGTGCTTGTGCTCTGGTGCGATGCATGAGGCACCTGATGCCAGGGCTGGTGCCAGGGGGCTGTGGGGCACAGGGAGGCCAGTGGAGCTCCCTCCACATGTGGCACACCAGACGGGACGAGGCTCCCGGCACTGGCGGTGGAGACGACCCTGGGGTTTGCTTTCGGACTGAGAGCCGAGGAGCTCTGAAATGCAGCATTTTGGGGGCTTTCAAGGGCTGGGGTTGGCTTGAGGTCGTCACGCTGGCTGCGGGCACTGGGTGCTGTGTCCCCATGTGGCAGGGAGGGTGCTCGGGATGAGGAGGGGGAACCTCTAGTGGCTCGTCAAAAGCAACTTTGGTTCCAGCCAGCCCCCTCACATCTTCCCAAAGTACATCTCCGTGTATCCAGCCGAACTCAAACCTGGGATCTTTGCCTGGGAAACTCAAGGTACAGTGTCAAACGAAAGAGAATAAAACATCATCATCACCACTGTGCATTAGAAAAGCCATTTAAAGTACCACATGCCGAAGTGACCACACAGTTTCAAGCTAGCTTCGCTGCAAGGCTGCCATCCCACTCTGCCTCTCAAGCAGTCAGGATGGTCCCATCTGTGGGGCCTCTTCTTCCCACCTGTATTTGGCCCTGCTCCGTCAGAGACACTTGGGCTCCAAATGCAGCTCTCCAAGGAAGAAACAAAGGCAGAAGAAAGCCCTTGGTGGGCCGTGGGGCTTAGTGGGCAGCTGGGCTGCCGCATCCGCAGCAACGCTCCTTCTGCAGCCATCTCCAGCCCTCCATGGCCAGAAGGGACCATGCATGGTTAGGGCTGGCTCCTGGGGCTGCTGGCACTGTCCAGCTCGGGGGCAAACTCCGTCATGACCCTCCGAGCCAGCGGGTTTGTGGTCTTGAGCAGTTCAGCAGCAGATGGCCGAGTGCCGGCACTGGTTTTGCTGCTCTTTTTCTGGAGGAGGGCTTTAAAGTCTTCGTTCCTGCTGGAAGACTTCCCGGTGCTGCCTGGTGCTGCCACTGCAACTGCTGCTGGGGACTCGCTGGTCGGGGAGCCCGAAGTCGTGACGGGCAAGTGGGAGTTGGGCCGGCTGGCAAAGGTGTCACCAGGCTCTTTCCGCCCCAGGACCTTCCTCTTTGACCTGGGCACCAAAGAGATATGTGGTGGGAGCAGCCCCAGGTGAGAGCTGCTGCCAGTGTCTGTATGGGATGAGACTGGTTTGGGTTGAAGGGACCCTAAAGCTTATCCCAACCCCTTGCCACGGGTAGGGACACCTCCCACTAAAGCAGGTTGCTCCAGCCTTGAACACTGCCAGGGATGGGGCAGCCACAGCTTCTGTAGGCACCCTGTGCCAGCACCTCAGCACCCTCACAGGGAAGAGCTTCTGCCTAAGTCTCAGTCTTCCCTGTTGCTCTGCTGGCTCCACTGGGGCAGGAAGATAACCCATGCATGACAGGGGATGCACCAAGGTGCTGGCAAACACTCCCCTGGCAGCAAGGCCTGAATCACCCCAAGGCTGATGGAGCAGTAGAGCCCTCCCAACCCCCTTGGGAGCCAGTGGTCCCAGCCTGGCTGCAGACTCAGGGTGTTGAACTCTGTGGGGCCCAAGGCAGCAGAAGCCTCAAGTGTGAACACCTGATATGTGGCACTGGCACAGAAGGAGCCACATACCTGTGGATCACAGTGAAGAGATCCTCCGTGGTACGGGATGTCATGAACACGTCGTCGTCCTCCTCGGCGATGGACTCAGCCGTCTTGTCACTGGCAAAGCTCTTCTCCTCTGTGCCAGGGTCTGCCGAGCTGTCTGTGGTGGGAGGAAACGGTGGTGAACCACCCTGTGCGGCAATGGAGCCCCTGCCCTGCTCTGCCCTGTTCTGGAGTAAAACCACTGCAGGAGTGGGGAGACCCTCACCTTGCTCCGGGGGGGCATCACTGGCTGCCGCAGTGCCCAGAGTCCCTGGGGATGACGGGTCCTCAGCATCAGGGTCGCAGCATGTGGGGTCAGCATCCAGCGTGATGATGGGGCTGGGGGTGGGTGCTGGGTCACCCGTACTGGCTCCCGGCACCAGGGCTGGCACGAGCGGCAGGTACAGAACGCTGGGCTTCTTGGGGACTGGAGGCGGCACCTTAGCCTTCCTCCGCGGCGGCCACGGCTCATCCTCCAGGCTGTCGTGCGAGAGCCGCCTCAGTCCCATCACCGGCACTGGGGCCGTGGGGGGCTCCCCTGGGCCCCTCCTCAGCTCCCCTTTCCGCAGAGCCGTGAAGCCATCCTGCGGTATCCCCTTGGTGGTGGCGGTGGCTGCGGTGCCCGGCGGGGATGTGGGGGACAGGGGGCCCTCCTCCCGCAGTGCTGGGGGCTTGGGCAGGATGCTGGGGGGCCGCTTGGCCAGCGGTGGCTTCTCTGCCACTGGCGGCTTCACCTTCCTGTCAGGCACTGGGCAGGGCACGCGCAGCGGCTCCTCCGCGTGCTCGGGGCCATCGGCGTTGTCCTCGGGCTCGGAACGGCTGATGGAGCGCAGGCGCACAGAGCGCAGGTCGGACTGTGTCACCACTGGCATGATGGGTGCGATGGGGCTGCTCTTCTGAGCCAGCTTGGTGGCGAACGTGGTGGAGTCGGAGTGGTGCCGGCTGACCTTCTTCTTCCCCTTCAGGGAGATCTTCAGCCCCGAGAGGTCAAGGTGGGCTGGGGGTGTGAGCGGCAGGTCGAAGGATAGCCGGGCCTTGGGGCTCCTCTCCATGGGGGATGTGGGGGGCAGCGAGGACTTCCTCTCGGGCACCAGTGGCCTCACCCGGACCTGGCGTGGGGAGTGCCTGAGGACGGCGGAGGTGGGCACGGTGGGGGTCGGGGTCTCGGACTGGCTGGAGTACCCACTGGATGGAGACATCAGCCCCGGGGGCCTGCTGGGGGAGGAGGTCTTGGTGTCCACCTCGGCAGAGAGCTGGGAGGGTGTTGTAGCCCGGGAGACAGAGGGGGACATGAGCGACTCGGAGCTGCCCTGTGCTTTGGCACACTCCACGGTCGTGGTCCCCGTGGCAGTGCTGGAGCTGGACAGGGAGCGGTAAGGGGGCTCTGCACCGGCCTTCCAGTCTGCGAGATGCCACGGGAGGGGGGCGACCGTGCCCTCGGGCTCCCTGCCCGCGCTCCCCCGTGGGTCGGCATGCACTAGCCGGTGTCCCTGCGGCTCTGGGGGGATGCACAGGCTCTTGGGCCGCTGGTCCTTGGGCAGCAGCAGGCTGGGCTCCACGTCATCTGGGCCCTCCTTGATGAGCGAGACGCTGCGCGTTGGCGGTGAGGGCTTCTTCTTGGCCTTCTTGAGGGAGATGCTCTTGGAGCGCCGGCGCCGCTGCCCCTCCTGTTCCAGCCCCAACCCCAGCCCCAGCGAGATGTTGTCTGTGCTGGTGCTGCCCTCGGAGCTGGCGCTGGGGTAGCCCAGGGTGTAGTTGGCGCTGCCCCGCCGTGCCTCAGTGTACGCGATGTCCACGGAGCACAGCGAGCCCGAGTCGGTGGGCACCGACAGCGAGCGCTCGCGGAACCTGCACCCAGCACGCTCCACCTCCAGCCGTGCCAGCCCTGCTGTGGGCTCGGCCTCCCCTCGGCTTCCCGGCAGCGTGCTCCCCCTGGAGCCTTGGCCCTCGTACCCCTGCCCCTCCCCGCAGGGGGACTCGGGCACCGCACCGGAGAAGGAGCCGTGCCTGGTGCTGCCCGTTTGCTCCTCTGCGGCAATGAAGAAGGCGGCGGTGGCAGCAGCAACAGCTGCAGCGGGTGAGCCGGGGCCAGGCAAAGGGCTGGAGCCATCCGGTGAGGCGCAGGCCGCGCCTGTGCCCTGGCCGCTGGTGGGGCTTGGGGGGCCCGTGTAGCTCCAGGGGAGCGGGAAGGGGGGTCCGTGGGGGCCGTTGCAGGCGCCAGCGCAGGGTGTGGCCACGGGGTCCATGGGGCAGCAGCGTGCCCCTAGGTCACTGAAGGTTTTCCTCAGCGGTACAGCGCGGGGCTGGCGGGGGCTGGCGTCCTGTGGTGCTGGCCCCGCCGCCTCGGGCACAAAGCTGCAGGAGACGGACTCGGCCATGGGTGCGGGAGCAACGGATGTGGGGCCGTTGGTGCTGCCTGCGAGGAGAGACACGGCCGGGTCAGCACTGTGTGCCAGGGAGCGGGGCTTGTCCCACCCCACGGCCACCCTCTGGGGCTGCATCTCTGCACAGGCTTGAAGTGCGCCCTGGGGGACTGGAGGGGCCAGGTCACCCTCTGACCCCTGTGTTGACATGGCCATAACCCGGCTGTGGACAGTCCCTGGCTGGTGTTAGCCCTCCAGCCTGGGATCTGATGGCTGGGATGCGCTAGGGACACCTTAGCAGATGTGGCAGGAGTCTTCTCTGTCCATTGGGACATTGGCCCCACAGTGACCAAAGTGCTGCCCCATGGTGGGGACACAGACTGGGACCAAGAAGAGCACAGCAAGGCATTGCTGCCCAGGTTGGGAACGGACACGGTGGCTCACAGAGCCCAGGCTCTCCTCTCAGAAGAGCCTGGATGGGGGAGGACACGGGTACCCTGCTTGGAGCAGGACACTCAGGGTCTCAAGGGGAGGGGCTGTGACAACCTTGTTTGACCACTGTCATGGGGAAAACCCTCCTCCTACCCAGTGATGATGCTGCAGTGGGTGCCTCGGCCTCTCCTCCTGCCCCTGCCTGCTCCAAGAACAGGCTGGCTCTGGTTTCTCTACGCCTTCCACAACAATGCCCCCAGACTGGGCTGGCTGCTGTGCCCATGGGGTCCAACACTGCTCCATGGGCATGCCAGGAGTGCTGCAACACCCTGAGTTGTGTGACCACCCTCGGCATGGCCAGGACCCAGGCACCTGGTCAGGGTGTGTGCCCGTGGCCTCCTGCTCTGCCCTGCCGGAGCCGAGGCCAGGTGACTCCTAGCACTAGGATTAGCTCGGGGGCCTTCCCACCCTGTAAGTGTGCAGGACCCCGACTTGGGGTGAAGGGGCCATTCCCAGTGCCACGCCAGCCCCAGGGCCAGCCCGGTGTCACTGGTGTGCAGCACCTCGGTGTGCCAGCACGATGGCCGGGGCATTCCTGAGGACCGGCTGCTTGCCCCCAGGGCAGCTCTGCCCCCAGTCATGGCAGCTCTGCCCCTGTCACGGCAGCTCTGCCCCCATCACAGCAGCTCCGTCACCTTGGTCTCGCAGGGACAGGTTAGGGAATCCGATAATGGTCCGTCTACGCCGCAGGGTGGACTTGGGGTTCATCGCGGTCTCTGTGTTAAACAGGGAGTGACGAGCACTCGTGTGCCTAGCAAAGTGCTGCCCTGTAGCCAAAACAAACAGGCTGTCCACGGAGGTGCACTGTGCCCCTGCGTGTCCCCAGCCTGGCATGGGACTGCAGGCAGCAGCGTGGGATGGATAAGGGTGGTGACCATGGAGCACAGGACATGGAGGCACAGCCAGCGGCAGGACAGGTGCCACAGATGGAGGTGTTATGCGGGGAAAGTGGTGGAGATTGGCCCTGCTCTGCACTATGGGCTCTGGTCTGTGCTGGAGAGGACCCTGTGCTGCTGGGCTACTGCGTTAACAGGGCCAGTGGTGCTGGGGACACGGATGTGAGGAACAGCAAGGCAGGGAGAGAGACCTGGTGGTCCCAGCACATCTCTTCATCGTGGAGGGAAAGTGCAGAAAGCCATCTCTGGCCTTCAGAAGGTGCATTTGCTCAGGCACTGGCACTCATGTCTGCATGGTTAAGGCAGGACCATGCTGCTAGGAGGATAGATGGATGGACAGATGGGTGGACAGACAGACAGACAGGTCAGACAGGCTGGCTGTGTGGAGCGCAGTGAGGACAAGGTGACCCCACAACTGGTGGCTGGGCAATGAGGTGAGAAAAAGGGGCCGGTGGGTCAGGCACACACAGCTGTGGATGGCAGCAGAGATGGCAATGATGGATGCCAGTGTGGTGCTGCGGTCTCCCTCTCCATTCCCCCCCCCCATTCACCCCAGGCTCTGTCCACGTTCCCCCCGGTTGCTGGCTTGCCCGGTGCGCTCTGCCCTACCCGAGACATTGATGGGGATGATGTTGGTTTGGACGGAGCAGGATGGGTGCTGCTGCTTCTCCTCCAGGGTGGGCAGGGGGAAAGCCCTGGGCCAGGCAGGCTGCTTGTCCGGGCTGGTGGGGAGGCTCAGGCAGGTGTCGGGTGGCCGTGCACCCAGTGTGCTCGTGCTGGTGCTCTCCTCGTCGGTCGCTCGCCGGCTTGGGGGCTGCAGGGAGAAAGGCATGGCACACGTCAAAGGGACAGGGGTGGGACACAGGTGCCCCCAGCCCTGCCACACCAGCCCCTCTCCGGTGACACCGGGGCCGTGACACCCAGCCCAGCCACCCTGGCACTCACCATAAGCACGAATTCAAGGCGCTTGGCAGGGTGTGGTTGGGGCGATGGCTCTGGGGGAGCATCAGGGGATGAGTGCCCGGCGCTGCGGAAGGTCTGCCCGGTGACCCTGCTCTCGCTGTACTGCTCCTCATACTCCTCTGAAAGGGAAGCAGTGCCTGGGACCCTGCTCCGGCTGCTGGCTGCGGGCAGAGCTTTGCTCCCAGGGCAGGGGAACATGGAGGGATGTGTGTCCATCCCAGCCCTCTGTCCCTGGGCTGGCTCCATGTCCCTGCTCCACACAGGCAGCTAGGGAGGTGGGAAACGGATTTGGGCTGGTTCAGCCTGGAGAAGAGAAGGCTCCGAGGAGACCTTAGAGCAGCTCCAGTGCCTAAAGGAGCTACAAGAAACCTGGAGAGGGGCTTTGGACATGGGCCTGTAGGGACAGGCCAAGGGGAACGGCTTTAACCTGCCCGAGGGGAGACTGAGATGAGCTCTTAGGCAGAAGCTCTTCCCTGTGAGGGTGCTGAGGCGCTGGCACAGGGTGCCCAGAGAAGCTGTGGCTGCCCCATCCCTGGCAGTGCTCAAGGCCAGGTTGGACACAGGGGCTTGGAGCAAGCTGCTCTAGTGGAAGGGGTCCCTGCCTGTGGCAGGGATTGGAGCTGGATGAGCCTTAAGGTCCCTCCCAACCCAAACCGGGCTGCGATTCATTGTGTGATTCTTTCTATGACCCCCAGGAAGAATGCTGGGGCTGGAGGCAGCTTCCCCTGCTCCTGCCTGGGGACACAGAGAGCCTGCAGGAGCCAGGGGCAGCCAGGAGGGAGCTCAGTATCTCCCCATCCTGCAATTGTTGAGCTAATTACTGCTGCTGGTTGTGGCTTGGTGGGAACTGGCTCTGCTGGGACTGAGCTGATGTGATTACAGGCTGGGGGGAGGCCGGGCTGCTGATCTCATTGATGCCTGAGCCGCATCCTCCAGCTCCTGGTGGAACCACGCTCCTGGCCCTGGCTGCTCTGCCTCTTGCTGCAGTGACTTGAAGCAGAGATCTGAGAGGGGCTGCTGAGGCCGGGATGCCTCCCCCAGACCCAACTACTGCAGCATGGGGCTCCCGAGGAGCAGCTGGGATGCTGGTCGCATGCCTGGGGCAGCTCCCAGCCCTGCCAGCCCCACCTCTGCCACCCCAGCCCCGGTACCTTGCAGCATGCTTTGCAGGTTGAGCTGTGCCTCCTGGTGCAGCTGCTCCATGCCCGGCGGGCGCCCGGCTGCCAGGAACACGTTCACGGGCTGCTGCCATGGCAGCTTGGCATGCGCGGCTTGCTTGGTCTCCACGTCCACGTTAGAGGTGGCTGCGAGCGGGAGGGATCAGCGTGAGGGGGAGGTGGGAAGGTGGCTTCTTTGCAATCCCGCACCCTGCGCAGCGCTTATCCCACCATAGCATCCTCTGGGAGCATGGGACTGGGATGTGGCAGTGTCACACCCCAGCAAAACCACCCCAGCAGACTGCTGCGGCTTGGGACCAGACCCAGCACCGCCACTGCCACTGCCACCACACCAGGGTGGGCACCGTGCCCGCAGGCTGCCAGAGCCCAGCAGGAAGGGAGCAGGGTGTAATTGGGGAAGGAAGTGAGTGCTGCTGCCCGGTGGCTGCCCCACTGCTCCAGGCGCAGGAAGTGCCACACGTGGTGAAGTAACCGGAGGAGCAGAACATGCAACGAGAATGGAGGGAGCGAAGGGGCCTCGGTGCCTTTTATCACACCAGGTACAGCTCCTTGTGAGGTCAACGGCCTCCTGGAGCAGAAACCTCCGCAGGGATGGGCCAGGAGCTTGTCCAGGCCCTCAGAAACACCCACCCTGCTGGAGCGGTGCTCTGGCACACAGGCTCTGCCACGGGACCTGGAGCACCAGCACCATTGCTCTGAGTGGATGTGGGATTCCCACCCAGTACGGTTTTCTGCTGGAGCTGGGGGAGCAGAGCTGGGGAGCAGTTTGTGAGCTTTAAACAGCTTGTGGGTCACCAGGGCCTCACCCCCAGGATCCTTCTGCAGCTGCCCCTGGTGTGGCCAGAGGGATGGCTGCTGCTGGCACCAGCTTGTGGCACTGGGCTGGGTGTCACCACCAGGACCCAGGTCTGATGTCCCTTTCCCTGTGAGGTAGCCGGGACATTCCCATGCAGCAGCCAGCATCTCCTCATCCACCTGAGCCTTCCCGACAATCCACACCCCAGGATGCCTGCGTGCCTGTCCCCTTCCCATTGGTCCAGGCACTCCCTGCCATCACGATAAGCATGTCCCCTCTGCCACAGGGCCACAGGTTGCCTGTCCCCAGAGAGCCAAACTGCAGCTTGCAGCACCCTGCTTCATGCCAGAGCCAGCCAAGGCAGCCACAGCGATCCCCCTGGCCTGGGAAAAGGGCAACAGCTCCAGAATGGGGCCAGTACCCCTGGCACAAGCTGTGTCCCCACTCCTGCAGCGGCTGGTCACCAAGCACTGCACCCCAAGCATCACTCCTGCTGCCTGCAGATGCTATCCTGCCTGTGGGTCCCAACGATGGGTCCTGCCTGTGCTCCCCACACTTCCTCAGGCATGGATGGAGCAGCAGACCCTTCATACCGCCCAGCACCCAGAGGCGAGGTGCCACGTCCCCAGCCTAGTTACTTTTATAATTTGTTACCATAACAACGTTGCCTTAACACCAGGCTTCATCCTTTTCCTTTTTTTTACTTCTTTCTTCCTCCCCTCAATAATTTGACTCGTTTCCATACCAACCAAGAGGTGTCGGGGCGTGTGTGTGTGTGAACAGCCTGAGCTTCGCCCGCTGCAAAGCCCACAGGCAACGCCGTGCTCCGGGATTCAGCTTTCCCTGCCATGGGCGAGCCAGCCCCTTTCCTCAAGCAGGGAGGAGGCTTTTCCTGCTCTCACCTGCCCAGAGGGGCTAGCAGGCACACTGTGCCCTGGTCCTGACTCACACCACGTGCCCAGTCATCCCTGGCGACAGAAGCCAACATCAGGGCATCTTCCCAGACCCCTGACTGGCCACAGGAAGGGCCACAGGGTGCAGGGACCACACGATCACCTCTGTAGACCCCAGCCCCACAAGCCGCTCTCTTTGCCAAAGGGAGGGACCCACTGGTGCCCTATCCATTTCCAGGCACACCCCAAGGACGGGTCCTGCACCCCAGCTCACTGCAACCCCTTGTACAGACCTGTCCTTCGGCCTTGGCAGGTGCCCGCATGTCCCCCTTCACCCACAGACCCACAGCAGCTACGCAGCATCCCCTGGGACACCCCCAGGTCACAACCCCCTGCACCCCCCTCCCACACCAGAGCCATAGCACAGGATCTTACCTCTGCCAGCTCAGCCTGTGCTGGGGCAACTGCGGTTCCCATCCTGTGGCACCCCCCACTTGCGCAAACCGCAGTGCTGAAACCGGGGCCGCTCTGGGGTGAAGCGGAAGCCCAGGCCCTGCCCTGCCCTGCTGCTGCAGGGGGGAAGCAAGGCAGCATGGCCACACACAGCGAGGGAAGGAAGGGTGTCGGGGGCCTGCACCCCCTCTGCGCACAATAACCCTTTGGGGACATAAGTGAGCCAGTGCTGTCCTGAAGCACAGGCACCACTGAGGGCTGGCAGGGCTGGTTTCAGCTTGGAGCAAGCTGCTCTAGTGGAAGGTGTCCCTGCTCATGGCAGGGATTTGGAACTGGGTGAGCTGTAAGGCGCCTTCCAACCCAAACCAGTCAGTGATTCTACGGTCCTCCCAGCAGAAGCAGCAGCAGAGGAGGAGAAGGGGTGGGAAAGGAAGGATAAGCCAAGCATCCCTCCGCAGCCCAGGCACCCCAAACTTGTTCCTCAGGGGTGCACCATCACCCTGCATGCAGAGGCGTGTGTGACACCCCAGTGGTTTGGTGTCGCTCAGAGGGGTTTTGGTGCAGCCCCAGCAGCACTCATGGCCCAGCATGGCATGTGGTGAAGAGCTGGCAGCCAGCCCACGGCTGATGGAGCAGCCTGGAGCACTCAGCAAGAGGATACACAGCCAATGGGGCTGGTGCAGCCAGAGCAGGATCTGTTGCCCTCGGCAGTGACCTTCCTGCCAAGCTTATCGGTGACAGGCTCAACATAAAAATGCCTCTGAGGGGCCCCCACCACATGCAAATGCCTGTTGGAGGCAAAGGGCGCCTGGGGAGAGCAGAGCTGGAGTGCTGGCTCCATCCTGTGCACTCCCAGTACTCCTGCCCTGAGCATGGCCAGCCCCTCTGCTGGAGGAAACTGAGGCACGACTGGTGGGAAGCTGCCCCTCACTGCTCTGGGCCTCACAGGCTTGCGCAGAGGTGCTAATGACAGGCGATGGAGGCTGCTCCCCGTGTGCTCCCAGGGGTCTGTCCCCTCGCAGAGCTGGAAGCAGGGGCAGGATCATGGCAGGTTCTACTGGGATGGTCCCACTGGGCTGCCCAGGGGAGGGGCAAGTGCCAGCATCACCACCAGCGGCTGCTGCTCCCTCTGTAACAGCTTGAAGTCTTACAGAGAGCGAGCAAGTATTCAGCCACGGGACGCCATGGGCACTGCAGGTGGATGAGGACTGGGACTGAAGCCAAGCGGAGTTTGCTCTGTGGGGAGCTGAGCTTCACCCTCTCCTGGGAGAACAGCGTCCTGCGGGATCCCCAGACAGAGGGCACAGAACGCGTGCCCTCCACTAGCATCTCCCCGAGTCGGCCCTGCTGCATGCCAGCATCCCTGTTTACCTACTGCCCAGGCATCCCGAATCCACAGGGAGATATTCGACAGCGCCATCGGGAGTCCTTTCCGTTCAGGCCGAAGCTCCCGTGAGACAACGCCCCTCGCTCGAAGTCGCCGCCAAACTTTCCGGTGTCAGGCTCGCAGCAAGCTGGCGGGGGGGGCCGGCGCTGTGCACGGAGCCGCGCGGCCGCGGGCTGCCGCTGCGGAGGTATCACAGGAATGATGTAACGGCGGCAGCAGGCGATGCAGCATCAGCAGAGCAGCCATGGCAACGGGGATCGGCACAGCGGAGAGCCAGCGCGGTCCCAGCACAGCGGAGGGGGAGGAAGGTGAGCCTGGAGACCGAGCCCGACCGCGACAGCCACCCGAGCCCCGCTGGAAGCTGTCGGTGCCGCCGGCTTCGAGCGAGCGCCCGGCCTGCCACCAGCACTGCGACTGCTCGCTGCCGCGCGTGCGGCCCGGTGACTTCCCCATGGTCCGGAGCCAGGGCGCACGCTGCGCTGAGATGAGCGGACAGGAAGGAACGAAAGCAAACCGCGGGAGCTGGCAGCTGCCGAGGAAGTGCCTCCTGTCCCCCGCTCAGCCCCCAGCACACTCGGACCCACGGGTCCAAGCCGCCCCACTGGGACACAAAGCTATGTCCGTGTGCACAGCCAGACAGATGCCCACCCAGGCCAGAACGACACCCCAAAGCGACACCCCACTGAGCACCCATGCGCCCAGGGCCGCAACGGGGCATTGCTCATGGTGCAGACCTGCCCCTTGCTTCAAGCACTCACTATTCCCTAGAGAAGCCCTTGCTGGAGCGGCTAATGCACTGCACCAGGCTCAAATCCATACCTTTGTGGCACATCACCCCACCATTACACATCCCACAGGCGCTCCTCGAGCCTACAGCAAGGCAGGACCATCCCCACACCCCTCTGGCCTGCTGATGGTTGAGACCAGAGGGACTGGAGGATTTTTAGGGTGTGGGAGTGCCCATGCCAGGACCCTGGTGTCACCTTGCAGAGCACGGTTGGGTGCTCCTGTGCAGGTGCCCAGCAGGTCTGCTGAAGAACATCACCACCTGGCTACACCACGTCTGCCCAAGGCTCCTGGCTCCTCTCACTGTCCCTGTCTCCTGGCTGATTCTTGCACTGACAGGAGATAAGGGCACTGGAGCAGTTGCTGGCAGGGGTGGTGGGTTCACTCAGCTGGTGGGGAGAAGGCTGGATGAGAGGCTTCTATTAAAACCTCTGGCAGCAAGACAGTCAATAACAAGCCTATCAGTAGGGCCCGGAGTCAACAGTGCACTGAGGCACTCGGCCTCCCTGGCACTGTGACGAGATCCTGTAAAACAGATGAAAACCCTCTTTCTCCAGCCAGATCCCAAGTGATCCATCACCTTCACCTCATGCCTTGCGTAGGGCAGGGGCAGAGGGGACATGAGTTGGACCCTGTCAGGGAGTTCTGGCAGGCAGGGAGCTGCGTGTGCTAAGGGGAGGACTTGGCCAGCAAGCGGCACAGGAGGAGCCCGAAGCATCATCTGCCTGTGCTGCGGGGATGGGAAGTGCCCGCGGCCATGCTGGCACCAGGGCTTGTCCAGGTACCACGGCAGCCAGGATGAACTCACATGGCTGCCTGCCAAGAGGAAAAGAGCCACCGTGCACGGGGATGGAGCTGCAGCCCTGGTGCTGCTCTAGGCTCCTCAGGTGCTCCCATCACCCCACCTTTGTCATCCAGGAGCCTGCTGGTGGGACCCAGGGAGCTGCTGGTGGCACCCCCCTGCTCGTGGGACCCAGGGACCTGCAGCGACCCACCAGGCATTAGCAGCAGGGTCAGACCCCCCCAAGTCCAGCTCTCAGCCCCACCGTGGCTCCTGTCAGCCTGCGTTCATCCTGTACTCCAGCCCTCTCTCTCACGCGTTTCCCAGTCCATAACCAGGCATGAGCCTTTCCCAAGAGCCTCAGCAAATGCAGCATGGCAATCTGCCAGCCCCAGCACCCCGGGCACCGCATTGCCCCACACTGTGGCCATGGGCACCCTGGGCATAGTGCAGCTAAGGCTCCTGCCTGCTGGCTGTCCCGTGGCGCTGTGCCCAGCCTGGCCAGGATGCTCAGGATGCCTGGGCAGGGATCACGGCATTCGCAGGCACAGGCTGCCCGTGCCGGGAGGCTGCAGCCCCTCTCCAGGCAGGGGTGCTTCCAGGAAAGCGCTGTTTCCCCTGTGCCCGGCTGGTTTTACACTCTGCAGGGCCAGGACAATGCGAGGAAGTTGCCTGAGAGGGGAACGCGGCCAGGCCCTGGGACAAAGGGGCCCGAGACATGGAATCAGCCATGGCTGGAGCCCCGGCTGGCTGCGACACTCGTGTCAACCCACAGCCCCACAGTCCCCAATCCTGCCACCACCAGCAAGGAAGAGCTGCTGGCAGGGCTCAGCACCACGGGAATGGATGGGCAGGATCTGTTCTCATGGTGGGTCAGGGGGTGTCTGTGCTTCTCTTGGTCAAAGCAAGGACACCCCAATGGGCTGGGCAATGGCAGCAAGGGCTTAAGAGGGGAGGGGACATCCCACGGTCGAGGCCAGACTGGGAAAGGTGGGACAGGACCTGCGCCGACAGGCAGCACTGACTCTGTGGCTGCTGCATGGCCTCTGGCCTCTGCCTGACAGCCCCCCCCCAACCTGGCTCCTGCCCTGCAGACCCCCACTGCCTGCTCCTGGGGAGGATGGTGTCCCGCTGCCCACCCTGCCCACGCTGCTTGCATTACCTCCCCGGTGCCAGGGTGCCAGGAGCCATTCCACCTTGGCCATGGCCGCGGGTGCAGTGGGAAGGGGCGCACTCCTGCCCCAGCAGCTCCTGCTTCCAAACCCGGCCGAGAGCTGTGGGCTTCGTCCTCCTTCCCGCCCGCTCCCGCTCCAGCCCAGCCCAGGAGAGGAAGCAACCAGGAACTGGCTCTTTGAGTCAGCGTCCAGCCCATTGTCCCAGCCCCGGCCCCTCTTCCTTCCCCACTATGGCTGGCGGATCGGTGCGCAGGGGCCGTGGGTTTGTGCAGCCCGTCCTCTGTCGGTCTGTCTTTCTGCCCGTCCTGCCGGTGGTGGCCCTGCAAAGGCCACCAGCTCCATGGCTGGGTCAAGGCTCATCCCGCTCCCTGTACATGCAGTGCTGGGAGAGGGGACAGGGTCCTGAGGGGTTCCCCTTGGCTGAAATCCTCCCCAGCAGTCAGAGCAGCCATTAGCATCCTCCTGGAAACCAGTGCCTGGAGCCTGCTGCTGCCACTAACACTCATCAGCTAAGGAAAGTGGGCACCCTTCTGAATCCTCCTGCCTTTGCCCTGGAAGCTGCAAGAGAGCCCCCAGAGCTTCCTCTTGCTCCAGCTCACACACAAGCCTTGAGAGAAGGCTCCTCGGCGACCACTCTCTCAGCACCCTGGGGGTCTGTGAAGCTGAGCTGGCTTTTCCCGGAGGATGGAGGTCCCTGGGAGCCAGGACTCAGCCCTGAGCCATGGCTTGCTTCAGAGTGTGGTTTTCAGGCCACTGGGCAGCACAGGCAGCTGGTGTCTCCCGTGCCAGGCCCCCAGTATGCTGCAGACCCCAGTGATGGAGGGGCGAAGGATGACGGATACCAGCAGAGCTCACTTTTCCCCTGGCAACCCGGGCATCACTTGCGTGGGGCTGACATGTACCAGCTAAGCAGGCAGAGCTAAGGTTCTGACCCAGCATCACGCAGCATTTCCCAGCCCATTGGGCCATGAGGGAGGCTGGATTCCAATGACCAGTGTAAAGACCCCTCTGTGCACTGCCCTGGGCATAGGCAGAATGATCCTGCCTGTGATGATCCAAGGTACCTCCTGGTACCACAGGTCCTAGCCCTCCTCGTCCTACCAGCCACTAGACCCACCACAGGGCTGCTTCTTATCAATGTCAGCTCCCTCCTCGGGAGACAAGCTCCAGCCTGGAACTGCTGCTGCTGCCTCTCCATGAGGGAGCCTGCACATAGCCACTCAGGATTGCCCAAGCCATTGAGGTCCCTGCAGCCCCAAGCCCAGACTGCCTGGGAGCACGCAAATATCCGCCCCAGCTTCATGCCCAAGGTATGTTTGGGCTGTGCAGTGCAGAACCCTGTTCTCTGCTCCCAGCAGCTCTGTCTCTCCCAGGGGAGCCAGGCACCAGGAGGAAGATCCCTGGAGATGCCCAGGCTGGTGGACATGCACCCTGCACCCAAGGACAGAGATGAACTGGCTCCAGCACAAAGCCTGGCCTTGCAGCCCCTGAAAGCCCTTCCTGCAGGTGCTGGGAAGGCGACTTACAGCTCCCATGAGTCCCTTTAACGATGCAGAGGTGCGATTAGCAGATCCAAGCCGTGACAAGGGTGGGAGAGGCAGGCCAGGAGCAGGCCAGCATCCACAGCCTGAGTCCTGCATCCAGTCACTGCCCAGCCTCCAGTCCCCTGTGAGACAGGGGTGATGTGCTGGGTACCAGCATCCTTCATCCCTGAACACCCACCAGATCAGCATCCCTCCTGATCCCCCGGACAACCTGGGGGTCTGGTGCCCCGCTCCAGCCCTCTGCAACAATCACAACAACAGCGCCTGCAGAATGAGACAGAGACAGGCTGTACCTCCACCCCCTCTGCCCGCTAATTATTAAGCTGTGACAGTCACTCGGGCTGTGACAAGTAGTTCCCATTTTCTTGCAGCTTCTGAGTGATGCTCCCCAGGTTTCTCTCAGGGCTGCATGCAGCTCCTGCGCTGCCATGTCCTGGCTCTGGAGCCAGCAGCCAGGCAGAGGGCAGCGGGAGCCATGGCCGTGAGCCATGGCCGGCTCCAGCCTCCTGCTCCTCCGGCATTCCCGGGAGCTGAGCTGGGTCAGGGCGAGAGCCGGAGCACTGGGTGTCTGGCCAGGGCTGCTGAACCGCCTGGGCCAGCCAGGTGGGGACAGCTCAGTGACCGGACAGGTTCTGCTTGTCTGACCCAGCACTTCCAGAGGGCACCAGCCCTCGGCTGCCAGCTCGTGGCCCCAGTGAGCCCCCCGCTGTCCCCACAGATCACAGGGCTTTCTGCCTTCCTCACACCATGTGTGGCACGAAGTCCCTCAGGCACCCACTGCCCTCACCACTGGTCGGAAGGGAGCTGAGGTGCAGGGAGCTCTGCGGGTGCGGGCTCCCTGCCCAGGCAAGACCCAGCCCTAGGGCTGGCAACCACGAGGGCTCCCCATTGCTCGGGGGCTGGCTCCTGCTGCCCGGGGGCTGGTCCCCCACTGCCTGCACTGGCTCTCCACCACTGGAGCTGGTTCCCTGCGGCACGAGCTGGCTCCCCGCTGCCTGGAGATTGCTCCCCATCACTGGAGCTGGCTCCCCACTGCTCAGAGCTGGCTCCCCTCTACCACAGGCTGGCTCCCCACAGATGAAGCTGCCTCCCCACTCCCCGCACCTTGGGGCTGGCTCCCCACAGCTGCAGCTGGCACCCCGATGCTTACAGCTGGCTGCCCGCTGCTCAGGGCTGGGTCCCCATAGCTGGAGCTGGCTCCCCATGGATAAAACTGGCTTCCCGCTGCTTGGGAACTGCTCCCCATAATTGGAGATGGCTCCCCTCTGCTGGGGCTGACTCTCTGCTGCTCAGGGCTGGATCCCCGCACCTTGGGCTGTGGGTCACCACCTGCTCCACACCCCGCAGGCCCGAGCACAGTCCTGCCGCGTCCCCCTGCTCGCCTTGGCTGCCAGCGAGGCCAACCTCCGTTGGAGGTGACCTCTCCCGGTGTCCTCCAAGCGACCCCGAGGGGTCGGGGAATGGGCGGGAGGTCCCGCGGCAGAGGCCGAGCACCCCCTCCCCTGCTGCCGCAGCGGCCCCGAGCCCGCCCGCGGGTCCGGGGAGCAGCGCGGGGCGCGGGTCCGGTCCCGCCCCGTCCCGTCCCCGGTACCTGTTGCCGAGCGCATCCTGCCCCGCCGCTGGCTGCGCGGCGCCTTCCGCTGCGCGTTGCCCATCCTCCGCCGCGGCTTGCCCGGCCCAGGCGGTCACCGCGCCGCCGCCCCCGGGCCGCTCCCCGCCGGCTCCCGGCCTCCCCCGCCGCCGGGCCCGCCGCGCCGTGCGGGGAGGAGCCGCCGAGCCGGGCCGGGCCGAGCCCCGCCGAGCCGCATCGCCCCGCGCAGGGCACCCCCGCCCGCACCGCTCCGCACTGCTCGGCACCGCTCCGCTCCGCACCGGCCGCCGGCCTGCCCGCCCCCTCGGAGCCCGCCCGCCGCCGCGCCGGGGCCACCGAACGGGCGCCCAATGGCGGCTGCTGCGGGGGGCGGCCGGGGGCAGCGCGGCCGGGCGGGCTCCGGGGGCGGCGCGGGGCTGGGCGTGCTGAGGCCTGGGAAAGGCAGGAGGAACGGGGCTGGCGGTGGGTGAAGGGTACCGGGCTGAGGAACCCCCGGGGGGACCGGGGCTGGCGGGGACCCGAGGCTGGGCAGGCCCTGGGAGATGTGGGGCTGGAGGTCCTGAGGTTGCAAAGCCCGCCAGGGTGATGGGGCTGAGGGAGGCGGGGGGCACAGGGCTGTCCCTGTGGCGTGGGAGGCCGAGCAGGGGGGGGATGGAGGCAGGAGCGCAGGGAGCGTGGCTGCTCCAAGAGCAGCCTGAGCAATGCGGTGGGAGACAGGAGGGTGTGGGGTGAGCTCTGGGGCTGGTGCCCCAGTGGGAAAGCCTGTGTGAGAGCCATGGGACACTGCAACAGCCAGGTCTGTGGGTGATGGGGTCTCTGGCAGGAGAAATGGGGCTCTCTGGCTGCCAGCACCCTCAGGAGCCCCCTCTCTGGCACTTAGCATCTGAGCTCTTCTGAGGACCCCTCCACGAGAGAGAGGGCTGCACGCCTTGATCAACTATTGCCCTTGGTCTCCCCCAGCCCAAACCTCGCCATATCCCTGTGACAGGGAAAAAACCACCTCCAGGATTGGGAGGACCTGCTCTGTGTGCCCCGGCCTGCAGCGAGCAAGCGAGCAGACCTGGGCACCCAGGAACAGAGATCCCTGGTGATGGCTCAGCCCAACCCAACCCAACCCACCCCATCCCATCCCAGGCCGGAGCATCCCTCCCCACCAAGGCTCAGCATCCACATAGCGACAGAAAGGACCAGAAAGCGCTGGGAGGTTGTTATGGAAACAGCCATAAATTGGATCAGTACTCGGCACAAGGAGCAGCGTGTGTGACTGCTGTGGGAGCTGGTGGGGGTGAGAGCTGCAGCAGTGCGGGGGCCCCCAGCAGCACCGCAGCCCCTGCCCTGCCCCTGCACAGGTCTGTCCCCCCTCGCCCTGGCCCCCGGTGCTCCTTGGGTGAGCGCAGAGCCTGAGGGACTTTGCAGAGAACATGTTTTCTCCCATTCCTCCAAGCTTGCAGCCAAGCCAAGGCCCACAGTGCTGCACCAGGCTGCAGGAGCACCGCTGCTAACAGCCCTGCTGGGGGTGGTGGGTCCATGATCCCACAGCACAGCTCTTCCCACAGCCCATCCTGGCGAGCTGAGGGAGCTACTCATCACCCTGAGCTACTCCTCGTCTCTGGTGATGGAGCCTGAGCTCCTGGGTCCTTCTCCAAGCCCCATGGGCACATGCAGCTCTCCTGCATGCTTCTCACAGCCTAAGCGAGCTGCAAAGCAGCTGCAGGACCAACTTTCCCATCTGCAGTCCAGGTCACTGTAGTGGGGCCTGAGAGGGTGAAAAGGGGCAAATGTGCAACCCACCCTGGTGTGCCCCGTGCAGGCATGGAGTGGGGAGAAGCCAGCCCTGTTCCCAAAGCACCCTTCTCCCGGCAGAGAGCAGCAGCTTCTCTGTAGGAGTCCCAACACCCGTGAAGTGGACGAGCTGATGATATATAATAAGCAGCAAAGCAGATGAGCTCATTGGAGAACAGCGGCCAAGGGTGGGAGTGGGGCCGGGGAGCACAGCCCGAGGCTGCTGGGGGCTGTGAATACTTATCCTGGAGAATGGTGCTGGATGGGGCACCAGCACCGCTGCCGGTGACCTCCTGCCTCGGGGCACCCAGAACCTGCCTGCAGCGGCCGCAAAGCGGGGCTGGAGCCGCCGTGCCACCTCGTGTCCCCTCCGGGTTCTGCATTCCCGGGATTCCTCTAGTGCAGCAACGCATTTCCTTGCTCCCTGTCCCGGGAGTTGCCCCGGGGACTCACCCGTCCTCCCTGGGACGGCTATTGCCGGCGGTGGCCGCCGTGCTCACCGTGTGCCAATCGCTGGGGATCCACCACGCCCCCAGCAGCGCGCTGGAGCCCAGCACGGGGTGGGAGTGTGGGGTAAGCGCTGTGTGGGGCTGCTCCAGTGCTCTGACCCTGCACGCTCCAGAGACTGGTGTTCCAGTGCCCTGCTGCTCACGGCTGCGCCATGGAAATGCTCCCTCCAGGGCTCAGGACCGCTTCTCTGGGCCCCCGGGCTGCTTAGGCGAGGGAAAACACACGGGGCTCAGCAATAGGGTGCTCTGCTGGCCACCGTGTCACCAGCACAGGGTGAGCTGCAAGAATGCAGCTACCCATGCAGAAGTTGGGCCAAGGGGCTGCAGTGACCCCAGCCCTGATCACCCCAAGAACCTGCACCCCCAGCACCCAGAGCTTCCTCTGGTTTGGGGAAGCCAAACACATCCCACAGCAGCTGTACCAGAGAACTGGCACGCACCCAGATCATCACACATGTGGGACGGCTCCACCGGTGTGTGTCATTTATAGGCCCATCACGGGGGATGTGGGGTGCAGGACATGGCACCAGCATTTTCTGCTGAGTGCCTACCATACCCCCGAGCACCTCTGCCCTCACCCCGCGGTCTCTGGGGGTGCTCCTGCCCCAACCCGAGCGGGTGGGGAGGAAGAGGATGGACACACGCAGACATGGGCACTGCCCAGGGAGCGGGGGGCACTGCATCCCCACGGGGCTCCGCCACTAGGCCATGGCCCCATCCCGCCATCCCAGGGCGCAGTGCCCGCAGGAAGGAGCCAGCAGGAGCCGAGCGGGCGGCTCTGCCAGCCCCAGCAGCTGGGCAAGCCATGGGCTGCCCACTGCCAGCCCCAGCTCTGGGGACGGCCGCCCGTCCCCACCGCACTCCCTGCCCTCGTCCTGCGGGGCTGCCGCGGCACCGCGTCCAGCCGGGGAGGAGGATAAAACTTCTACGTACCCTGCTCTGCCTCCTCCGCTTTCTCTCCTTGCTGGCGCAGTGCCCACGGGGGCCGGAGGCTGCCCCGGCCCGGAGCGGGGAGCGGCCAAGGCGCCAACTCCGCGCTCTCTCGCTCGCAAACGCTAACTCGATCCAGGTTTGCTGGGAGAAGGGCTGGATAAAAACGCTTCTCCCACCCCAGCCCAGGCCCTTCTTAAAGATATAGCGACACGTCCCTGCTGCCGAGGCCGGAGCCGTGGAGACGAGAGGAGACCGGAGCTGGCATCCCGCCGGGACCTGCGATGAGGGACGCGAACCGACGGGACCCCCGGGTCTCCTCGATGCCCCCCGCTGCTGAGCTGTGCCAGCCTCCCTTCTGCTGGAACAAACAGGAATCAGGCAGCCGGGTGAGGGGCTTTGCTCCTAACTCCAGCCTCGGGCAGCCCCCCTGGTGTGTCCGGGGGGGCCACATAGCCCCACAGCCCGTCCATTGCTGCCTGCCCACTGCTCCTGGCTCTGCCCTGGGGCTCTCCTTGGCCACAGCCCTTCCACGGGGCAGGATAACCCCTGCGGGAGTGGGGTGATGTGTGGGGTAGAAAAGGTGTCTCCTGTCCCCCTGCTCTCACCTCCTGCTGCCACTGTCCTGTGGGTGAGCAGAGATGTGAGCCCAGCAGCAGATTCCACCAGCCAAATCCCCCCCAAAAGCCTTTGCTGTCCCCATGCAGCCTTCCACAGCCTTGGGGGTCCTGAGGACCCACTGCCCCCAGGGACCTGCTGCCCCAAGGGCCACAGCCTGACTCTGGGGCAAGAACACTGGCCAGATCAACTCTCACGTAAACCGTGCCAAAATGCTGCTCGTGACACCACCTCCTGTCATTAGCAGGACTTAGGTCCATCCGAGCAGGGGTTCCAGCCCCAGAAAAAACCTAGCAGGGAGGGAGAGAGGTGGCAGCAGCCAACTGGTGGTGCCACTCTCAGCCTCAGCTCCCGGAGATCCTGAGTGCATCCCCCAAGTGGGTCCAAGTACTGTGGGGACCACACACCATGGGCAGGGTGTGCTGGGGGGGATCACATACCATGTTTGTGCTTGGGGGGAATTAAGAGTCACAGAGAGTGGCACAGCCAAGCCGGCACCCTCAGCGGTATGGGGCACTGCTGAGGGGCAGGGGCAGGGACAGGGCTCCCCTGGACCTGCAGGATGTGTTTTTAGAGGACAGCTCTCGGCCAAAGCTGTTGTGGTGGGGGACGTGAGGCACTCACTGATTCACCTCCTCACCCAGCCACTCCTGCAGATGGTTCCTATTAAGAGGGAGGGTGTGGTTCTCTTCCTCCAGCAGCTGCAGCCATCCATCCATCCATTATCCATCCATCCATCCATCCATCCATCCATCCATCCTTCCATCCTTCCATCATCCATCCATCCATCCATCCATCCATCCTTCCATCCATCCATCCATCCATCCATCCATCTATCCATCCTTCCATCCTTCCATCATCCATCCATCCATCCATCCATCCATCCATCCTTCCATCATCCATCCATCCATCCATCCATCCATCCATCCATCCATCCTTCCATCATCCATCCATCCATCCATCCTTCCATCATCCTTCCTTCCTTCCTTCCTTCCTTCCTTCCTTCCTTCCTTCCTTCCTTCCTTCCTTCCTTCCTTCCTTCCTTCCTTCCTTCCTTCCTTCCTTCCTTCCTTCCTTCCTTCCTTCCTTCCTTCCTTCCTTCCTTCCTTCCTTCCTTCCTTCCTTCCTTCCATCATCCATCCATCCATCCATCCATCCATCCATCCTCCATCCATCCATCCATCCATCCATCCTTCCATTATCCTTCCATTATCCTTCCTTCCTTCCTTCCTTCCTTCCTTCCTTCCTTCCTTCCTTCCTTCCTTCCTTCCTTCCTTCCTTCCTTCCTTCCTTCCTTCCTTCCTTCCTTCCTTCCTTCCTTCCTTCCTTCCTTCCTTCCTTCCTTCCTTCCTTCCTTCCTTCCTTCCTTCTTTCCTTCCTTCCATCCACCCACCCACCCATTCTGGCTTCGGTCCATCGCTGGGGCAGCCTCTGGGACCTGTGCTCTTCTCTCCGCACTGGGACACTGCCGGGTTACAGAAATGGGCAGAGAAGCTATGTGGGAGGCCACCCAAGCCTGGCAAGACCGAGGTCAGTGAGGGCTGGGTCTTCTTTCCTTCCACCTTTGCTGCTTTCTCTTGATTTCAAACCGGTGACAGGGTCCTGGAGAATGTCCGTGCTAGCTCTTACCCCCTGGTGAGGAGCATGAGGGGACAGTGTGGGGGGGCTGGTGGCTCTGCCCATGTCTGTGCCTTGCTTTTGGACACGGACTGAGAGGTCAGAGGATGATGAGCACTGCATATTTCTGCAAGAGCAATAAACAGCTCCTCCTGGCAGCACCGCCCAGGGCTTCTTCCAGAGAACCATCCTGTCTGCTCTTCAGGGATGCCGTTTACATAGCTCTAGGCACCAGGCCCCAGCCTCTTCTTTGCTGTTTATTTCTAGAGCTACTGGGTCCTGAGGGTTGAGGGCTGAGCTGAGAGCACTGCTCGTGCCGCCAGCTGGTGCCCATGGAGCCACAGCCCTGCCAACGGCACGACAGCCACCAGCTGGGAATCGGCAGGAGAGCCAGAGTGCCAGGAGCTTTATGGGGCTGCCTCCAGTGCCAGGTGGTGGTGGGAGAGCCAGGGTCAGTGCCATCTCTCTGAGCCGCGGCCGTACCAAGGGAAGCAGGATGGGGACAGGGATGGGGGGCAGATGGGGAGCTGGCCCCACTCTGCCCTCACTGTAGCAGGACCCCCGTGCGTGGCCCTGGCATCCTCATCCCACACACAAAGCAGGAGCAGGTGGGACGCTCCCTGCCCCCTGCGCTCACACCACTGCCGCTGAATAGGAGCAGAGGAATCCAGCAGCCCCTGGCTGCCTTCTTGCACTGGGAGCAGCCACACGGCTTCCTTGGACTGAGTGCTCCCCCAGACTTTCCAGTGCAATCCCATCATCTGGCAGCAACGCTGCTGCACCACCGTATCTCCCTCCTGACAACAAGACAAGGCAGCTCCCACCAGCTCACAGCCTCCAGGCAGTTGGATGGACACATCCTGCTTTGCAGCCCATGGGGCTTTCCTTGCCAGGGAGGAGACCCACAGCTTTTGGATCCCTTTAAACCTGCCCATGAGGAACTAAAGCCAGGCAAAACCTCCTCACAGTATCGAGGATGCCCAATGCTGGAAGCTGAAGTTCCATGAGGACTATTCAAGTCACTGCTGTGCTGGGCTGGTGTTGGATCCCACTTCACTGTGGGATGGATTACAAGGCCAATCCATAGCTGTCCTTAGAGCTGGTCAATCTGACACTTCACCCAAAGTCCACCGGCTGCATGAAGGGCACATTTGGTCCCGGGTGATTTTCACCTGCACCTCCCAGGGACAAAGCGCTGGGTTTTATTCCAGTTTAAAAGGATGAGCCTGATTTTTGCAATTGGATCCTCTTCAGGAGATGGAAACAAGGAGAACCAAAACCCCCAAGCCCCACACAGGGTGTTGTTAAGCATTTGCTCCTCAGTCGGGGGACTCCGCACAGGGCAGCAGCTCTTGAATAGCCTTGGGCTGACTCTGCTGTCCCTGGGGGCCTGCGAGGGGCTCCCGCCCTCAGGAGATATGAACCCTTCCCCATGAGCTCTTAGAAAAACAAACAGGGACTGAAACCACACTCAGAATTCTGCCCTTCTCTAAGCAAAGGGTTCAGTAAAGCCGAAGTCCCGCATCCCCACCCCATGGGAGCAGCAGCAGATCATGGAGGGGGTGCAGGCAGGAAGATGGGAGAGTTCTGCTACCCTTGGGGTGCAGGAGAAACTCAAAACCCCCCGAGCTGCACATGGCACACATGCATGTCTATGGTGCCCTGATGGGGAGCTGCAGTGCAGGAGGGCTCTTTGCCTGCTGCATTGCACACAACCAGCCAGGATGTTGCTCCATGAGAAACTTCAGGTGTGCAGCTGAGAACACAATCAGGGGCTTCAAACCCGACCTGCCACAGCAGCAGCCACTCCCCACATTGTGCCCCCATGCTGCCCCCCACACTATCCCACCCACCACGGCAGCACACAAGGCTCCTGCAGCCACCACAGGCATTCCCAACCTGCCGGCCAGACGCAGCAGTGAGAGACCATCTGGTCACCCTCATGGCCAGCTCCTCCTCGAGAGGACACCGGTCCAGCATGTACAGTGATGGACAATCCGGGCTTGGCGCTGTGCTGGTGCCATGCACTGGTCAGTGGTACCTCCCTGCACCCTCATTTTCCCGGTGACTGATGCACACGGCAGTGGGAGCCTCTCCTCCCCGCGGCAGCTGACCCAGCGCTCAGCCTTCACGGGATCAGTGCATTGCAGAGGCCGCGCTGAGCCCTCTGCCTGCTCCCTGCATCATGAATCATGTTGCGAGGGGCTGCGAGGGGCTGGCAGTCGTTTCCCACGGCTCTACGCAGCCGGAGCAGCAAAGCAGCACTTGCACAGGAGGAGCACAGTTTGCCAAGGGCCTGAGAAACATGCTGCAATCCCAGGGAAAGCAGCTCCGAGAGCACCGCTCCCTGTCCCGGCAAAGCAAACTTTGATAAACAACTCCAAAGTGAGCTTATTTTAAGCTCCTCTGGAAGAGCTGCCCGCTCCTGACCCGGCCCGGGAGCCTGTGCCAAACCCAAACGCTCCAGATGGGAAATGCAAGGGGCCAAGGCGAAAACAAACCCCGAGGGCTGCCAGGACGAGCTGACGGCGCCTGTGCTGCTGCTCATCATGTTCCCCGGCCACACAAACCCCAGTGACAGCCGACAGCACAGCAAGGGGATGGCCACTTCGGTCCCCAGCCGCGGGGTCTGAAGATCCGAGGCAAGGCCAGGGGTGCAGAGGCGAGAGTAGCTCCTGTCCCTGCTTTCCCACCACCAGCCCCGGTAACCGGGGCCGCAGCGTGATGCGTGTGCTTGGCCGGCAGCCTGGAGAATGCCCGCTGCGTGCGGGAGAGTGAGGGCCAGCCTGCTGCCGAGCTGTCCCGGCCTCACCCCGCCGCAGCAGGCTGCAAGCCGTTTCCCAAAGGGCTTCCTGGTGGCTCCTCAGCTGCCCGCTCCCTGCTCCCCCAAGCCTCCATTCCCCCGGGCCCCCTGCTCCAGACCCCTGAGCAGGAGCCTCAACAGCAGGAGCCGGCAGGGTTCACCCATCCTGGACAGGGGACACGGGACATAAGTGGGGACCACAGTGGCAGAAGCCCCACTGTGTCGCGGTGGGGGAATGGGACCTCCCAGAGGCGGGGAACAACTCCGGCGGGGTACACCCATCCGCGCATCGCCGCGGTGGGACGGGACTCCCTGCGGTGGGGACAGCCCTCACGGGGTCCCCCGAAGCCAAGCATGCCCGGGACAGGGGCTTCCCACCCCGGGCCGGGGTGTCCTTACCTGGGGCCCCGCGCAGCGGCCGGCCCCGCAGACGCGCCTTCAGGCGGGCAGCGCGGCGGTGCAGCCGCCCGGCGCGGTGACCCAGGGCCAGGACGTGGCCCTCGATGTCTCCAAGGAGGGCGAGCGAGTGGCCGCAGAGCTCGGCGAGCTGCCGGAGCAGGGTGAGCGCTGCCAGGCTGCACACGTCCCGCAGGTCGGACAGCGGGACCGCCGCCCGCCCGCTCCGCGCCGACACGCTCCGCTTGTAGAACGGCATCGTCGGGACCGGCGCGGCTTCCCCCGCGCGGCTCCTCCCGGCCGGCCCCGCAGCTACGAGGGCTCTGGGCCGGCAGCAGCGCCGGGTCTCGGGGCCGGCCGGTGGGAGGGAGGAGGAGGAGGAGGAAGGAGGAGGAAGGGGAGGGAGGGGCGGCTGTGCTCGAGGATGCTCTGGTCGGCGACACCAGGAGGGACAGACCGGACCCGGCTGCGCTGCGGGAGCAGCGGGACCGCCCTCGGACGGGACCCCCAGGTACCGGCACTGCTCGGTACCACCCTCCCCTCCCGGGGCCCGTCCGGACTGTAGAGCTCCCCCCGCTGCCTGCCCACCGCCGGGGCTGGCAGGGCCGGGCGTCCGCAGAACCGGACTCCGTGTTCGGGGGTGCAGGGGGAGCTCCGGGGCTGCGGTTCCCAGCGGGCGGGCAGAGCCTGTAGGTGCAGCAGGGAGAGAACGTTCATCGCGCATTACTTCGGCATTCCTCTCTGGATGTTCGTGCTCCCAGCAGCTGCTCTCCTCCGTCCCCCTTCCCCAAAGCATACACTTCGTTGTGCTTTGAGGAGCAAAGCGCTGAGGTCCCTGGTGCAAGGGACAAGTGTCCTAGGCAGCGTGAAGCAGCAAGAGTCAACAGAAGAGCAGCCGTGGTGGGTGAACCCCCAGATCCAGCTATCCTAGCCCCAGCTGCTGGGGGCAGAGTAGGAATGGAATTCCTGCTGGGAATTTCCCAAGCTGGATGCCATTTCTCCCTGCATGGTGAAACTTGCTGGTCCCCTGTGCTATTGATGCTCCACTTGTGCTATCACCATGTGAAGAACACACTGTCTTTTTTCTTCCCTTCCCTTCCCTTCCCTTCCCTTCCCTTCCCTTCCCTTCCCTTCCCTTCCCTTCCCTTCCCTTCCCTTCCCTTCCCTTCCCTTCCCTTCCCTTCCCTTCCCTTCCCTTCCCTTCCCTTCCCTTCCCTTCCCTTCCCTTCCCTTCCCTTCCCTTCCCTTTCCCATTAGGCAGATGAGAGCCTACCCAGCCCAACAGGACCTCTCCCAGTGTGAAGGGTTCGAGTTCCACACATCTCGACTCCTCTTCACTCGCTTCCCATTCCCATCTCGCCCTTCCTGGCACCGAGCTCTCCTCCTGCCAAGGGAGGGAACACACACACACAATGCGCCTGGTTTTGTGGCTTTCCCAACAGAGATCTGCTCATTTCCAGGGTTCCTCGCAGAGCAGGACTCAGGAGCCGGGTGTGAACTGTCCTTCCCAGCAGCTCTCGCTCAGCTGCAAGAGCCATCCTGAAACAGGGATGTATCCAGTTTCCTTCTGGCTTTGAGGCAGGTTCCTCTTGCTCTGCCTCGTGGTGCAGGGCTGAGGTGCTTGGTGGGTGCTTTGGCTGCTCCCGGCCTTGGAGCTGCCTCAGCAGAACAGTTTTGAGCCTGGCGAGGGTCAAGGGCTCATCCTTTCACTTTGTGTGCCATTGGTCTCATTTCCAAGCCTTTCCCTGCACTTAGAGAGGTCTGGACACCACTGAGTGCACACAGAGACCCTCAGGTATCCTGGCTCTGGGAGCCAAAGGATTCATTCATTAAACCATCACATAGTGCAGTAGGAGCCTTCATAAACCACAAGCTTGGGTTGCTTAGGAACTCCAACTGGCTTTTTTCTGAACAGGGTGTACTTTCCTGAAGTCGCTGTCAAATATTTAGCATGAGAAAGCTAAAACGACCCTTTAAAAGCAAAGCAAACTGCATAATGAGGTCACCACATTAATATGATGGCCATTATAGCAGGAGTGGGGCTTGCCAGGGTGGGAGGGCTCGAAATGAGCAGCCTCAGCCCTGCAATAGCTCTGGAGCTGCCGGACAAGCCCCAGGGGAGGAAGCAGCAGTGCCTGTGCCCGGTTTATTTCCCAGGGCCTTGGTGCTCTGGAGGGGCCAGACCCTCGGCATGGGCAGAGCTGGAGCCAGGCGCTGCTCCAGGGATGCAACTTGCTGCAGCAGACGTGCGAAACCTCGGCACATGGAGCAATGGTCGTGGGATCCTGTGGGAAACAGCCCAGTTGGCTACTGGCCGGGAAGGAATGTAGCCAGCTCCGAAAACACTGATTGCAACCAGATGCTGCAGGAGATGCTTTTCCTGCTCCGCTCCACCCCACAACAGAGCCTTTCCTCAGGGGAAGGATATGGCATGAGCTGGAGATGATGGCTCGGGTGGGCTTTGTTGGGTGCATGGCTTTGAGAGAACCTCACTTGCTGGTGAGAGGCAGGGGTGCCAGGGTGATGGAGGGGTCAGCAGCGGGGTCTGAGCTTCCTCCCTGCTTGTCCCAGGGCTCTCACTGCAGCAACTGAGCTGGGAAACCCTCATTGGCTTGGCCTGGGCTTTGCTTCCCGCCGAGGGCAGTGGGAGGGAGTGGGAGGCACGTCAAGGAGGATGGAACGTGGGCTGCCTGGTGCCTTGTGCGCTGGCATTTACTCTGCTCCTTCGCCTGCAAGGAATCCTGCAAGCTGCTCTGCTGTCATCCACCCATGGGGGGCTTGCTGCAGACTCTGAGGGTGGGCAAATCAGGGTGCTCCATCATGCCCATGCCTTCAGACCCCAGCAGGAGTCCGTGAGGCTGAGCCACTGGTGCGCACAAGACAGTAAATGCTTTTGCCTCTTCTCTCAACATGTGGGGCTGCGAGTGAGGATCATCTCCTTACAGAACTGCCTTCCCCAGATGTGATCTTGGAAGCCTACGAAGCTGGAGCCGTGACACTGGCTGGGACCAATGCCAGCGGGGTCCAGCGTCCAACAGCCAAGCTTGTGCTTTGTGCAGGACTGCCTCAGACGGGATGGGCCAGGCTCTGGGACTCCCGGACCCTCACCCGGGACTCTGTTATGCTGCACGGAGTCTCGGTTCCCTCCTATGCCCCAGGAGCGGCAGGCGTGGGGCTCCTCCGTCCTCGCAGTCCCACTGGAGGGTGCTCTCTGCCAAGGATTGTGCTGCGGATGCTTCGGAGCAGCTCTGGGAGCAGCAGCCGCTGAGAGCGTCATTTCAAGCGGCGGTTGGAGCGGTTCTGCTGGGCTCGGCAGGGAAAGTCCCCACCCGGCGCAGCTCAGGATCCCCGGAGCCATTCCTGCCTCCCCCAGCACCCGTCCCAGGCCTGTGCGGTGGTGCCGCAGATCCACAAGGGATCACGGCTGCTCCATGAGCTGGAGCTTGGGGGTGAACACCCCAGCCCAGCCCAGGCTTCGTGGCCGAGCCACCCACCGTGGCCTCAGGTCATGCTGCGTTGGAGCCTAGGGGGCTGCGGCTCCCAAACCATCCATATGGTCCCTGCAGGAAGTACCTTTCCCACTCCTGCTCCAGAATCAGTCAGTTCCTGCAGACTCCCTATTCACCCAGCTGCCCTTCTAATGCCACCAAGCAGCTCCCAGGGGCTATGGGGCTGGTTGGACACGGTACCATAGCCCAGGACACTGAGGGCAGGGAACAGCACCTTGAGCCTGCCTTCTCTTCCATGCAATCCCCTTCATTAAATGCCACGTCTCCAGAACCTCATCTGATGAGTGTGAAATCTCCTCACCCAGAGCTGCCACCTCCTCCTCGTCCCTGTTCTCCCACTGACCATTCTCTGGCGGAACATACGCTCCAGGAGTGTCTCCTACATCCAGGTCTCCTCACTGATGCCATTCATTGCCAAAACAGGAAGCAGCATTCCCTGTTGTGAGCTCACATGTCCTAATCATTATAGAGGCTCCTTTTCCCTCTAAATGAGCTCACCTCTCCCCTGGCAGGGACACTGTGGGCTCTGGAAACTTGCGCTTCAGTGGTTGTTTGCTGAAGAAGAGTCTGAGCCACAAACTCACAGCCTGGTTCCTGGTGCTGGTTCCTCTGAGGTGCTCAGGGGTGGGGTTTTCTGGATTCAGTCAACTTCCCCTCGTGCCGCCTGCGCACGGGGCTCTACTTTCCAGCTCCTCCTTCCAGGATCTTTGTGGGAAGCACTCGCACGGGCGGCAATGGGGTCCGTTCTGGTGGCGATCATGAAGAACTGAGGAGTGAGTCCCCCAGTGTCCTCTCTGAGTTGTTTTTTCCACAGCAGTGTTCTTCTCCTGGCCTCCTGCCTGCCTTTGGTGCAACACCTTGCTCAGACCTTTGGCCAAGCCAATAAGCAGAACCTTCTGTTGGAAGCAGGAGCAGTGTCGGATGTTTTGGAGACACTGACACATTTTCCTTCACGGAATCCATGTCATCCCATCTGTGCTCCCTTGCTCTAGTTTTACAACTGAAAGCCATTTTCCAGGAACACATACAAGCTCCTCCAGCCCCTAGCCACAGTTCAGGTCCAGGTCCAGGATGTGCTGCCCACTGGAGCAGGAGCTGCACTAAAGGGATGTCTATTTTTGATAGCATATCAACAATTAACTAACATCTCCCTGGTTTTATCCCATCATCACACATTATGGAGTCTCTATTGCCATGTAATTGGTTCTCCTGAGCCGGAGGCTGGGGATATTCCCCTGCTAACTCCAGCTCCTGGTGCTGAGCCTGCAGATGCTCACAGGAGCCTGTGTGTATGCTCGTGGCACTGTGTGCTACCTGCCAAGGAGGGTTGGTTGGCGTGAAGGGCTGCTTTGCTGGTGGCACCTTGCAACTGCACCCAGCCAGGCAGGGGCAGGGACAGAGCAGGGCCCCCTCTGCCAAAGCCTGGCTTCACGTCTACATTCAGTGGTGTTGGTTCTCTCCTAAGCTGAGCCTCTCATATGTCAGTGGGACTGGAAATGGCTGAGCAGGAGCCACATACACGGCAGCAATATGTTTAATTAAATATGGGCTGGTTTATGGGAAATGCATATTTCAGAGACATACTAAATTACCAGTGTATTTTTTTGCTTGGCTGTAGTTCAAGGCCTGGGGTGACAGCCTCTGCTGGAATAGTGCTGCTTTTCAACAGCAAAACACACATTTCCACAACAGAATCGTTTATTCTCATGTGAGATGTGTCCAGCATCACAGCGCACCACAGAAGGGGAGGTTTGCCTCCCAGCTATACCTGCAGAGCTCCTGTGGACCAGTGTCCCCATCACCCTGTGCTGGTGAAGTGACTGGGCGTGATGGTGACAATATTCGGGGCCTGTCCTCTGGGTGTCACTGTGCAATCACACTAGAAATGCCGAGCATCCTTCCTCGGGAAGGGATGTGGCCCAAAATGCTTCTCATCATGTGCCACAATCCAGAGCTGCTGATGGCCGAGCTTGGCGTGCCCTGGGCTCTATCCCCCTTTACCCCGCTGTTCCTGCCTATTCCCCAGCTGCAGCACTCGCCTCGTCCTGCCACAATCCCAGGAGGAGACAGAGCCTGAGCCAGAGCATCCCTGGGATGCTGGCCCCATGGGAGACCGAGGCCAGGGTCCCCTCCAGCACTGAGGGTGTCTGTCAGGGGCTAGGGAGAGCTGCTGTGTCTCCTGAAGGTGACAAAGCAGGGGCCAGAGGAAAGGACCCGCCGGGAGGACATGGGGCAGGGGCAGGTTTATTTGTGATCCGGCCTCATTTTCGTTCCAGTGCCCTTGGCTGCTCCTGAAGCTCCCATGCTTCCAAAGCAGCTCCTTCCAGTTTCTCTTCAGGTGAAACTTCTAAGTTTAAAAGCTCATTTTGGAGGAGCTCTTTATATAGGAAACATCCAGGCAAATCCACCTGAGACCTCTGGCTGTTCACATAGAGCACTGCTGTGTACAGACACCGCACCCCCAGCAGCAGCAGATTGCAGGCACTCGACCCCCTGGCCACTTACAACTGTGCTGCACCCCAGCATCTTCCTGCTCTCCCCTCTCCACTCAAGGCTCATCATACAGGGGGTGACGAATCAGCACAGGACAGTGGGGAGGGGACCTGGCAGACAGCAGGGTGAGGATGGGAAAGAGGTGCTCACACTGGGTTGTTGGCAGCAGCTCCTGTGGGAAGCGAGCAGTGGAGGCTGGCAAGGGAAGGAAGCTGTGGCCCGGAACAGCTGGAGATGTGATTGTTTTTTGTTGGGAAATCAATAAATCAAGGGGTCTTGCAATCCCTCTGTCATCACATCCCACTTAGAAATCCACCCGGAGCTGGGCTGGTGGCTCTGCAGTGAGACCGTGCCACATCTCAGGAGCCAGGAAACACTTCAAGGCAGCAGTCGGGTGTCCCACCCTGAGCCCGCAGCCATCCTCATTCCCAGCGGTGCAGTGACAACAGCCTGGACACCGGCCTTACATCTACTCCGACCCTGTGGGGCTTTTTGAGTGGATGGAAGGAGGAAGTGCTGCACCTCTGGGCAGAGCGGGGCTGGTGCTTGGCTTTCCCTGTGCAGGCTCCCACCAGCCCTGGCCCATGGGAAACCCCTCTGGAGCTTGGGAAGTGTGAGCTTCTGAGCCCGGCCAGGCCATGGCTCCCGCAGACGGGCAGGGTCCCATGGGCTGGAGTCCCTCACGGCACCTCCTGTCTTCCACTCCCTGCTGCTTCACCTCCCCTGGGGTGGCCGTGGGAGGCAGCAGCCCACCAGTGTAATCCAGTCACGGGTGGTGAAGGGGGGTGGAAGGGAGGGGGGAAACACCTCCTACTTCCTTTTGCAAGCAGAACCACCTGAGATGAAAGCTGATTTCCTCTTTCATCTCACAGCAGTTTCGTGTCTTTTATGGCCCAGCATTTTCTGGCCATTTCAGACTCAAGAATCCTGCTGAAAACCGCTAGAAAACTCGTATGATGGTTTAACTCCTGATGGTTTCTTAGTCCCCAGTTGGCATTAGCTGGGTTTGGTTTCAAAATTAGCAATTGTAATTGATACGTGAGCAGGGGATAACTGCTTTGGGATTGAGCTTCTGTCAGCGTTCATGACAGGTCACTCACTCACAGAGTGATTTATGCCAGCTCAGGGCTCCACAAGTATGGCTTTCTGTTCCCCTGCCTCTTAACTGCTCTTGGTTAATTCCCTTTGCCTCTTACTCACAAACCATTGCTCCTCTCATTTATTTACATTAGCTCAGGAGAGGGTGAGCACAGCATTCATTCAGGAGGTGAACATAGACCAAGGTATGTGCACACATCTGAAGCTGTGGCAGGAGATGGAGAGAGCTCGCATCCCTCTGCTCGAGCACAGGAGCAGGCTCATAATTCATTAATCGATCCTCTGTAGCACTTCATGCATCAGGCAGGATTCCTGCCTGGTTGGGGACACACAAAGAGTGTTGGGTTTGCTCCTCTGCATGCTCTTGAGGGGCTTGACCCTGGTGTGAGGTGGGTGAAGTGATGTGGGGCTGATGGGGGTTGCTAATGAGCTGACCAAGCAAGAGAGGGGCTGGGGATGCTGATGGGATGGTGCTGGGAGGAGGAGGAGGATGAAGCAGATGTCTGCCAGGCTGCAGGAGGAGCAGGGGAATGCTGGTGGACGCAAGTTCATGTTCACCATGGTTCTCTGCAGGTCTGGAGGTGATCAAAAGCAAAGCCATGTGTGGGGTGGAACAAACCACTGCAGACATGTGGGTATTGATTGGCAGCCAGAATCACCACAAGCAGCGAATGGGGGTCAGCTCTGCAGGTCTGTGCTGTGGGAGCTGCTGTGGAGCAAGACCCACAGCAACACATGGACCCAGAGTAACAGCACTTCAGCTCCATGCCCCAGAGCAGCCGTGGCGAAACTGTGTTACAAAGAACAAACCAGAGACCAGCGGGTCAGCAACCCTCAGAGGTGCAGCAGCATCCTGGAGAGCAGCAGGACCACCAGGATCCCTTAGAGGTAGGCATCCAGCCCACCAGTGAGGCAGGAGGTTGTGTGTCCTGCCCCAGATGCCCTTGGTTAGGTGGTACATGGTGGCACCGGGTACCTGCAGTGTGTCTCAGCTCCGGCTCCAGCCGGGGCGTGTGGGGACAGACACTCCTCCGCAAGGAGCCTGGAGAGGCTCAGCAAGCAGCAAGAGGCACAGAGAAACCACCCACCACCGTTAACACAAAGCCAAAAAGCAAATTAAAGGCCCTTTGTCCCTCTCCTCATTAGTCTGTGTGCCTCCCCAGTGCCGGGGAAGTAATTATCCGTGTCTTCATGCTGGTGTACAGCCTCCTCTTGCCCCCGGTGCCTGCCCTAGCACCTTATCTGCAGAGTTAATTGCCACGCACACTGGGCTACTTCTCGCTATCCCACTCTGAAAAGGCTCTATGTGTGTGGGACTTGGTCTTGTTTTTCACTGGTGTCCACTCAATTAACCAAATAGGGGCAATTTTCCCTTCAGGAAGGGGTTTCTCCAGCAGTGAGCAGCCCCCAGCTGCGCCGACAGAGGCAGCCCCATCCCCATGCTGGGCAGGATCAGAGCTGGTGCTTCCAGTCCCCCAGCACAGAGCAAACAGCTCCCGGCCCCGCGGCTCCGGGTGCTCCAATGCCTCTGCACATGGTCCTGGTGGGTCACATCTCCCGAGGAGAAGAAGATTCCAGGTTATCAAAATGAGCCCTGTTCTCTTCCACCAGCCGTGGGTTTGGGCAGTTTACCCAGGGGGATTTGAAGCCACAGAGTCATAGAACAGTTTGGATTGGAAGTGACATGAAAGCTCATCAAGTTCCAACCCCTGCCACAGGCAGGGACCCCTTCCACTAGAGCAGCTTGTTCCAAGCCCCTGTGTCCAACCTGGCCTTGAACACTGCCAGGGATGGGGCAGCCACAGCTTCTCTGGGCACCCTGTGCCTGTGGTCCAGAGTGCAGGAGGGGATTTCCTGGGGTACCATCTCCAGGGTGCCAGACCCACCCCCTGCTGCAGGGAGCCCACCAGTGTCACCCCAGAGCAGCGATGGCTCTGCCAACCAAGGCCACACGAAGCACCTCTGTCTAAGAGCTGTTTTGACAGCACTAGGGGCCTCTCAGTTTAGCCTTGAACTTCTGAGGAACATTACTTACCTACCAACAACAACTGATTTGGAAGGTTATTGAATTAACGTTGTTGATTTCCCCTCCTGAAGGCTGGTCTGGTGATAAAGTCATTTTAATATTATGCAAATGCTAAAATCAATTGCCTGCCATTTTTATGTGTGTTGATGTGTTTATGATGCTCTTTGTGGCTGTAATGGAAGTGATTGATGAACCTCTGTTCTTTAGGAATGTAATGAAAGAGAGCACACTTTAAGGTGTTTATTCACAAATAACACCCACCAGGAGCTGAATCCCAGCGGTGTGTGAGCCACACCGTGTGCTAAATGTCACATTCACTGCTATGGGCTCCTGCATCAGGTTGCTAGAGTGGGATGTGATCTCCAGGCATGCTGCTGGGTGAGCAGCAAGTGGGAGTTGCAATGGGAGATGCTTGGTGATGCAGTTGAGGGCACCATGGGTGAGGAGTGCAGCATCTTCCCTCATCTCCCTCCAGCTGAGAGACTCACAGAGCTCCTGGAGCTGAGTGTCCAAGTGCTGCAGGCGGTTGTGACAAATCCTGGTCGTGCAGCAGCACTTGGAGCATTGCTGGGGGCTCACTGCTCCCCCAGGGGTGCATGGGAGGGGAAGCATGGGGAGTGCCTGAGGCTCTGGGGTGGTGCAGGCTGTGGTGGGTGGCAGGGACCCTGTTTCTTACACTTGAAGCCTGCTTCAGGTATTAGAGGGCTCCCCTCTCCTGTTGCTGGACCTGGAGCTTGCCTGACTCCTTGCTGCCCTTAGAGACATCTGCACAGCAGGAGTCCCTGCTAGAGGTGACAAGTGCACCAGTGCACACATTTTAAACCCTGTGGCTGCAGATGTGCTGACCTCTGAGACCCAGAAATGGCAGTCACAGAGCAGGAAGGTGCCAAGCTGGATTTCGGCAGGCGTGCTCCATCCCCTGCAGCCCCTCGTGCCTGTGGCACCCACCAGCCCACGCTGGCGTCCAGGGCAGGTCACCACCCTGTGTCCAAGGAGGACATTCATGTTCAGGGGGTTTAAAGTCTGGGAAAACCTCCGCCAACTCTGAGCTTGCGGTGTGTGACCGGCCACAGGGGACCGAGGCCAGAGGGACTGGCTTTAGCCTATTTCCGCAGCTTCCTGCAGCCCAGGTGAGGACTCCCATAGAGCAGAGAGGATGCAGTATCCTAATGATGCTGTCTTCATTAGAAGCTGGCTCCTGAGGCCTGGGATGGTGCAGGGCTGCACCCCCTTAGCCTGTCTCACGTGGGATGGGGCTGGCCCTCTGCTCTGTGCAGGGCCACCTGAGCCCACCGCGCAGGACGATGCTTGGAGCTGCTTGGTACCTCCTCATCTCCAGAGGGCCCTTGTCACATTCCTTTGGAAGTAGAGGATGTGTCATATCCAGGAGCAACGGCACAATTTTCTCTATCTTGAAGGAAACAAAAGGCCAGAAGAGGCTTCAGAAAGCTGCTTCTTGGCAGACTGAGACTCCGAAAAAAGAAACGGTTTCTCAGAGCACTGAAGTTGGTTTTGACCCTGTTTTAACCACTTTGTAATGCTCTAAATGTATTTTGAGGCACATTTTGAACTTGCTCTGGGGAGTTACTCTGGGAGGGGCTCTGACACAAGCCTCTTGGCGGGATCAGCAGGAATCTGTGAGTTATGCTGGAGACGAGCTTGGTCTGTGAGTTAAGCCTGCAGGAAGGGGTCCCCCGTCTCTGGTTCCCTGGAGGTGTCCCTGTCCCCCCATCACTCTGTGCTGGGAAGCAGCGGTCAGGTGCCGATCGTGGCACGTTTCTGTCGCTCCCATCAGCTCACCTGAGATTTCTGCTCTTGGTGACTGCGGTTGCTCCTGCTCTACACGAGGCAGTGCCCGGCACCGCAGGCAGGGCCAGGCTGGTGCAGACCCCGCCAGGAACAGATGGATGGAGAGGCCGCTCCTGATCTCACTCGGAGGCAGCGGCACACGGTTGCTTATGCAGACAGGGAGCAATATTCTCTACGTCTGATTAGCATTAGATACTTCACAGATCCTGAAGCCCCATCATGTGCCAGCATATGGCAGCGCTGCCTGGGCTTTGGCTGCTGCGAGAGGCTGGGTAATCAGTGAGACAGTTTAATGCATGAGGAGAAAAACATGACAATCCTGGTGGTTGGCAGCACGCTGGTGGTTACATTCCCGTAAGGAAGGGGAGGGAATGCTCACTGGCACGCTTCCCCGGAATGTTTACCAGCAAACATTTACCCTTGTTTTCTTAAATAAAGAAATGGCATATTACGTGTGGGAGGAACAGCACATTGGGTATAGGTCCTGTGGAGGGGAGATGGAACAGTGCAATCTCCTGCAGCCAAAAAGCACTTCTCTAACCTTCAGTGTAAAGACACACATTGTTAGGAGAAAAGTGAAGCCTGGAAGAGGGAAGGGAGCACAGAAGGAATTTGCAGCAGAGCCATTGAGAACATTACAAAGTGGCAGCAGAAATGTGGGTGTATAGAAGCACCAGGAGCAGCACTAGAGAAGGTATCTGGAAGGAGCGGTACCAATAGCTGATGGCAGGACTGGCTGGACCATGAGGCACTGCGGAGCACACCAGGACCACATCATGTGCTGCTGTTGACAGAGAGCCTTCATCCTGCCAACAGGAAGAAGGCACTAAGGGGGAAAGCTCCAGGCAAAGAGCAGGGCTCTGAGGAGGTGTAAGGATGAACATGGGCAGGAAAGGATGTTGGAGTCCCTAGCCGGCACCCACAACCCACACCTACAGTGCTGCTGCCGCACCTCATGCACCACAGCTCCTACTGCCAGCACTCCCTTGCGCACCCAGCGCTTCCTCCTCACGCTGCAGTAAGCCACAAACCTCTGCTTCAGAAGCAGGAATAACTCAGGGAGCAAAGGCTGGGCATGACACACTTCCCCCTCCGCTGTGACCTGATGCTGCAGGGAGAAGGAGCAGAGTCCTTAGCACCATCATCCTCATCCCTGCTGCCTCCCCTGTTACCCAGTTAAGGTGAGGGGTGGGGACCTGGGGACCAGGGCTAGGTTTCACCCTCAAGTCGGTTGCTAAGCAGGCAGCATGCCTGTCCTAGCCACTCTGGAGAGGAAATCCGCCCCCAGGGCTTCTTTTGTGCTGTCCCAGCTCACCTCTGCAATGTGCTGCTAAATTGGTCCCTGGCAGCAACCTAAGGGATGCCCAAGGAGGCAGCATAAGGTGGTGGGATCAGTCCCCTTCATGATCTCTCACAGCTGCCTCAGGGGCCTGGGAAAGGCCTCTGAGATGCTGGGGTGAGTGCTCCAGAGACTTTCCTGCACCTGTGATGCCCTTTGCACGGGTCACCTGTGTTCGAACCCATTCATGCCCAGCACACAGGGGGCAGCTCATCCTTGTCTCACACCAGCATCCCACCAGTGCTGCCCCATGGGACCCTCCAGGTCCTGCACAGCCTCAGGCCTGGACACCCCGTCCTCTGTGTGACAGCCCCAGAGAGGCTCCCAGGCACCCCTGCACCACAGGATCCCAAAGTGCTTGTGCGGAGGAGCAGGAGCTGTGAGCAGGAGTTGCTCCCCATCGTGCTGCCTCAGATCTGCTCTTTCCTCCAGCTCAGAGTAGCCTGTCTTTTGGCAGAACACCAGCACCGGCAGACAGGAGAAGCAGCATCTGCTCAGCCAGACACAAGCAAAGCTTCCATGTGTCGATGGTTCAGTCCAGGGCTGAGCGCAACGCACTGAGCTCCAAAGGCAGCCGGACAGAGCGTTGTGGGACATGCAGATGGAGCAGAGGGGAACCTGTGCTCCTGGCTTCGAGGGGACCTGGGCTGGGGCTGGAGCTCCTGTCTCTTGCACAAACCCAGCCTACCTGGAGCCTTGGAGCTTTGGGATCGGTGTTTTCCAGGCACAGCTCAGGCAGTGATAGGCAAAAGGTGTGAGGGAATTGCTGGGGACCTCAGGGGCTCTGGGAGACAGGGTTTGACACTGTACAAAAATGACACCAGCAGGAACAATGGAACTGTTGGAACAGGTCCAGAAGAGGGCCAAGAGGATGATCAGGGGACTGGAGCACCTCCTGTATGAAGACAGGCTGAGGAAGTTGGGGCTGTTCAGCCTGGAGAAGGCTGCGTGGAGACCTCAGAGCAGCCTTCCGGTATCTGAAAGGGGGCTATAGGGATGCTGGGGAGGGACTCTTCATTAGGGACCGTAGTGGTAGGACAAGGGGTAACGGGTTAAAACTGAAACAGGGGAAGTTTAGATTGGATATAAGGAAGTTCTTTACTGTGAGGTTGCTGAGGCACTGGAATGGGCTGCTCAGGGAGGTTGTGAATGCTCCATCCTGGCTCCATTCGAGGCCAGGCTGGACAGAGCCTTGGGTGCCGTGGTTTAGTGTGAGGTGTCCCTGCCCATGGCAGGGGAGTTGGAACTGGATGATCTTAAGGTCTTTTCCAACCCTAACTATTCTATGATTCTGTAAACCCCAGCACAGGCTGAGTGCCAGGGAATGGCTCCAGACAGTGAGGTCACACTGGGTAGGACGGAGCCTCTGGGTGCACATGCCACACTCTGTGGACTTTCACTTCCCACTCATTTCCCAAGCTCTCCAAAGGGCCTGTCCTTACAGGCAGGCTCCGTGGGCACATCGAAACCCCAGGCTGCTGATGGCTGCTCCTGCCTCAATGCAGTATAACATTCTCCTATGTGAGACAGCAATAAATGGACCAGGTCATCTCAGCTGGACACAGGCTCATCTTCCCAGCAGAGCATACAACCCCAAGCCCACAACAGTGCGGCGCTTTCCTCTGATGTAGATGGAGATAACTTCTGGGGTGCAACAGAGCAAAACTCAAGGCATTTACAGAGCTGGGTGACTCTACCAAGGGGGCTCTGCTGTTTGTGCAGGCAGCTGGAGACCCCGAGCCCCAGAACCCCACTTCTCACTACCGGATCCTGCACGATGGACCAAGCTACCCTGATCCATCACACTGGTTCACCAGTTACACAGTGGGCAGGGGGGTCCTAGGGCTCTACGGGCTCCTGGAAATGCTGTGTAGCAGCAGGCAGGGGAAGGGGCTGGTTAATGCTCTGTAATTTACTGCCCTGGTGCCTGTTGCTGGGGGAATTATCCAGATTAACCACAGCCACTACAGAGTTCCCTAATAAAACGCTCAATGAAGTGAAAGACAAGTGCTTCACTGGTGGAGATCCCTCCCCTGCTCCCCATGCGGTGTGAGCTGCAATCTCCGTGGCATTGTTTCTTCCAGTTCCTTGACTCCAATCCACGAAACACGGTTACAGCTCGGAGACATCCCACCGGTTGGGAGAGCCAGGAGAGGGAAATCTCCTGGCCAGGCAATGGGGATGAAGCCAGCAGAGTCGGGGAGCTAAGGCAGAGCTGGGGTGTCCCTGCAGTGTGGTGAGAGCCATGACATGGGGCCGTGCCCATCACAAGGCTTTGCAGTGACAGGAAATCTGTGTGGTCTTTGTCCCTCTCGCACACAAAGCTGGGCGTGCTTCATCAAGGAGATGTGCGTTGTATGGGACATTTCACACAGGTCCTCAGCTGCCAGGTACTTCCTCAGTGAGACCTGGAGGCTAAGCCCTCTCTGGGTGGTTGCAGGGGGTTGGAATGCTCACAGGTGTCCAAATGCTCAGCCAGCCCCATGGGGACCTCCTGGAAAACCCTAATACTTGGCTCCTGCACCCACAAGCTGTTTGCCAGCAACTAAAAGCCCCTCGGCCTATCAAACCAGGGGAGTCCTGTGCTGTACAAGGGGAACCCTGAGCGAAGGCTCTGGGTGCCTCAGAAACCAGCTGAGAGCATCTAAAGCGATGTTGCATTTCTTCCTGATGCTCCTCACCTGGTCTTTCCCTCGCTCCCTTTTAACTGCCCTGCTCCAGCATTGAGGAGCTCTGTGTACCTTTGTAGCTTGAAATTTGATGGGAATTGGGAATAGTTGCAAACACTATCATCTTGGCAGCAAGGCTGGATGCTGTGGTTGGTGTCCTATTGGGTTGGCGTTGGTCAGAGGCAGTGAGAGTTTGGGGCTCTGCCCATCTGTGCTGCCCTGGACTCACCAGTGCCTGTGGGCTTAAGGAAATCCTTCCTGTGATGCTTGTGAACAACAGGACCCTGCTGGGACTGATCCCTTCCCTGTGGGGGCTCATGGCACAGAGGAGCCCCGCAGTTGAGCGGGAGGCTGATGAGGCCATGCAGGCAAGCCCAGAGCCTGGCAGCAGCAGCAGTAGCACAGGACCTCCTGCCCTGGGGTGCCTCCAGGTCTGGGATGTGTTGGATCTTCCCAAGCTCCAGCGCAGACAGCAGGACTTGGCATGGACAGAGAGGTCCCCACTCCTCACCCTGGAAGCTGCGGGTGTAAGTACTCCAGGGATATTGCTGAGCACATGTGGCCTTTAGGAAAGATACCCCATTCCCTAGAAGATAGGCACCAGGCTGGGGCCGAGACATGCTTTAATGCGATGAGTCTGAGCGCAGCTGATTTAAACAGAATGTTCAGTTTACTTGTTACAGTGTTAAGAATGAGGAAGGTTCTAAGTTTCTGCCAGGAGCAAATGTATGTTTGCACAGATGGGAAAGGTTACCTGCTTTCGCTCCATCCGAGATGGGTATTTACCATAAACACGTTTGCGCTGGAGCTGTGAAAATGGAGGCATTTGATTGAGAGCCATAGAGCAGATGTTGCCTCAGCATCCCCCAGGAAACTGTCACAATCGTCTCCCCTTCCTGGGGAAGTGACACTTGCTTCAGAGACAGTTTGGGCAATGAGCGTTTCCCAGGGAAGGAAAGCGCAGTGCTGCCATTGGAATCTCACATCCCTGTTAGATGCATTGAGCAACGTGTAAAAAATTAATCAAAACCACATTTATTATACATGATAGCGGGGAAAAAAACCCAAACAGCAAGAGCTTGTGCTGCTCATTAACTGCAAGTGCCTCTGCTTAACAGAGACCTGGAGATCAGAGGCGCTGTCAGCAGCAGCACTGCCCTAAAGAAGGGTTTGGCTGGGACCCTCTGTGAGCTCTCACTGACTGGGTGCGGGATGCAGGTCACAGGCAGCTGAGGGGACCTGAGGCACTTGGGATTCTCAGTGGCTGGGCTCCCCCCTTGGTTCGGGGGCTGCATGGGAGCTGTGCTCAGCCTGTCTCTGCATGGGTCTGCAGTGGCCAGCAGGTGATGTGAGCGTGATCTGTAGAGGGCAGAGGGTGCAGGAAGCTGCTCAGCTGGAACTTTCTAGCTCCATTTTATCTGTCTCCCTGGTCCGGGTGTCCCAGTCCTGGTGGGGATGTGTTTGGGTGATGGGTGGTGTCAGGTGGATGAAGTGGGCTGCTGCTCACATCTTCCCTAGCAGGCAGCAGCCCTCAGTCCCTTCTGAGCCTGCTGGTGGATGGGCTGGCTGCTCCTTTGCTGCTTTGAAGCAGGGGTTTGGTGAGGGTCTCCGAAGCTGCAGTTAGTGACTGAAACCCATATAAACTCAGCAAGATAAATAACTGTTATTTCAGGGGTTGCAGCTGCGTGGAGGCCTGAGAGCAACCCTCACTGATGGGAAGAGGAAAAACAACAAGGAGGATCCAGAACTCCTTCTGAGCCTGGAGCAGGATGAAGAGAAGGAGCTGGGGGCCTGGTAGGGGGTGAAACATGGTATATAACTGCAGTTGACCTGGAATCCAGGATACCCATGCTCCGTAGCTGCTCTGGCAGGAGGTGACTGTTTTGGACATGGTGCAGAGCATCACCATAGCGCTGGCAGGACCCACAGCCTCAGTGTGCAGGTAATGATGCTCTGCAGAGCTGTGCAGGGCTTGAGGCTGCAGCAGTGAAGCCTGCATTGAATGCGAGAGGAGAGACATAACTGAGGAGATCTTTCTGAGATTTACTGTTTGTCCATGAGACGCAGGATCATAGAGAGCCTCTTCAGCTGGGAGGAGAGGCAGAAGAGCAAGAAACCCCTGGCAATGGCGCTTAAAGGAGCGCTGGAGCCTGAAACATCAGGAATTCCAGTCCTGCCTCAAGGAGCAGAACTTCCCTTTGGCTGTCTGGCACAGGTGAAGTTAAGCTGGTGGAGCCTTGCCCAGCAGTGGAGAGGTGAAGCTGCAGAGCAGCACAAGCAGCTCCCTGGCAGTCCCATGGATGAGCCAGCACCTCCGGGCTGGATCTGGTGCTGGGGTCCCTTTGCATCCTATTTTGGAAGAGTTCTTGGTCTGAGGAGCTGCCTGAAGGCCCTGCTGTGGGGTGTGCAGCTCTGCCCCTTTGGGGGCCCTTTGGAAGGAGAGAACCAGTCCCTTGGAGCCTGACCTCCCCAGCATGTTGCCACAGGCACGAGTTTCCTGGGAGCACCCATGCAGAAAGTGCAAAGGCATTGGGAGCCCCATGGAAGAGTTTGTGCTCCAAGGGCAGGGTGCGTGCTACTGGCACACATGGGGCATGGGCAGTGAGGTGGGCAGCATGGGGGGGGTCCCTGGGTGCATTTGGAGTGGCTTTAAGGCTCCTGCTGTGTTTTGAGGCTGGGTTTGCTGCAGAACTGCTACCTGGGTCTAAAGCTTGTTTCTGCATGGAAAGAGTGGTACATGGGGCTCACGGAGGCTGGAGCAGGGAGGGAAGGAAGAATGCAGTGTGGCAGAGAGATGGGTCGGTCTCCTGTGGGACGATTTCCATGGTGAAAGGATAGCCTTGTGCTTGGGTTGCCCCGTTGCTCCCTCCCTGAGGCTGTGCGTGCAGTGAGCATGGTTCAGGGCTGCTGTAAAGGCAGGAGAGCATGGGAGGAGTGAGCTGCTACTTGGCCCCCTTCCAGTCCTGGTGCAGCAAGTGCCTCATAGGGATGAGGAGCAGAGCCCAAGGAAAACTGTTCCCATGGAAAGGCCTTCCTGGCTTTACTTTCCCCTGCTGGGAGAGCAGGAGCTGCCTCCAGCCTGTCTCAGCCCCATCACCTCACATTGAGGGCACTGTTGCATGGCGGGGGACCCACAGCCAGGGAGTGGGGGGCTGAGCAGGCTGGAAAGCAAAGGCAGGTTTTCATGGGAAGGGTGAAGTCTCTGGAAACTCTTTATGGAGCAATAAAAGGACCAGACTCGCTTTTCGTGGTGCACATGAGCACTGACAATGCTGCAAGGAGAAAGGGAGGCTCAAATGGCCCAAAGAGCCAGTGTGGGGCTCTGCTGTCTCACAGCTGGTCTGCAGCAGGGGGTGGGGTAGCTTAATGGCCTTATCCTGAGCCCCCTCCGTGGGACATGGATCTGCCCCATCTGTCACCCCAGATCAACCTGCTCCCATTCCTCCACCCACCTCACCACGGCTGCAGCCCAGGGGCAGGAGGGAGAGGCTGGAGCCAACAGTGCTCATAAATGAGATCCTGTCTGGGAAAAGGCATGGTGCTTAAAGAGGTTTTGTTTCTTTCCATCAGTACAAATTGCATGGTAACCAGAAAGAGAAAGAAATGCCAGCAGAAAGGCTCGTGGGAGGAAAATGGATCTGGAAATCATGTATCTCGGTGTCAGAGGGAAATCGCTTCAGAGAGAAAATCACTGCAAAATACTGCGTGGATGGGACTTTACCAGTCAGGCAGAAAATGAGGCTAAAGAGAAGCTGGTCTGGCTGCAGCTGTGACTGGCTGGGACTGGGATTTCATAAGGGCAGGAGTTGCTGGAGCAGGGCCTGCCAGAGGCTGGGTCTCACTTTTAGGGTGGCACGTGCCATGGGGGATGAGTCTCTTCTCACTCTCCTTGGCCTGCTCAGCTCGTGTAGTCCATACATCCATCTGTCCTGGCTTGTGCTGACATGGGCTGGATGGGAAGAGCTGTCCTAGAAAATGCACCTAGCCCAGACAGGCTCTGACTGCTCAAGAAGCTGGAAAACCACAAGGGAGGAAGCGTGTCCAGGGGAGATGGCATGGATGGAGAGAGCTGGGAACACTGTGGATGGGGGAGCTTCCAACCACCAAAACACAGCAGAGAACAGCTTGGACAAGAGAGAGGGGGCAAAGCCTGGGCTATGATAGACCCTGCATCTCACAGTTCCCTGGGTTGGGTGTTTGCACTGAGTGACTCTGGATTTGGCCTTGCTCAGGGTGACGCTGATTTTCTTTGCTTTTCAGACCTTTTATTTCTGTTCTTTTCCATCTCTTGCTTCAAAGTGGCATTGACATTGAAATGAGCAGTACTTCTTGACAGCTCCTGACTCTTATTGTTGTTGGCTTTGCTATTGTCTGTATCTGCATGGCAACGGGTATGATTTCCCTTGCATTTCATTTCAGGTGATAGTGCAACTCCACGTTTATCCCCCATCTTACCTCTTTTTAAGTGATCCTAACGGAGAGCTGGTACCCAGTGTTTTCCTGAAATAAGGTGGCCTCTAGGGACCTACTGCCCTTATTTCAGGATGCTGGATTTTTTAAGTCCTGCCCCATGATGTGGTTTTGCTGTCAAGCAGACGTGTTTTGAGGGATCTAACAAATGCTGTTGAACAGCATTTTGTAGTCTCTTCAGTTTTTATCAGGCACACAAGGCAAAGAGAATCTACCAGGGGTACTGCAGTTAGGAGATGACACCTGAGTGCCAGTTCCAGGCCAGTTCCATGGCAGTTTCCACTGGTGTCTTACTTGTTTATCTCTGCATGAACACAAACATCTCTAAGGAGAGCAGCCACAGCAGCAAGCTCCAGAGCAAGCGTCAAGGGATAAGGAGTGACAAGCCCCAAGATGCTGTTTATGGGGCAGGAGGGCTGGGGATGAAGCAGTGTTGGAGGGAGCAGGGCTGGCCAGCTATAAAGGCAATGAGCATTTTGTTTGCCTTGTGTCAGAGAATGTAAAATCCTCATCTGTCTCTGCCATGCGACGCGTGGATTCACAGGCTCTTCTCCAGAGGTTTCCCATCCGTCTCCCCTCTGTTGGGAACAATCAGTCCTTTCAGGCCCTCTGCACGGCACAATGTTTCTGGACATTCATCTTCACTGTTTTCTTACTCAAAGGCACTTTTCACCCCAAGATGTCCCCTCTGGGAACCAGCCATATGCTGAATTTCCCAAGCCCATCTCCTTGGCTGGAGCTTCCTTCCTTGAGGAAATTTTCCTATGAGGAAAGCTGTGAACCACCACAGGAAGTCTCTTGCCTCCTTGTATCCTCTCAGCCCCCACCTGCAAGGCTCTGTGGTATTTATATCAGAGAGTTTTTAGGCACTTCGCACCCTCAGTATCGCAGCAGCTGCTGTTCCATTATTATCCCATTACTTCCAATAACAGATCAGCAATGGAACCATTACTCACCACAGCTGCCACCTTACTGCCAGGCTGGTCCCTCTGGCTGAGCTCCTGTCTCCTTGGCATGCTCCTGCAGTGCTCCTCAGGGATGTGAGACTGGGTGATGCTGGAACAGGTGCAGGTTTGAAGGGCCGCTCTTTAAAGAGGGAAAGGTCTCCATTTCCTGGCCAAAATAAGAATGCATGAAGGCTCTTAACACCAGTCAACCAGCTTTGGCTGATCTAAATGCAGCTGTAGAGGTGCTGCCTCTTCTTGGGTAGCCTTGGGGCACCACTGCCTCCCCCTCAATGTGTCCCTGCTGCTCCATCCCTGTCCCAGAGCTCTGAGGTGGGATCCAACAGAGAAACTGAGCTCAAAGCTGATGTGCCCAGGTCCAGGCACGCTGAACAGAGTCAAACCTCTGCTCTGGGAGTCTGTTCCAGACCAGATCTCATTGTGTGGGGAGCCTGCCTGGGGGTGCTGCTCAGGTCTGCAAGCCCATGACTGTGCCTGTGCTGTGGCTGTGCCAGGGCCTTCGTAAGCCTGGGAATATAGGAAAGAAAACTGCTCTTAAACACAAACCCTTGCCATGAGAGATGAAAACATGGCCTGAACGTTCCCAGAATCTGCCTGGCTTAATGAGGGAACTTACAGCTGTGGCTCATGCAGAAAGAATGTCTCCTAATTGCATCTGGGCAGCAGCAGTACTTCCTGATCTGCGTTTGTTTGGTTTGAATACACTGCCCCAGTGCAGTGTCATCTGAAGCAGCCAGAGTGGTTCAATGCATCCAAGTCCTGCTTGCCAGTGCAGTGGGATCACCGGCAGCAGCTCCCTCGTTCCCTTTGTGTGCGTTGTTTTATTCATTGTGTTTATGGGGAGCTCACGGCAGAGGGGATGGCTCCTTGTGCCGCAGGTGTGCACACAGCGCCGGTGGTGCCGCTCCAGGGGCAAACCAACCCGCTTTGTTATCCCTCCTTTGATAAGGATGGAACAAACACCCGTGTAGTAGTCCCCTGTCACAGCAGGTGCTGGCTGAGCAGAGGCTGCAGCTGGGATGGGTGCACAAGCTGGGCTGCACGCATTGCTGTGCTGCTGCTGCAGGAGGTGCTGGTCTCAGGAGGAGCTTTTCAGCCAGTCCAGCAGGGACTGAGCAGGATTCAGGGCGCTGCAGGAGGACCCCAAAGGGATCTGTCCAAAGCTTCATCAGCGCTCTGCCAGGCAGCGCAGAGTCACTAAGGCAAGCAGCCGACGCTGCTCATCTCACTGCTGTGTGAGGAGCTCACGATGGGCTCAGGGGGGCAGTTTGGGTTCCCTGTAATCTGCTTTATATTATATAGTATATATTATAGACCTACAGCACAGCCAGGGCTTGCTGGGAACCTGGGCAGGCTTTGGAGCCACCCGCAGGGGTTCGGGCTGCGGTGCCGTACAGCACAACATGGAGCAGAGGGTCTGTAATTCTGGGGCTGAAAAGGCAATTCCTGTCTCTCTCCAAAGGGATTAAATCAGGACAATGACAGCCCAGGGGCGTGAGAGCCGTGGATGTGATGTGCTGAAATCTGCAGGTTGATTGACTGGGAGGTTTAGGAGTGGGAAGGCTGCAGGAGAAGACAGGAGATGACACCCCATCAGCCCCCCCACCCCAAGCCCTGGTAAGCTTTCTCGATTTAAAATCACGGGTGCCTGATGTTGCCTGTGCAGCTCCAGCGGCTCCTCCAGCCGGGAAGCTGCTGAGTGGATAAATGGCTGGAAATGGCTGGTGCGGAAACTGGCTCTCGACGTTTTCAGGAGGAGGAGTTCCAATGGCTTTTCATTTTAAAAGGTGCTGGGAAATGACTTGAAAGATCAGCTGAAGCAGAACTGTTTGAAGTTCTCTAAGTAAATGTGTATATAGAGACATGCACATACAGGGAGTGGAGAAAAGGGAGAGAGGATTCTGATTTGAGTTCTTTTTTCTTTGTCCCAGGTACATCAATTTTCAGCTGCTTTTGCAATAAGGAGTTTATTTTTTCACTGTTTTAAGAGTTTCTGGGGTCAAGATTCAGCTGCCTGCGCTGAGCAGCAGCCCTGGGAGTGGGGAAAGACACTGGCACAAAACTGGCAATGGTAGGAAGCCCCTGTGCTGGCATTTATGTGTCAAGGAAAACCTTTGCCCAACACGAGCATGTCCCAGGCAGAGGGTCACACCCGGGCTGTGAGCATGTGGCTTGTGTGCAATTGCCACCGGCAGGGAGGTGTTTTGCAGCACAGGGCTGAGGAATCATCGCTAGGATGTTATTTCCTTCCCGGCTAATTCCTCAAGCCATTAATCTCAGCAGAGATGATGACTTCCATTGTCACCTAATGTGACCTCTGGTGTGAGGCAGCTGATAAATCATTCATGGGCAGGCTCTGGATTAGTGATGTTGCTATTTACTGACCAGCCCCCCTTCCCAGGACCCGGCTGGGGTTCTTGTGCTGCTCCCTGCAAGCATTCGCTGGGCCCAAGTGTGCTCCTGGCACTAGGGCAGGGAATGAATGGCTTGTGTCTGCTTAAAGCACTGTGAGGCGCTGGCACAGGGTGCCCAGAGAAGCTGTGGCTGCCCCATCCCTGGCAGTGTTCAAGGCCAGGTTGGACACAGGGGCTTGGAGCAAGCTGCTCCAGTGGAAGGGGTCCCTGCCCGTGGCAGGAGGTTGGAGCTGGATGAGCTTTAGGGGCCCTTCCAGCCCAAACCAGGCTGGGATTCTCCTTAAAAAGCCAGTATGGCAGACTTCTAAAAACCTTGTGCTGGGTTTTTACATGGGGAAGGAGATAGTAATGTAACATATGGTGCTTCCCTGTCTGCCTCCACTTGCACAGTCCTGCTCTATATGACCACCCTCATGCTGATCTGTGTGGGACAGCCCCAGTCCCCCTCATCCCCAGCTGGATAAGGACCAAGGCAGCACTCCTCTCCTTCCCCCTGCGATGGAGATGGAATCAAAGAATAGTTAGGGTTGGAAAGGACCTTAAGATCATCCAGTTCCAACTCCCCTGTCATGGGCAGGGACACCTCCCACTAAACCATGGCACCCAAGGCTCTGTCCAACCTGGCCTTGAACACCACCAGGGATGGAGCATTCACGACTTCCCTGGGCAACCCATTCCAGTGCCTCAGCAGCCTCACAGTAAACTTCCTTACAGCCAATCTAAACTTCCCGTTTAAGTTTGAACCCATTACCCCTTGTCTTATCACTACAGTCCCTAATGAAGAGTCCCTCCCCAGCATCCTTATAGGCCCCCTTCAGATACTGGAAGGCTGCTCTGAGGTCTCCACGCAGCCTTCTCTCCAGGCTGTACAGCCCCAACTTTCTCAGCCTAGCTTCATACAGGAGGTGCTCCAGTTCCCTGATCATCCTCGTGGCCCTCCTCTGGACCTGTTCCAACAGTTCCATGTCCTTTTTATGTTGAGGACACCAGAGGATGGCCCATTGCATATTCTCGATGCCTCATTCCCTTTCAGCACTCATTTTCTTGCACAGGAGCACTCCTCTTCTCACCCAGCTGCATTCCAACCACGCTGCTTCTGCTCCAGCATGTTCAGCTCAAGGTCTTTACTCCAGTAGCCTTGGTTTTACATGTTCAGAATGGCTCTGATGAGCTCTTGCTGCTGGTGCAGGAGGTACAAGGGGTGGTGACAGCAGAGCCATCATGGATATGAATCTTAATGGCAACCTGCAGACTTCAGCTGGGTGTGAGGAAGGAGGAGGGGATGGTGCTCCAGAGCACACCCTCCTACACTCCCATTAGTGCTGTGCATGCTGGAGATCAAAAAGAGACCCATCTAATTAAAGCCGCCATCACTTTGGATCTCCTGAACTGTGGCTGATTAACAATATATGACACTGGGGCAACAGGAGCTGTAACTCGGGCAGGTGGTGGCTCACTGTGTGCCACGCCAGGGCTGCCGGCAGAATAGGGCTCTGAATCATGTCTGCTTCGGTTCATCTCCAATAGAGTGGAAAGGCCTAATTCCCCAAGCTCAATAAACGATGTGGCTGTCTTAAAGACAGCAAGTAATTCATTGCCTCCTGTGTAACTAGTGCATCAAAGATCTTCATTCAAAGCTCTTTCTGGGGGAATGACTCTCTCATGTGTTTGGGGTGATTATGGAGTCTCTCATGTCTGAGTTACTGGGTAAAACCCAGCCCTGCTCAAGCTCGGCCATTAATTAGAGGAAATAAGCGACGCTCCGTGTCTCCTCAGTGGCTCTAATGTGAGCTGAAGCAGCCGCTTTGATTTGGTTGCTAGTGGGCAGAGGCTCGTGGCCTCACTGCAATCGGGTCCAGCCCTGGGGCAGGACCAGAGGCTCCAGGGCTGCTCTGTCCATCCCTCTCTGTGATGAGGTCAGCTCCAAGCCTCGGCGCACCCCTCGCAGGGTGATGCTCTCAGATGAGGAAAGCTGGGGTTTGCCTGGTGTGAATGAGCCTTGGGGCCAAGCAGGGGTGGGCTGGGGATGATTCCCTGCCTCTGCTGCCCCGGACTCAGCCCAAAGAGCCCCTTGTGCCTGTGGTGACCTGGGAAACCTGTTTAATGTCAGCACTGGTTTGCAGGGCTCTGTCCTGCCTTCACCAGCACCCAGAGGAGGTGGTTGCTTTCTGAGTCAGGTCTAGGGTCCCATCACACTCTCTACAGGGTCTTACACAGTCTGCTGCTAGTCCCTGCGTCCCTGAAAGCCACCTGGATTGTGATACAGCACCTTGCTGCTGCTGCTGGAGAGTGAAAATGTCTCGCTCCCCATGAGGATTTATCTCCTATGGAACCAGGTTGAGAGAGCTGGGCTGGGTCAGCCTGGAGAAGAGAAAGCTCCTTAAGGGAGACCCTAGAGCCACTCCAGTGTATAAAGGGGGTACAGGAAACCTGGAGAAGGGCTTGGGACGAGGGCCTGCAGGGACAGGCCAAGGGGAATGGCTTTAACCTGCCAGAGGGGAGACTGAGATGAGCTCTTAGGCAGAAGCTCTTCCCTGTGAGGGTGCTGAGGCGCAGGCACAGGGTGCCCAGAGAAGCTGTGGCTGCCCCATCCCTGGCAGTGTTCAAGGCCAGCTTGGACACAGGGGCTTGGAGCAAGCTGCTCTAGTGGAAGGGGTCCCTGCCCGTGGCAGGGGTTGGAGCTGGAAGAGGTTTAAGATCCCTTCAACGCAAACCAGTCTGTGGTTCTGTGATTTCCACCCTTTTCTACTGGTGCCTGGAGAGACATGGGATGGACGCTGCTTCCCACGTGTGCACAGCAAACGAGGCTGAGTGCAACTCCTGTGCTCTGTTTAAGGAAGATAGATACTCCAGCTGCAGGCTAACAGCACTTGGCTTAGTGATACTCAGAGACCAAGTATTATAAATAACAGGAGATTTGCCATTGTTACTACTCCAGATTCCCCTGATGTGTTTGTTAGCCTGCAAATGAGCTGTACTTGAGTGTTTAGCAACAGCGAGCTGCAAATGTCACCAACAGAGAAACCTAAATAACTGATTTTAAAAGCCTTTAAAACTGCAGCACTCATGCTCACACACAATCCAGAGGAGCATAAATAACACACAACACACTTGTAGGCTCAATGACAGAGGCCTGCGTGGCTTAGTGCAGAGCCAGCCAGGGGAAGGGATGTTTGCAGAGGGATCCAGTGGGGAGATCCAAGCCAGGAGTTGCAGAGGGGCTGGAGCATCCCTGGCTACATGTCCTCCATAGGTGAGCACAGCAGCCCCTCGCTGTCAGCCTGGATGTGATGGCTAAAGTTAGCCCTGTGCTGAGTCAGAGCCTGGTGCAGCCCTCGTGGAGCAGCAGCAGAGCCAGGGCAGGAGCCGCAGCTCCTCACCCATCACCCCGCCGTGATGGTGCCTGAGGCGAAATGGAGGCTGGAGCTGATGAATGGGCAGCAGGATCCAGTGTGCTTTGGTGTCTGAGGAGTCCGGAAACGCTGAGGCTGTTTAATTGAAAGCGATTGTACAAAGCCCAGAATTAATTCTTATTAAACATCCTCAGTGACATTTTCTTAAATGGAAATTAAACAGGGATTAAGGTGAAGCCTCCCAAGACTCTCCCTGTTGTGCCCAGGAATATTTTAAGGCCCCAGTTTATGATAAATTTGAAGAAATGAGTTGATCTGGATGCACTCGTTTTCCCCTCTCTGTGTCTTGCTGCTTTGGCAAGTGGAGGGAGCTGGAAGCACTGGGATGCTCTTAAACTATGCCTCCTCCAAGCCCTGAAATGGGAGAGATGCAGAAACACTCTGGAAGGAAAGCCCAGGTAAATGGGAAAGGCCATTTTCCCTGCCCAGGGTTCTTGTCCCTGCTCCCTGCCCACCCCTGGGATCCCAGCAAGCAGCATCCAGCACTGACCCAGTGCTGGTGGAGATGGAGCTGTTAGACCCCTCACACCAAGACACAGAGGCATCCATGGAGCAAGGCAGACACAGCAGGAAAACTGGAACCAAAGCCATCATCTCTGACCACCTCCCACATCAGACCCCCCAGCAGTGTCTGAGGCTCAGAGATTCATCTGACCCATTGTTCCCCTTGGAGACAGGTTGGTTTGAGGCTGCAAAACTGCACTCACCCCACACCAACCATGCAGCGCTATGGGAAAGGAGCCTGGCAGGACATCCTGAGGCCTTCATCCTTCTCCCAGTGGATCTGGTTGAGCCCTGGGCACGGTCTGTCAACATGCTGAGGAGGAGTTAGGAGGGAGGTCACTTGCTGTCCCCATAACAAAGAGCGTAACCTGTTAGAAGATGAGAATGTGGCTGGAAATAAGAGGTTAGTTCTTGTCCATCAGGGTGGGAGAGCTCCTGTGGGAGTGATGGGGGCAGAAACCTGCATCTCTTATGACAATGCTTGTTAAGTTTCTGAAGGGTTGTTCGACAGAGCCCAGAGCTGGGAGGAAAAGATGCCCTTCACCAGCAGCTCCTTCCCGTCTCAGGGCCAGGCTTGTCCATCTCCTGAGCCCTTGCACTGGTCAATCACTTACCTACCCTCTCCTGCAGCCCCCTGCTGAGGGTGCCAGGCGCTCGGTGAGCAGCCGCGGGTCCCTCATCACGCTGGCAATCAGGAAGGTAATTAGAGCACTTGCAAACGGTTTCCATGCTGATAAAACATTCCGGAGCGGTGGCCTCGCTCCCCGGCAGCTGCCAGCCAAGCTGTCACCAGCCCTGGTGATTCAGTTGCACATTCCTTCACTGCCTTCGCTCCCCGGGGCAGTGCTGGGCTGGGCAGCTGCTGGGCTCGGGCGCGGTGCCCCTGCCGTCAGGAACACTCGGCAGAAAGGCTCCCATCCCATTAACCAGCTCCAGATGGTGCCAGCGCTGCCGCTCCAGCGCAGGGATGTGGTAGCGCAGCATCCCAGGTTTGCCCTGTCCCCAGCCCCTTCCCATACCTCCCTTCTTGGATCTTTGTGGCGGTGAACCGGGTGTGAGGGGGCTGTGAGGAGCAATGCTGGGGCTTGGCTGTGGCGTGGGGCTCCCGGGCCAGCCTGGCTGCGATGGGAAGAGCGCACTGGGGCTGTGAAACAGAGCAGAGCCTGCAGAGGAGCCGGCTTGCAGGGACAGGCTTTCCTCTGGGGGTCTGCTGCTGCTGCCAGGGCTGTTGTGTTTCAGTGCGGGTCCGGAGGGGTTCTGGCTCCACCGAGGGTCAGGATTGAAAGCACAAGGTTGATGTGGCTGTCTTGGAGGATGCTGCTTGTGTTTGCACAGCCGTCTTGTGCTGCCGAGCTGAAATAACACTGTAATTCTGCCATCAACAGTGCTCCTCTGTTCTCAAGGTGCTGTGTAAATGTTGAGAGTGTTTAATTCATTATCAGATACAGCAAGATTAAGAAGCCCATTTTATAAATGAAGATGCTACTCAAGAGAAGTCATTCACATCAAGGTCACATCCTGAGCCAGCTGGGAGCAGAACTGGGGACTTTGAATGACAAGGGCAGTTTGAGTCTGGAAAAGCATGATGGAGGGGGACCAAGGCCAGGCTGGGCAGGGCTGGAACAACCTCCTCTAGTGGAAGGTGTCCCTGCCCACGGCAGGGGATTGGAGCTGAATGGTATTTAAGGTCCCTTCCAACCCAAACTGGTCTGGGAGTTCGTGGTTCTGTGAAGGTCAAAGCTCTGACAAATACGTCTGTGGTACGTGAACCCAAGTGTCATCTGAAACACGGAACTGGCCAAAAGCTGCGATGCTTCCCCGTAACTGCTGGTCAGCACAGCACCTGAGCTCACTGCTCTGACAGGCCTGCAGGAGCTCTGCAGGTAACTGTCCCCCAGCTCAGAGCTTGCAGCTGGTATGTGTCCTGTGCTCGTACTGTACCTGAGCTGGGCAGGGCAGGGTGAGCTATGCTCTGCATTGCTGGTCCCACCATCCCAGGGCTTTATCCCTTCAGATCACTGACAGCTTAGTGCCGGCCTTGTAGTTGCAGGTGACCAGTGAAGCATTGTCATTGCAAAGGTATCCCGCGGGATGATGCTGAAAGCTGCACCAGAGCACCCAGGGCAGTGGCAGGGGCTGTGCCACCTGGATCCCAGCTCAGCACTGCTGCATCCTACTGATTATAGGCAGTGAGGTGCTGCCGAGTGAGTGTAGTGAGGCCACTGCAAAGAGAACCCTGGCAATGTGAGTCGTCTGCTGGTCTTTGTGGATGAAAAAGAGCCAAATCCAAACCAGGAGCAGCAGGAAAGCAGGGACCATGCATAGCGTGGGCGCTTGGCTCAGCGTGGTTGAGGAACCGGGGGAAGGCTGGATTTATGGGGCACATTGCTGAGAAGTCAGGCAGAAGACCATGGCCAGGGACAGAGGGATTGCCGTGCTCAGGAGCTGTGCCTTGGGGGCTGCACAGACCTCCCCACTTGGGGCTTTTGGGGTGCACGCAGGAGCACCCGGGGAAGCTGGCACCCTTGTGCTCTCCCTGTGAGCTGGGCACTGCCATTCCTGGAGCTTGGGAAGGGCCAGGGTACCTGGCTGTGCTGTGTGCTCCTTGGGGAGCTGGGTACCCAGAGCTCATTCCCATCCCAGGGATCTCTGCGCTGTTCTGGCTCCGTGCTCACTTCACAAGCCTCCGAGCATCCCGCTACTGACCCAGTTCTTGCACGTTGCCATGGAGAACTGGACTCATTTCCATTTAACAGCCTCTATGCTTCTCTTGCCTTGACCAAGGACCCGCTCTGGAGCAGGGAGGATGCTGCGAGAGCCCTGACGTAGCATTCCCAGGAGAGGGGCCATGGCTTTGCAGGTCCCTCTGAATGGCTGGATCTGCGCTGGTGTCTGCTTGCCCTTTGGGCTGGTGCTTCTGGCTGGTCCATAACATCCTGTTTGTGCTCCAGCAAGTGATACACATCCAGCAGCTCCTTCCATTGGGTCAGCTGGTGATGCTCCCAGGCTGTGATGTCCCTGGCAGCAGCTGGGTCCTGCAGCACTGTCTGCACAGTGGTGGTAACCTCCGTACATCTCCACCTGCACACACCCTCTAAAACCCAGGTAAAGGCTCTCTGCTCTCTCTGCAGGTATTGTCCAACACCATGGACAACATTTGCCATGTTGATGGTCAGGAACAGTCAATTCCAGGGGCTGACACTGCAGGTGAGTGTTTAAAGTCTCAATCAGAGTGCCATTAAAGAGGACTGATGTGGGGCCAGCTCAGACCACATAGCACAGACAACTCTAAACGCCCTGCCCCAAGCAGACCCGGGGTTGTCATGTTCTGTCCTGTCCCTTTATTAAACTGCTGAGTGGGTTCTTCTGCCTGGTCTGAATCCACTGGTTAAAGAGATTTGCATCCATGGATGGAGGGGCTGCAGCTCCACACACCAGGCCAGGATTACCACATCCCACTGCCAGTCATCGCTGTTGGTAGCAGGAACAGATGAGGCAGCTTCTTGATGTCACTTGGTGCCTAAAAATAGCGGTTTGTCCTCTTTGCTTTGCAGCTTCCCAGGGAAGGGCTGAAGCCTCTGTGAAGACTCACCCTCTGTGAAGTCAGAGGCATTTCTGAGCTCTGGCAAGGGAGTTACTTTGAGGTTCCTGTTTCATGAACTAAAAAACATGAAATGAAAACCCAAAAAGCCAAGATCCACCCCAAAATGTGCCGCTGCCCTCCCGAGGCTTTACCCTCACTCACAGGCTGATACTTCACCCCCAGATGACGCGAGGAAGTGGTTTCCAGCTTGATTTGTGGCACCAGTGACATTGGAGCTGTGTTCAAAAGCACATTCCTGGAAAGCAGCGCCAGAGCTCATCTCATCTGCTCAGCGAAGTCTCTCTCTGTGAAGCAGCTGCCATGTCAGTAATGGTTTAAATTGACTTTCACAGGTGCCCATCAATGAGAGAGTTTCCTAGAAAGCAGAGGTTAATGGAGAATGGCACCAGACAGAGCAAGAAGAAAGAGGGGAAAAGCTCCTTCCTACTCCCTGGCTCGCACCTGCTGCTTCCTAAAAACAAAGACAACCAGCAGTGACATCCCTTGTACAGGTAAATGACATCCTTTTTACAGGCAAAGAAAGCTCCCTTTGGCTTCCAGGAAATGCAAGAAGAGAGCCCTGCTCCATACCCAGCATGCAGAGGGGGCTGAATGGGGCATCCCTGTGACGAGGAGCATCCCTGGAGCATCCCTGAACCATCCCTGAGGGGGCTGAATGGAACATCCCTGTGCTGGGGCTAGCTGTGCTCATCCTTGGGATCCTGGCTGAAAGGTGAAGCAGGGGGAAGGAGGGTCCCATGACAGACTCTGGGCACAGCCAGAGGACACTAGAGGAGACACTGATACGTATTGTCTGGGGCTGCATCTCAATGCAGGTGACCCTTTACCAGCTCCTCTCCTTTTGCCCTGTATCCCTCCAGCCCTTCCAATTGCCCCTGCCTGGCTCCAAGCAGCCTGTGTGCCAGCCTCCCATTGCAGCCTCAGCAGGAATGAGCCTCCTGCTCCCCCATCCTGTGCCCTGGTGCTCCTCATCCCCCAGGACCATGCACTGGTCCCATGTTTTATCCTGGAGATGCAGGTTCAGGGTCAGGCTGACGGAGTTGGGCTGTGAGCAGCTCGGATGAGGAGAGGCAGTCCCTCTCTGACACGTCCCATTTCCCTGATTAGCACAGTCATTACATGGACAATAAAGCCATCTCCGGAGTGATGTGTGGAGTTTCCCTTCATCCAATGGGCAGGGTGTGACTGACAGCACCCCCAAGACTGCACTTCCAGAAGCTGTGGTGGCTTTTCCACAGCTCCCAACGCTGCACACACCCGGGTTCACCTCACCCTGTGCATGGCTGAGGCTCATGCAAGGGCAAGTGCCCAGTTTACTCACAGCATCACCCAGTTGCATTTGATCCCCCAGAGCCGTGATCCCCGTCCGCAGCCAATCGAGTAGAATGGAAGGAGCAGTGTGTCCTGGACCACATCCATGTGCACGAGGATCCCTGGCTCTCCTCACTGCAGGGTCCCTCTGGAAGCTCTTGGCCTCTACATCGCCTTGTGCCTGAAGTCCACAAACGGGTCACGGCTTGAGGAGCTCCTTCCTCCACCACTCTGGGGTTGCTATTGCATCTCCTGAGAAGGAAGGCTTGCGCCCAAAGCCTGAGATGGGGAGGAAGGCTTTGAAACACAGTTCTTGGACTCACTGCAGGATGAGTGCAGGGGGAAGAGGAGTTTCTCGTGGGTGGAAGTGGCCATGCAGAGTTTGCCTGAAGCCCCACAACCAAGGCATCCAGTTCAGAGATGCCTGGGAGCCACACTGAGTATGTGGGAATGAACCCTAAAGCGCTGCAGCAGAATCCATCCTGGAGCAGGCTGCTGGCTCCTGGCGCCGTGGGCAGATGGTTACTCCGCTTCCGTGGTAGGCTCCCGGTGGCAATGGCAGGAGCTGCCGGCAGACACCGGCTGTGCTTCTCAGCCTCTTTCCTCCTCCGGGGAGAGCAGAACGGGCCCATGAACACCATCCACAACGCCCCAGAGACACCCACTCCAGGAGGACACATTAATCCTCTCCCCTGGAGCAGGAGATCCAGGCTGCCCATGGGGTCAAGGCTGCCCATGACCACGGGCATGGGAGCCCAGGGTGGTTGCCACAGGTGACATTTAATGACTGATGAACTACTTGCTAAAGAGCCACTAAAGCTCATCTGCAATGGGGACAAGGGCTGGCTGGTGCCCAACTCACCTTAGCATGAGCGTGGGTTTCTTCCTTGGCATTCCCTGTGATTAATGTCCTATGAAGAAAACCTGACAGATGAGTCAGAAGCAATGGCAGCTGGAGCTGCCCAAGTCCCAAGATGGCCCTAGAAGCCTTCTCACCACACTACCTTCTGCAGCCGCTGCTGCAGAACTGCTCTGCTCCAATGACTGAGCAGCTCATCACAGTTGTGTTTGTCAGCAACACCAGCAGCGAAAGCCGAGCTCTGGGACAATGCAATGCCATGGACCACTTGTTCCCATACAGAAAGCAGCTTGCTCAAGGCCAGGTTCCAAGTGTTGGTGGTTAATGTTTAACAAGAAAAAGCCCAGAGCAAAGGAATAAAGTAAGAAATATTTAATTCTATGCTGCCAGCGGGCGCCGGATGGGCTCCGCTTCATAAATACTTCAGCATTTCTGCTCGAAGATGAGCTCTGGCTTCCCTGGGCCTGTGTGTTCATTTCCCCCTTGGCCAGGCAGGTCCTACGCTCTACACTGATCTCTCACCTCCAGCAAAGGGCGGCAGGAATGGGAATGAGAGATTCACAGCCAAGGATGAGCACTGGGGCAGGGAGACAGTGAGAATGACAGCAGAGGAGAAGTATTTGTGTGGATGGGCTTTTGGATGGGGCTTCAGCATCCCATGACCCGCCACCCCACGGGCTCTTACAGGACAAGAATTGCTGCTATTGGACAGCACCAGGCACCACATACGCCCTGCTCCTGTGGGTGCACAGCCACATGTGTGGCAGGTCCCCCTGCATGAACGTGATGTGTAGCAGCATCCCTGGGAGAGCAAACCCCCCCAGACTCCCGCTGAGCCCCCCGTGGTGCCCGCTGGGCCAGTCTTGTCCATGTATCAGGTAAAAGCCTTTTTGTTTGTGCTGCTGGTTTGTTGCTGTGCCAGTGACTCGGGAACCCTGTGGCCTGGGGGCTGAATTTTGTCAAGGGTGTGGAGAACCCATCCCTGCCGTGGAGAGCATCCCAAGGAGAGCGCATTGTGCACCACACCACCTCTGCCACACACACACACAGCCAGTAACATATATATATTATATTATATTTTATATATATATATGTACACATTAACAAAGATGTTGCAAAAAAAAAACAACCCAACAGAAAAGGGGAAAAACTGTAACTTAAGAACAACAGAACAACCCTCCCCCAAACCAAAGTGGAACAGGAACGGTACAGATGGCGAGGGCAGGCTGAAGGGAGCCAGGAGCTCACCACAGTCCAAGTGCACACCATAGTGTCACCAGGAGCAGAGGAGCCCCCAGCAGTCCCGGGCCCCACCCCGTGTCCATGTGGGGAATGGGTTCACTCATACCCCAGGGCCACAGCACCAGAACCATGGGCGCTCATGGGCCGTGGGCAGCACCTGGGGAGCATCATCAGAGTGGGGGACCAGGGACAGGGCAACTCACTCACCCTGTGGTGACACCCGCATGGGTTTTCCGGCTCCAAGACTTGGAGAGGACACTGCGGGTGAGCCCCAGAGCTGTGCGCTCAGGGTGCGAGCCCCCTGCTCTGTCCCCTGTGACCCATGTGCGAGGGCAGGGGGAACCCCACCATGATTAGTGCAATTTCATCAGGTGCAAACATCACATTAATGGCTCGTGTGCTCTGAGTTACCGGGCGGCCGAGTCCTCCAGCAACCGGCCAGTGGAAGGGTGCCGGGGCCAAGCTCGGCACCTGATTGCAAATGCTAAAATCCATCTCCAGTGCTTGGGCATTTGCTTGAGGCTGCCATGTTAAGAGCAGCCCCATATGGGATCGGCACACAGGGAATGGACTTGCACAACGGCCCCGTGTGTCTGAAAAACATCCAACTGAAAAGGGCAACTTATCTTCTTACCATGAACTCTGTGTGTGTGCTCAGCCATGGGGAGCATGTGGTGTGACTCAGCTGCATCTGCAGGAAGCACATGGAACTGCTCCATCCATGCGGGAGGGACGTGCCTTAGAAGGCAGCCTGGGTCAGAAGAAACGTGGCAGTGCTGGGGCCAGGTCCCATCCCACAGCTCCCTCCCTGCAGCCTGTCACCAAAACCATCAGCAGCGGGTGCTGTGCTGGGAAACAGGCTCTGCACACACACTGACCTTGGACAAAGCAGCCTCCTGTCAGTCGTCAGCACCAGGCTTTGTGCCATGGGCCCGCCCCAGCCAGGGCACTGTGGGTGCACCCACTCCTGGGCAGGGGTAACTGGCTCTGGCCATAACAACCAGCCAGTCCCAGCCCGTAGTTCTCCCAAGTGCTGCCGCCCCATCTGAGCCAGGACCCCCACCTGGGGCTGTGCTCTGAGGTAGATCCCTATCTGTCGGGTCCGGGAAAAGGAAAGGAAAGGCCGGCAGAGCTTGGAGGTCTCAGACTGGCTGACCCCACGAACTGCCACTGAGGCAGCCGTATCCAGAGGAGAAAACTGGGTTTTCAAACACCACAGACCAAAGCTCAAGCACCAGCCTGGCTCTGGCTGCTCATGCTGCCTGACCTCCTCCCCTGGCATCTGCTGCTGTGCGTGCAACATGGACATCACACACCCCAAATCACGTCATGGATCCTGGCGCAGGTACCCACACTGACTCTTTGCCCCCATGTGCCAAGCCCAGCTCCTCCTGGCTTTTAAACAAATGTGGGAATGGAAGCTTGGCCACAGGACTTGGTGCTTGTGGTTACTGCTCTGCTGGCCCCCAAGGTGCTCCCAGTAACCAGGGGAGGCTAGAGCCCCTGGAACAGATTCAGTCCTTTGCCACAGAGCAAACACTCACACCACCATGGCAGAGAACAGACCAAGAGACAAGATTTGGGGTCATAAACTGTGATTTGGGGTCACAGAGCATAGAGATGGTCTCTGGGCAGGATGTGACCATCCACTCAGCATGGGGTGATGTGTTTTTTCTGCAGGGACACCACACATGAACCTCATGGAGGTTCACGTGGAGCAGCACGTGGCAGGGACAGACGCTGCGCTGGGAAGGGGCATCTTGTCAAACATCGGTGCTGGGGGCAAGATGCTCTCAGCTTGCTTCCCAAGGTGGGTCCCTGACTCCACTCACCACCATCCAGCACATCACCACCATCCAGCACATCACCAGCATCCAGCACATCACCAGCATCCAGCACATCACCAGCATCCAGCACATCACCATCCAGCGCATCACCACCATCCAGCACATCACCACCATCCAGCACATCACCATCCACCACATCACCACCATCCAGCGCATCACCACCATCCACCACATCACCACCATCCAGCACATCACCATCCAGCACATCACCACCATCCAGCGCATCACCACCATCCACCACATCACCACCATCCAGCACATCACCATCATCCAGCACATCACCATCATCCAGCACATCACCATCCAGCGCATCACCAGCATCCAGCGCATCATCACCATCCAGCACATCATCACCATCCAGCGCATCACCAGCATCCAGCACATTATCACCATCCAGCACATCATCACCATCCAGCACATCATCACCATCCAGCGCATCACCACCATCCAGCGCATCATCACCATCCAGCGCATCACCACCATCCAGTGCATCACCACCATCCAGTACATCACCACCATCCAGCACATCACCACCATCCACCACATCACCATCCAGCGCATCACCATCCAGCACATCACCACCATCCAGCACATCACCACCATCCAGCACATCACCACCATCCAGCACATCATCACCGTCCAGCACATCATCACCGTCCAGCGCATCACCACCATCCAGCGCATCACCACCATCCAGCACATCACCAGCATCCAGCACGTCATCACCATCCAGCGCATCACCACCATCCAGCGCATCACCACCATCCAGTACATCACCATCCAGCGCATCACCATCCAGCACATCACCACCATCCAGCACATCATCACCATCCAGCGCATCACCACCATCCAGCGCATCACCACCATCCAGCACATCACCAGCATCCAGCACGTCATCACCATCCAGCGCATCACCACCATCCAGCGCATCACCACCATCCAGTACATCACCATCCAGCGCATCACCATCCAGCACATCACCATCCAGCACATCACCACCATCCAGCACATCATCACCGTCCAGCACATCATCACCATCCAGCGCATCACCACCATCCAGTACATCGCCATCCTCCAGCACGTCACTACCATGACCACACCCCCACCACACTGCTCCCCAGGCGTGAGAGGGCCGTACATTTGACCACCATGCCACAGATGCTGCCCAACTCTAGCCAAACAGAAAATCCTCCCCAGAGAGCAACACTCTGGTTCCGCCTGGCTCTTGAGACAAGCTACCAATGGGCTTCAGGGCGCAAACCTCTGCTGTTCCAACCTGGGCCTTGCAGACACATGAGCTGTCCCCCTCGACCACTGCAGCGCCTCAGAACATCACCCGACAACCCACCCTGGCCTTTCCAGCCCCCAGGAGAGGAGAAGCCATCGGGTGACAATCTTCCTGGGAAGAGGCTGCAGCACGCCGCTGAGGAGCTGCGCTCGTGCGCAGGTGGAGCTCGCCACGAGCAGTTTGGTTTGTTGTGGGCAGTGGTTCTTCCTCTTTCCCCTTAAAAAGAATTCATCGAGCTGCGTGTGGGAGGCACTGGCCTGTGGGAGCAGGATCTGACCACCGGCATCACCAGCACTGCCAGCGCCGTGGGCAGGGCAGGGCAGCCTAGTGACAGGCTTTCATTCCTGATACATATGGGGACTCCTGGGGCCTGCAGTTACACTCCTGCTGCTCTGGGTAATCGATGAAGTCCGGGGAGGGCAGACCCGAGAGAATCATCAGGGACTTGTTCCAGATGGTGAAGGTCGGGCACACAGGCAGGATGAAGGAGACTTCGAACGTGTGGAGGTGCAGGGAGTTGGCCGGGTCATAGAAGGAGAGCGCGTTGTTGTCGTAATCCAGGAGGACGCCGAGGCGCTTCATCTGCGGGTGCACCTCCACCAGCATCTCCTTGTTATTGTGCCTCACCACGAAGTTGTTGTTGCAGCGGGAGAAGACCCACGACGAAGAGTTCTTCCCGATCCACTCGTTCCTGGGGGCTGACTTGTATGCCACTCCTATGGCATACCTGCAGGGGAGGAGAGGGGAGACTTGGATTAGCCGTAGCCTCAAGGACAAAGTCCAGCCCTGACACTGCTGTTGCTGCCTCCCTGATGGCTGCTTTATAAGGGTTCTCCTCCTGTGGGAGCAGCACAGCAGCAGCTTTATGGGATGAAAAGGGGTGAGAGGCAGCAGTGACGCATCTGGACAAGTCTGAACTTGTTCTTTGTGCCACCACGGAGCAGAGCTGCCAGCTCACGGTGAGACCTGCGCCCCCCGCTGTGCCTGGTGCCCCAGGGGACAGGAGGTGGCACTGGAGCCCCGGAGAGCTGCAGGTCCTTCTCTGCCTTTGACCTGAGCATCCCTGCCATGAGCATCCCCAGGACACAGGGCTCCAGGCTCAGGGCTGATGCCATCGGCTGCACCAGCATGTGCCCTCCGCAGAGACACGGAGCTACAAGGTATTGGAAAGCTCCTTCCTCCTCTGAAGGCCTCACGGGATCCAGTCACCAGCAAAACAATGCCTGGAACGGGTCCATTTCTAAGCAGCCGCTCCAGACACAATTATTGCTTGAGAAACAGCTCACAAACCAAGCTGCTGAAGTCAGAAACTGCTTTTTACTGAAGGCTGCACTAATGTGCATCTGGGATGCATCATGGGGCTGGGGCCTGAGAGCAGCCTGAGCTGCGGGATGCAGCAGTGAGGTGCTAGGGATGCTCTGTGCCACAGCTGGGAGTGAGCAGCAGAGCTTAGGGCTGTGGAGGCAGCCTCCCCAGGGTGACAGAGCCATGCAGCAGCACAGGGCGATGGAGAGCAAGCAGCAAGTTAGGCTGTGCCCCTCTGCCATCACTGGGCAGGGATGAGTATCCCAACGAGCAAGGAGACGCGCTGCTCAGGGTCAGGGAGGGCAATGGAGATACAAGCTTTACCTTGTGGCCTCACTGGATTGGAGCCGAAGGCTTCCAGCAGAGAGGAGAAACTCATCAACCTCTTGACAGCCACAGCCACCAGAGTTAAGGTCCCAGCAGCCTCCCTGCCCATAAGAAGCTCTGCCAAGCCCCAGGCCTTTAACCCTTATGTCTCCCACATGTCTCTGGGCAGACCTGAGGGTTCCCAGATGAGGAAGTGAGGGAGGACAAGGTTGGTGCTTACCAGGTTGAGGATCCCACCACCACCTCCCAGTAGTGACAGCCGCTGTCAATGAAGATGTTTCCCACTGCTCCATAGCATCCTGTCCCGCTGAACCTCTCGGGCGTGTGGCTTTTCTTCAAGGAGCTCTCATCCTTCTCCATCTGCAGCCCATCATTGGAGATCTTCAACTTCTTGTGGGCCATCTTGGGGTCCAGCTTGAAAGGCTGACCTGTTAGTGGGAGGCATGCAGATTAGGATTCATGTTTGTCACTGCATTTGTCCTCTGTCAGTGATGTAAAATGTGGCAGAGATGGGAGGATGATGCCAGGCAGTGGCAGCAAACATTGGGATGCACTGTGAGCCAAACCGAGGCAGGGTGGGCAGCCTGAATTCCGGAATGGATCCATGCTCTATTAGCAGTAATGAGGGCTCCACAAGCACAGGGACAGGAGGGCAGACCCTGAGGTCTGGAATAACAGTACCAGTCACAGCAGCAGAACCGCAGCATCGAGCACGTCTCCCCCAGCAGCTGACCCAGGCTGCTCTCACAGCGCCCAGGCTGCTATTCCATGTCACAGGCAGCACAGCCCGAGGTTTTTGGTGCTCCTCTGCTGCCAAACAAGGTGTCAGCACCAGAGAAAGCAGCCTGGAAGTGAACACAGGTCCAGCCTCTGTTGAGGAAGACTGGGTGGGAGGTGGAGCCCGGGGCCTTCCTCCACACTTAACAGCATCCAGCTTGATGCATTCTGCAGGTCTGCAGTGCTGGCTTGAAACCCAACTGCTGCAACTCCTCTTTGACCTTACCAGCACACAGGCAGCCAAACTGCTTCCTAACTGCCACCAACCGGTGCTGATCAAACCCTTCTGAGGATCTCAAAGGCTCCAGCAATGCCTGCAAACCATGCACGGCTATGGTTTGCCCTAACCCGCACCCGCAGGTCCCCTGCCACGGCCAAGGCAAGAACCGTAGAAACCACCTTCCCTGAGCTTTATTTACTATCAGAGCTGGGTCTGTCCTGGTATTCTGGCACTTTCATTCCCTTTTGGACACTTGCTAATAAATAAGACTGACTCAGGATCAGGCTCTGCAAAGGAAGGTTTCTCTCTGTCACTAAACCAGAACCGTTCTCCCAAGGTCTTCTGTTCAGGAACACAGATTTAGCCCCAGCACTGACAGCACTAACGCTGCAGAAATCAATGCGTCCTGACACTGACCTTCTGGTGATGAACGGATCCCTCCAAATATCCCTTCAGGAGCAGAAAGAGGGCTGTGAAATGTGATAATTGGCCCTTCTCCCTGTCGAGCTGCTGACACTTCCTGTGAGGTGACGGCAGCAGAGGAGCCTGCACTACCTCCTACCACCCACAGGGAAAGGAGGAAACCCTTTGCCATAGAACAACAAACGTGAAGGGGCAGGAGAAACAGCCCCTGGTGCTGGGGGTGCAGCACGAAGCGGTGGCACCTTCAGTCAACACCACCCCAATGATGAGCAGGGTACACCCCAGAGGAGCCTTCATACACAGAGACAAACGATATATGGAATCATCATGGAATCCCAGCCTGGTTTGTGTTGGGAGGGACCTTAACGCTCATCCAGTTCCAACTCCCTGCCAGAGCAGGAACACCTTCCACTAGAGCAGGTTGCTCAAACACTCTCTCTCTACATTATACATATCCATATTGCTGAATCAAACACTCAGAAATTCTGAGGTTTCCCTAAACGCTTTCCCTGGGAAGCACAGAAACCCCGCACCCGCGGCACAGGGATATGTGCTCACTGCTGCCGTGCACCTTCTTCTTGGTCATTCTGTGTGCAAAGGGAGCTCCTGGCGCACAGACTCCTGTTGTACATAGTAACTTGTGCAGTGCTTCAGGTGGGGATTGCTCAGGATTTATAAATAGGCAGGAAGCTGCTGCAGATACATCCCTGCAGCAAGGGGCTGCAGAAACCTGAGGAGGCTCTTATTTAGGGTTAGGGTGATTCTTGATCAAATCTCAGTCTGATTTCCCTGCCCATATTTAACCCTCCTTGGCCACCCATAGGGAGATGTGAAGCACAGTCTTGCTGCAGCTGCAAAGCCCCATCCACCACCACACAGACACTTAGTTCTCCTTACGGCTCCCCACAGAGTCACCTTCTGTGAGGAAAGGCACGCACAAATGCACAACTGCACTGGGACCCCTGAAAGCCCCATGGTGTAAAGTGACCAGAAAGATGGTCCTTCAGTGTCCCCCAACATCCCAGCTGCTGAAGGACCTGCAGGCACTGGCAGAGCAGAGCTGATGGCAGGGAGCCCTGGGCACTTTGTGCGGTACCAGGAGACCAGGAGGCTGTCCCTGGAGGCAGGGAAGGAGCTGACACATGGAGCAAGATGGGGCATTTGACCATTGAAACCCTGGGTCTCCACTGCGCTAGCAGGGAGTGCTCAGCCATGCCCCTCTGGACCTGGGCACCACGGAGCTGCTCCCGCAGCACCCACCGAGGCGAGGTGAGCACCCACACGTACTGTTGGTCTTGAGCCGGGCAGGTTCGCTGTTCCGGCTGCCCGCCTGGTTGATGGCCTTGACGAGGAAGATGTAGCGGGTGCCGCTCTGGAGCCCGTGGACCGTGTAGTGGTTCTGCTTGATGTTGGGGACAATCATCCAGCTGTCCATGGAGTTGTAGAGACCTGGGTATAGGACATGGTGGAGAGGAAGGTTTATCCACAGGAACGGACAGAGCGCAAAGACCGTGTGCTGCCAACCAGACCTGACTGACTGCGCAACACTCAGGCTGATTTATACCTCCCAGAGAGGAAGAGGTGCTATCATCCTGCAGACAAGGACCAGCTTTAGACCCTTCATCAGAAAGGATGCAGTGGCTGACAACAGTCTGGGAATGATTTGGCCTCCCAGGCAGGTTTCTTTCCCAAACAACCAAGAAGAGCTTAGCCCTAGAGACTGAGGGCTCCCATCCTTACCAGAGCTCAAAAACAATCCTTTTTACTTCAGCTTTTGTCATCCATACAAACGTCCAACTCCCATCGAGCTCCTGGCTCCACAGACAGCGCGAAGGGGAGGCCAACTGTGTGCTCCTCCAAAAGGTATTTCCTTTCCTGGGAAGCTCCTTGTGTCCCTCCCCAGTCTCTTCATGCACGAGTTCAGCCAGGGCTCAGACGCTCTCACCACCAGACCTGACTGCTGTGTTAAGCGGCAATGCGCTATTCATGTTCACCTCTGAGATGTTAACTGATGTTTTCTTCACTCCTTGTACAAAGAGCCACTGAAGGCAGCTGATGGGTGTCCCTCTGGGCTGCCTTCCAGAGCTGCCCTGTCCTCCTCCCTTCCCATCTCTCCCACCTTCCCACGCCTGAAGCCAGGACCAAGAGGGAGGGACCCCTCCTGATCCCAGCCCGAAGACAGTGGCTGCTGGCCAGGCTGTGTGACCCAGCTCTGAGCATCGGACTTCCTCAAAGCAGGAACTTTCTCTGGCAGCTTCCTGAATCTTTTAGAGTGCACTTAACAGCCTTCCTGTGCTGTGACCCTGTGCCTCCAGCACTGACACCCTCTGGACCAGTGACAGCAGCCCTCAAAGTCCACAATGCAGAAGCATCATGTCAGCAATTCCTACAGTGGTTAAGTGCTTACTAAGGAAAACCAGGAATAAAAACTCCTCTCAGGAGCCATGCTGCCAGGATTCTGCGCTCCTCCAAAGCACTTCAGGATGGACAAGCTGGAAGCTCTGGTTTTGTTCTCCCATTACAACATTCATATTTTTTTTGTTTTGTTTTTTTCTTTCTGGCACGAAACAAGCAGTTTCCCTGGACTTTCCTGACAATGGATCCATTTTCCTCCAGAACACAAACCCCCTCCAGTTTCAGGAAAAAGGCACCATTAAAAGAAATCACAGAATCACAACAGCCTGGTTTGGGTTGGGAGGGACCTTAAAGCACATCCAGTTCCAACCTCCTGCCACAGGCAGGGACCCCTTCCACTAGAGCAGCTTGCTCCAAGACCCTGTGTCCAACCTGGCCTTGAACACTGCCAGGGATGGGGCAGCCACAGCTTCCTTGGGCGAATCATAACAAGTACGTACCTCTGACACCCCAAAGGATGCACTGGGCACACAAAGAAAGACCCCACTGCTGCTGCTGCTGAGACTGGGAAACAGCCCTCAGCTTCATGGCCAAGATGTTCTTGTATCCCCTCCCCTCTGTGCAAACCCCAGGAACCCCTTTCCCTATGAGGACATCAAACCAGCTTGTGCCTTTTTCCCAGATAAACCTTCCTGGGAACGAGCACCAAGTCAGCCTCTGCCATCAGGACAGCCTCGGAGATGCAAAGCTTGTGAGGTGAGCAACTAGAATCACAGACCCACGAGTGAGAGCCCTCACTAGCTTCAGGTCCCACTTCTGCTGAGCAGACCTGTGGTAGTGTGGAAGAATGTTGAGCTCTGCCAGATTATTTTCAGGAAAAGTTACCTGGAGATGTGCCTCAATACTGCTATGGGGTGATAAATCAGTGACCAGCCTGTGGAGCAGCCCTGCCCACAAGGTGTCAGGGGGAGAGATACGCATCTGGGAACCAAGACAGATAGAGACCCACCACTGATCCAAGCGCTCCATGGGGCCAGAGGCTGCAGGCACTGAGCGCAGGGCAGAACAGCCCCAGCCAGGGCTCCTACATCCCTGACCCCAGCCCTGAGCAGAGTCCTCACCGGACCCTCCCTCGCAGTGTCCTGCCCCAGTTCCCAGCCTCTAAACCCGCCGATTCTCCCCGAGAACCTCCCTCCTCCCCGGAGCAGCGCAGCACGATGCCCCCCGCTGCTGCCGTCACTTACTGATGAAGTTGGCCTGCCCGGTGAAGATGGTGTACTGCAGCTCGTAGGAGCTGACGCTGAACTCATCCTCGGACATCCAGTGCACAGTGATGGTGTCGTGGGAGGCTGTGCAGAGCTCCTCCCGCACTGACGGCGGGTTCGGCGCTGCGGGAGATCACAGACAACAACCCGGTAAGGTCCTGCTTTCCCAATGCTCCCTGAGCTCAGACCTGAGAGCAGCTCTCAGCGCCCAAAAGGGCTACAGGAGACCTGGAGAGGGGCTTGGGACAAGGGCCTGTAGGGACAGGCCAAGGGGAATGGCTTGAACCTGCCCGAGGGGAGACTGAGATGAGCTCTTAGGCAGAAGCTCTTCCCTGTGAGGGTGCTGAGGCGCTGGCACAGGGTGCCCAGAGAAGCTGTGGCTGCCCCATCCCTGGCAGTGCTCAAGGCCAGGTTGGACACAGGGGCTTGGAGCAAGCTGCTCTATGGAAGGGGTCCCTGCCTGTGGCAGGGGTTGGAGCTGGATGAGATTTAAGGTCTCTCCAACCCAACCCAACCTGTGCGTCATAGAGATCATCATTTTTGACATGTTTCCTGACTTCTCCCACCCTCCAGGACAGGCAGTGTGCACCAGTGACAGTGTGTCACTGCCCTGGTGGTAGCGCAGCCTCAGCCAACCAGGTAAGTGCTGCCAGTGACAACAACCCGCAGCTCCTTTGCCGTGCAGTGCATGCTCACCCGTCAGGTAATCCAGCCCCTCCAGCAGCTTCTTCTCTCTGGAAAAATCCAAAGCAAAGTTTTCAAAGGCATCATTAAAATTGATATCTGGTATCAGAACTTGGGAGGAGGCGGTTGCCATGGCGACCCTGGAAGAAAAGAGGAGCCCATCAATACGCATCAGGGTGCGGGATGCTCCCGGCAGCGCTGAGGAAGGGGACTGGCGGGGACGCTGTGGGGTACTGGCTCGTACCTACTACCCCTGCTCCTGCCCTAGGAGGGTGGCCTGGCCTGGGGACAGGTCCCACAGAGGTGTGTGTGGGGGCTCCATCCCTGGGGGTCCCAGCCCCAACTACCCTCCAAGCTCCCTCTGGATCAGCATTCCCACCCCTTCCCCCCCGGAATGATGTTTGCTCCCACAGGAGATGTTCAGCTTTGTGAGGACCTGCCATGCAGCCTCTGTTCTTCGAGGGCTGGGCACCAGAGACACCACAGAGCAGCATCCCCGGGCAGGTCCCTGCGAGGGAGGACAGCTCCAGCCACATCCCACCTCTCAGCCACGTTCCTGGCTGTCTGCAGGAACCGCGCGTGGTCGTTCTCCTTCAGGATGTGCTCTGCCTGGTTGATGAGGACCGTGGAGCGCTCCAGGCACTGCCGACAGTTGGCGACCTGCTGGGCCAGCTTCCGCAGCTTCATCACCTGCGAGGGGGAGCACAGCGGGGCTCAGAAAGGGGCTCAAAAGCCAGCACATGACCTGGAAAGCAGAGGGGAGACCTCATCCCAGGCCAGGGGCTGCTTAAGTGAGGCAAGAAACAGTGAAACAGTGCAGAATCGTCCCCATGCGTTCTGGGGAGGGACAGCAGCAATGCACTCCCTATGCTCAATCTTGCTTCCAGGTGGGAAAGCCTCAGGCAAAAGCCTGAATCTTGGAGCTCCCAACTGGCCCAAGAGGGTCCCCCAGGCCTCAGGGCTCCACACAAACATGTTCCTTTCTGCTGCAGGTCAGTGCCACTGCAGTGGAGAGAGGGGTGGGGAGAGGCGGCAGAGCCCCTGCCCCTGCCTGCTCTCTGCCAGCTGCCCGGAGGGGCTGCAGCAGAATGCGCTAAGACTGAGGGCAGAAGCTGCAGGTGCTGTGGCCAGGGGCCAGTGTTACTGGGCTGGGCTGTGACACCAGCACCTGCAGAGCCCTGAGCACCGGATCTGTGCTGCGCGTGAAGAGTGCTCTTCAGAGCAGCTGCCTCCTCCTCCCGCATCCTCCATAGGCCTCCCTTCCCTGGCCACTTTTCGCAGCGCCACGTGCCACTGTGATCAGACTGCTCCACGCATCCATCGGGCCGTTTGTCAGGAAAATCCACACAGAACAATGGAAAACCAAGCGCCAGTTCAGCGGGAAGGTAGCATTTCTAGAGCTGCGGCTGGAGAGCTTCAAACCAGCCGCAGTGGCCAGAGCTTCCTCCTGTCTCCTATGTTCGGAGCTTTTTAAGCTCCGCGGTGTTTGTGGCTGGGGCTCCTCACTACTCAGAGGTATCAGGAGTGATGGGAAGGTGCCTGGCCTCCCTCAGCACAGGGACTGCAGCCGGGCACCGCAGTGCTGCAGACCCACACTTTAACATCCCCAGCCCGATTTCACCAGCAAAAAGGCTTGTTCCAGCTTCCAGGTGTCTGAAGTTACCTGGTGTCATGGTTTATCTTTGGAAATCAGACCCAGTCCTGTCCCCAGTACACCCAGTACCACCATTCCCATGTCCATTCCCCACTGGTCTAGTGCTGAGTTTGCAGCTACATGCGCACAAGCTTGCTGCTCTGACCCTGGCTATAAGCAGCCGAGCATTGTTCTCCAGGTGGGTTTGGGCACTCACCAGGGCCTCTCCTCCACCCAGCTTCCAGTTTGTAGGAAAACATCTTTGAGCCTTCCAGCTCCCTGCCAAGCATGCCTGAAACTGGACAACGTGGCCAGAACACAGTAAGGGGCGAGGTGGGAAATGAGAGGCAGACAGACAGATGGACCAGCAGAAGGCACCGTTACATAAAATATGCTCCTGAGGTGGCTGGGATAAAAGCAGTACAACCAAGCTTCCACCCCAGCCGAGGGGTCCAAGCATCATGCTGCTCTTGGACTCACAGCACAACCTACTCCCAGACCTTCACTGGTGTATGTGGGGTGATGCTACTCCCCAGCTCAGCTGTCAGCAAGTGATGGACACAGAGCTGGACGCTGATGAACCTCTGAGCTCAGCAGGAAAGGCAAAGGGCTCGTGCACACTCACTGTGAACTCAGAACTACAGAACTGTCCCTGTGTCCTGTCCCTCCAGTCTCTGCCCATCGCATGGAAACCACTGGGAAAAGCCAGAATCACTGGAGGAGGGGTCCAAACACACACCTCCCCCCAAGAAAGGGGTGAGAAGTGCTGCAATGCAGAGCATGTGCCTCTCCCTCACCTGCAATGCAGGGCTCGGGTGGCCCTTCAGCATTAATTCCACTGTATCCTATTAGCACTGCAGAGTTAGAAAAGCGCTGAGGAAACGTCTGGCCTGATCCAAGCACTGCATCCACTTGTCACGTTCATCAATGTGCCCTCCATCCTCTGGCGATGCCAAGCACATGCCTTGTCCTGGCAGGGGAACCCTGCGGACAGCAGGAGAGGACACCAGGACCCGCGCCCCATCTGCGGGGCAGGGAGATGAAGCTGTGCTCACACCAACAGCTGCCTAGAGCAGATCAGCTCCTCCATGCCAAGGCAATAAGCCACTGTCAGCCCCTCTGTGTGTGTGCTGCTGGGACATCCCAGCCCCATGGGCACAAGAGGGGACCCTGGAACCATGGTTCAAGCTCTCCAGCTCTCCTTACCTTCGTCTCCTTGATCTTGACAGCGATGACCTGCTTGCGCTGGCGGATGATCTCCATGAGCTCGTCACACTCCTCCATCAGCTTGGCCTCATGCATGGCTGTGTTAACCTGGCCAGGGCAGCAAAAGCACACGTGCTTTTAGGAGGGACATGCTCATCCCTGAGCCCAGGAGCGCCGCGGCTCCCCCAGCTCAGACCAGGGGACATGCAATAGGTATCCTCCATGCTCGCCTGCATCCAGCTGGAGGAAGGAAGAAGGCTGGAGAAGGGGGTGAGTCCCTCCTCGCTGCACACCCAGGGTCAGTGTTGGGTGGTGGGGCTGCACTGGGTGCTCATGGGGCACAGGCTCCTCCACAGGCACTGCCCCTGCCGGGGGCACTGGCTGCAGGAGCCAGGCTCAGCCCCAGTCATGGCTCCATTGCTTCCCAACAAAGCCTGTGCACCACCGGCCAGCACCAGAGGCTCAGGAATCTCCCTGTCTCCCTGCATGTTTTGGTGCGCTCAGCACAGCACAGGCAGAGGTTTCAGGCCTCTGCCTCCGGGACAGACCAGCATCCCTGGGGGGATACACTTGACAGAAGGGGCTCAAGCCCTGTCACTCAAACCCACCAGTGCACTAGAGGACAAGGACAGGCTGTCTTCATTGCATACCCTCGGAGCTGTGTGAAGCAGTGGGGAATCTGAAGGCAGCCCAGAGTTAAACACATTCTGTACAAGAGCTTTTTTTAAACCTGGCCAGCAGCTTATGCAACTCCGAAGTGGGAGACAGCCGATGGGCTGCGAGGACAGCTCCAGCAGGAAAACAGAGCAGGATCTGCCCCATCTGCTGTGGAGGGGGGACAAGATCAGGGGCTGGAGCCTGCAGCAATCTGTGCTGCCTTGCAACCCGGCTGTCACAGGGGATGCTGGCAGCACACTCGCCCCTGCGTGCAGCAGAGGTGGCATCACCAAACCCTCCCAGAGCACAGATCAGGGCTGTGTCTGCAGCCCCAGTGTTTGCTGTTGCCATTGGAAGGGAGACCTGGGTGCAAAGATCCCAGAGGAGAAGTGTCGGGGGGGGGGATCACTCACCAGGCTGAGACCCCAGGCCCCTGCTTCCATTAACCCCAAAGCTGAAAACCCACCCAGGGCCAGGGCTCTGCAGCTCAGCCACCACCCATGCTCTGGGAGGCTGATGGCAGATGGGGGCACAGAGCCCACCACAGCCCTTCCTCAGCTGCCTCCTCTCCACAAAGGAGCATCCGAGGCCACGGTCCCAGCCCCACAGTGCTGGCAGAGCGTGGAGCAGGGATTTCAGGCCAGCATGGCTCAGCCTAACACTGCCCAAAGCACTTTTCATTAGGATGAACCAGTTCCCATAGCAGGTAAATGCTGCATTTGAGGTGAATTCTCAGCAGGTGCTATGGCTGTAGGAAAGCCTCTTAGACAGAAAGAGTGGGGGAAAAAACATTTCACTCTTCTCAAAGCATGTGTGGGAATGTGCTAGGGACAATACACCCCTACAGCAAAAAGCAATGGTAAAACTCAAACCTGAAGACGGGCATTGCAGCTCGCGGAGGGCTGAGGAGCATTCCTGCAGCCTGAGGTGGGAGTCGGCACACATAAACCTCCTCCTCCTCACCCAGGCAGTGGGAACCCAGCTCCAAGATGGAGAAGGGAACCCCAGCCCACCCCAAAGCTATTCACAGGGTGCAGGGGACATGCACCAGGCCAGCCCCATGCAGCACAGTGTGAGGGCAGCAACTTCTACCCCCTTGACAGTACATCAGGGTGCCGAAGTAACCACCCTGGTGCTTTGGGCTCCTTGCAGGGCTGCTACCTGCTCTCTGTGGTCATCATTTCCATCACAGGATGTGCTCCCTTTGCCCTCTCTCCCCAGAAGCCCCATGCACCATCCCCAACGGGTCACTCCTCGCAGGCTCCATGTATGGGGACTCCCGTGACACCCTTCTCCAGGGGCTGGCCTCCCTCCTCTGCACCTCAGGGTGCCGGTGTCACAGTCCTCTGGACATCGTGTAGGACTTATACTGGACATGGGCAGGGTATTGGGATTGCACATGTCTGCTTATGCACAGCGTCCCCAGATAGCTCCAAAGCACAATCCCCGCGACACAGCCTCCAAGGGAAGTGTGGAGGGACAGAGATATTTTCTACTTCACACTTCAGTGTGCTCTCTGAAGGGCAGGGCTGCATATTTAGTAAGGCTGAGAAATGAATTTCAACCGTTATTTTAAGCAGAGTGACTGACAAAGCTGAAAACTCCAAAACTATGTAGGAAATGGCAGCCTGGGGGCCTGAAACTTCCAGAATTAGAAAGAAACACCAAATAGCTTTCCGTTCATCACAGGTTAGTCCAGAAGATGCTAGAGCTGGATCCAGAGGAGGAGGTTTGGAAGGACATCCACATGCATCCCTGCTCCAACCCCATTGGGGTCACAGAGTCAAAGCATGACCTTTAAGAGCAGTGAGGGCTGCTGATGGTCACCAGGGCTATGGAGGGACATTCTGGCTCCCTCTCTGCCTGCCGGACACCCACTTGCTCTCTATGTACCACAGTCCCCCTAGACCCGCTGGGAGGAGGCAGCCGATGCTTCGCCAGCAGTGCCGGGTCAGGAAGCTCTGCTTAATTTATCAACCAGAAAACACCAACAGCCCATTAAAACAACCCTGCTTGTGACAGCCTCTCTCGTGTTCCACTTCAGCAGAGCTGCAAATTAATTTGCCATTAATTGGTACATGCGCTTTGAAACAGCAGCGAGGTGTGAAGCATCTTCCTCCTCTTGAGTGCTTTCCAAGCAGAGCATCACTTCTGAACTCCCGGAGCTGGGGCCGCAGCCAAGACTCGGCATCAGGCTGTGGCACGATGCAAACAAGAGATGCCTGACTGCACACCAGGAACACAGAGCGCTTACAGATCAAGTGGTGAAAGCAGCAAGGTCAGCAGAGCCCCTCTCCTCAGCAGGATTACGGGTGATCTCCTCTCTTCTGCTAGTGCTTGCTGTAATCCCCTCTACAAAGCCTTCCTCCTCACTGCCTGTTTAAGCTTGAGCGTTGCTATTCTGCTGCAGAATGCTGGGCTCAGGCAGGAGAGATTGTAACCGCTGCCTGGCAGCAGGGAGGAGGCCGAGTGCACGTTTGGGAAGAGGATAGGAAGCAGGAATTCTGGCTGCTGCAAACAGGCAGAAAGTCTGGGACCAGCCTTGTCTTGCAAGGGGAAGCTGCGGGGGATGGAGACAATGTCCCTGCCTGAGCCAGGGCACTGGGGACAAGTCAGTCTGCCCACACTGCCACACGAGGAGCCTGACCCCGAACAGAGACTGAGTTAGAGACGAGGAAAACAGCTTTAACAGTGAGGTTCAGCGAGGAACAGTGCTGCACTGGCCCCACACCAGCCTGTGGGGAGGGTCTGGGGTGGGACAGCCCAGAAAGTACATGGGAGGTGTGTGAAAATTACAGCCACTGCCCCGTGATGCAGAAGTGGGGTTATAGCCTGGGAACAGCCAAACCCACCCTTTTCCCTCCCCTCAGAGCACTGGAAGTGAGCAGCCTGGGGGCTGGTGCCTCTTCCCAGTGGCTCCCAGTCACACCTCCCCCTCCTTCAGACCATGCAGACGCCTGGAAGCATCCCCACATCCTCCATCAGCCTCCTGTCGCACCTTGGCATCAGTGACGCTTCCCGCCATGCTCACCTCCATCCCCAGGGCACCCCTGAGAAAGGACGCAGGAGCAATGCCGCGTACCTGCCATTCCCGCTGGTGCAGCTTCCCCATCACACCCCCCCAGCCCCTGACCGCTCTCACCAACCTCCACTTGCTGGCAGATCTGTATGAGCTTGGCCATCTGGTTCTCCAGTTCGCTGTTGCGCTTCACCAGGTTGGTGAGATTCGTCTCCAGTGTTTGCTGCAAGAACCGGGAGAGGAGGAAGAGAAAAAGCAAAGAGGTCAGCAGAGACAGGACCCCCTGAGCAGTGCCCCAGCCACAACCATTTCCCGCTCCATGTGCCCCCTGAGGGAGCCACAACTGGAATAACTCTGGAACAACAGCTCGGGTGTCCTGGCAGCTCCTGGTGAGCTGTGCGAGCGTTCGGCACTGCGGTGGCCCTGGGGAGGTGACAGCGGGGTGTCTGCCCTTTGCTGCTCCTTTGGGGCTGTTGGAGGAGCCAGGGCTGTGCTCTTTCCTGCAGCAAAACCGAGCATCTCCTGTGCTCCCTGGAAAACTTTATGGCAAGCTAGAATAACACCAGGAGTATCTTCAGTATCTCAAAAATGTTCTTAAACCACTCACTTCTGCCGAACCCTCTGACAATGGGGGGAGACCAAACACGCTGCTCCCCAGGTTCCTGCCCGGGAGGAAGCCAGCACGGCTGTTTCCATCATCCACAGATCTCATCCTGCTTCCTTACTGTATTGCACATGGTAAGGAAGTGGGACAAGATCCTAATGAACCACGGGAGAGGCATCTCTCTCCTCTTCAAACCATCCCTGCCAGAGCGATGCAGGGATGGGCAGAGGGAGCAATGCAGCAGCTCTGGATGGGGCCAGGACAGCTCCCGCCAGACCTCACTTCAGGCTGCTGTACTCCTGGAGCAGAACAGGAGAAAGGGCCTGTTGGTGAGGCTGTTGGTATCTGCAGACGCGCAGTGGACCGGTGTTCTTCTGGATATCAATAATTTAAGTGACAACACATTTCCATTAAAATATATGGTTCCACTAAGAGGAAATGCCTTATAACAAGCACTCGGTACCTGTTGCAGCGCTTGTTGGGAAAATGATATCCTATTAATATTTTAAATGTCAGGGCTAGAAAAGTATCCCTGCGGTGCTTCCTTCATCTTTGGCTGGAAACTGCCGTGTGAGGCATTCACCACGGCTGCAGCAGACCCAGCACCACAGCTAATTTGGGGGCTAGTTAGCCAAGAGAACTTGGATCACAGTCCTGGAGCACGGGCAAAGCACTCATTCCTGAAAAACCACCGGCTCCCAAAATAGCCTGGGCTCGTTTGCAGCGCTGCAGATTGCAGCCAGCGGCGGGTGAGGCAGCATGCAGGAGCAGGCTGGAAAACGGAGTAAAACCCCAGGTGCCTTCATTAAGAGGAAGTGCTTTGCGAGACAGCGCGGTGTTGATAATGAAGCAGCAGCTGCTGGAGGCTCCTGCCACCCTCTCCCTACAGCTCAGTATCACCAAACACAGCCTGACGCAGGCCCCGAACACCTCACTTGCTGATCACCCCCTCAGCCCTCCCCACTGCACTGAAGGTGCAGCTCTGAAACAGCAGCAAATCTGCTTCCATGTTCCGGGACTGCTGTGCAGGGGGCATGAACTCGAGATGCGTGTTTTGAAGCGCACGAGCCCAGCACACACCTGCAGCATCCCACACCTGCCAGGGACAGCATCACTCCTCCCTGTCCTTCAGCACCCACAGGCTGCCCCTGAGCACCCATCCTCCAGCGAGTGGTGCTGAGGCAGGGGCTGATCCATGCTAGTGACATCTCCAGTACCAAACCCCTCCCTGCCTGCACCTCTGGCTGTGTGCCTCTGTGAACCTCTGTGCCACACATGAACACACAGATGGAACCATTTCCTTCGGTTTGATTTGCTAAAACAACTGAAATGCAACAGAAGCTTTGATTACAGCAGCTGGGTTTTCTGTAGGTACATATAAATTACCACAGTTATAGGGGTTGTTTCTTAATTGCATTATAACATGTTCATAATTTCCTCACACTCTGGCCTGAAGTACAGACAAGCCGACTGCTGTACCATTGGGAAGAGAAGAGAGAAAAAGAGAGGAAAAGGAAACTCCGCCGTGTCCTTGAGCAGAAGGCATTGGTGCTCAGTGAGATGAAGCGATGGAAACCCTTCACCACGGAAGGCAGGACCAGGGATGGAGACTGCATGGACACAAGAGTCCCCATGGGAAGCAGCTGAGCCCTGCCTAGGATGAGGTGCTTCCCATGCAGCGCCCAGCTCCCCCTTCAGGACCCATCCCTCCACAGCATCTCAGGCAGCTCAGGGGCTGCACCCCATTTACCTGCTGGGGACTGGATGCACAAAAAGTCAGGGCCCAGCTAAATGAGCACAGCACCGATGGGCAAGTGCTGAGCTTCATGTTCTATTTAGTCATGTGTATGAGGTGCCACCACTCGATTTTCCTTTTCCTCCAAATACCAAACAAGCAGCTGAACCAAAGGTAGATTTTCTGTCTGAAGCCAGCACCTCTCCTTCACCAGAGGGAACTCCCAGGAGTGGGACAGGAGAACCTGGAGTGCCCTGGGGAAAGCCTTGCCATGGGAGCACACAGGTTGTTGGTTGTGTGAGGACCTGCTGCTGCTGCTGCTGCTGCTCTGGGCTGATGCTCACACACCCTGACAGGTGAGAGGGCTTGGAAGGGTCTCGTGTGACTCTGCCCTGTTACACAACCAGCTTTCCACTTTCATCTTCATGTGAAGGCTGCCAAAACTGAGCATTTACTTTCCGTGATTTATTTAGGGCTTTTTCCACCGCCCTTGTTCATTTGTAACTGTTTTCAATAGCGGACGCGAGTCCCTGCCCAGCTCCCGCTGTGTACCACAAACACAAGCCACATGTGTGTCCATAACCCCGTGTACAGGCGCACATGCACACAAGTCAAACCAGCTGTGAAATGCAGAGCAGCAGGACAATGTGTCCCTGCGTGCCCACCGTCACACAGCAGCTCACCACAAGGAGCAGGGGAGGGAAGGGCAGCCACTGGCGGGATGGCGGAGGATGCACACCAAGCCTTAAGGGCAACAACACGAGACCCAGGGTGCCATCCCTCCTGTGCCAGCCGTGCTGCACACACCCCACCTTCCCCCAGAGGGGAGACCTTCCATCTGCTCCCCAGGCCACAGGGCATTGCCTGGGTACAGACGGACAGGACTGGGATGTCCCAGGATGCTCCTGCCCCGATCTCAAGCCCTTGTTCCTTTCAGAAAGGCTGCCAAGGGGCTTCTCTTACCAAGCTCCTCCTGAATGAGAACTGGGGGGCAGCCAGGCCACCCCTGTTCCCTGTCACTAGCCCGTGGCCATGAACGACAAGCCCTGAGTAACCCTCCCTGCAGCAACATGGGACTGAGAATGATTGTTCATCCTCCTCAGGAAATTCCTCTCCTTCCGCGGCTTCAGACAAGCTGGGGTTTTTGGCAGGAAGGGCTGAAGGAGGGAACCAAACCGGCATCGCTTGCAGGGAGTTCCAGCAGCCTGTTGGGTTTACACGTGACCAGGAGCCACCTGGAAAATCCTGTAGCAGAGTGAAGGGGCACTTGAAGAGGACACGTCACATCCTCGCTCAACACCCACTCCACACCTCCCAGGAAACCACATCCCGCGGCCACTGCGTTGCGGAGAAGCCGGGAAACAGGCACCTCTTCCAAGGCAAAATACCCCTGCTCCTGCTCATGCTTCCCAACCTCCTGGCAAACCCTCATGGTGCTTCTCCGTCTGGCTCCACTTCCCTCCCTCCCTTCCCCAGTGCTTCTCCGTGCTGGTGAGGCATGAGGCACCGACCATGGGCCCTCCCTGCTGACAGTGGAACACTGGTTCCCCAGGATCACAGCTCCCGGGGCAGGAAGCTGCTGGACAAGAGAGCTGAAACACTGACATGACCCCGGGTATTGCACCACAAAGGTCTGAAGGCTCCAAAACACCTCCTAGACCTTTCCCTGAGGTGCAGCAGCTTTGCCAGGGCCCTTCTCATTGCATCACTCCACCTACACACCTTCACAAAGCCCACCATGTTCCTCCTCAAGCAGCTCCTGCTGGAGCTTCGCTCCGTCCCCTTGGGGACACACCTGAGACACATCCTCAACCACGGCTGAGATTCCAACATCCACCAAGCCACATGGATGCCCCCAGAGTCAGACATCTCAAGGTACACCGGGTTTCTCAACTGAAAAAACAAGAGGGAAACCAGTCGTGGGTACCACTCGCTGCCAGTCAGCAGGAGCAGCCCTGGGCTGCACTCGCTTCCTCCCAGTACCTCGTTCCTTGTTCTCCAGAACCTGACAACATGTTTCTGCTCCTGCAGACAGGGAACCTGAGGAGAGGGGTGGAGAGCACACGCTGATTCTCCTGTAAATCAGAGCTGTCCCGCACACAGCTCAAAGGGGGAGGAAAATTAAACGCAGTAGTTTAATGCTGTCATTTCTCCAATGCTGCTGATTACTTGCAGACTCTGTCTGAAGCATCGTTTTGGCAGGTTTTGCTGTCTGGCTGCTCGCGTGCATCTCAAGGACCTACACCTCCCTTCTTTGCTCTTTGGGTCCCCACGCCATTCACAGAAACAGGGGCTCTGCTTCAGTAAACATTCCTTCAGGCAGAGATGCTGCAAAAGCCCCAGCACCTGCAAGTCCTTGGTATGAGTGGTGCTCCTTGCTGAAGTCAGCAGGGGAAGGGCTCGTTGGTGATGGATAACCTCTTGCTGCTGGAGCTTGTCCACACCACAGCATATCCCAGGGAGCGAGCTGTTCCCTGGCAAGCCGCATTGATCCATTCTCCTCGGTAAAATAAGAAGGATGGGAATGAGGCAGCTGACACCCCTCCCTGCCGCGGGGCAGTCGGCCCTTCTCCTAAGTCATCATACGGCGCAAGGGCTCCAGGTGTGAGACCGTAGTGCAGAGGGGAGAATCCACCAAAGCACAGCATGGGCAGCCTGTGCCTTGTGTGAGCCTTGTCCTGGAAGCTGGAGGAGAAACCAGGAGCTGCCCGCAGGCAGCTCAGCTTGCACACTCCATCTCTGAACGTCAGGATGGTCCATGGAATGCTACCATTCTGGAGGGCTGGCCACAGCCAAGACGGTTCCTTTCTGGCCACCCCAGCTCAGCACTGTGACAGTCCTCCAACACACTAACAGTTACAAATACACCAAGAAATTAGAACAGGTTATTGTTGATACCGAAAAGCTTTCATTTCCAAGTCAGCTACGACAAGAAAAACACCCAGGGACCAGGCTGGACACAGAGCCCGGGGCAGGACCAAAGCACTGTAGTGCCCATCACTTGGAGGATATCAGCGCTGCCAGCACAACCCGGCGGTCCACACCTCTCATCCCTATCCCCGGTGCCAGCTGCTTCCCTCAGCTTCCAGCCTAAACCACCTGAGCTGCAAAAGGCAGCTACCGAGGTGCTGCAGCACGTCCCCTAACAAACCCCCCCGCACAGACACAGACCAGACACACAGCTCATTGAGGTCCTTCGTAGTTTCATCCTTTCATCTTCCCAAAGCAGTTCCCCTCCTCCTGGATGGTGTCAGGGTTCCTGCAGCACTGTTGGAAAGCGTTTAAATATTTTATGAAGCTCATCCTGGCTGTGACAAGCCCGTTTTCATTCCTGAAGCCATCTAACCATTACCTGCTTGTTTGAGCTGCCCTACTTCAGCACTCTGAGTCTCCCCTCCCTGCTTCAGGCTGCCGGCTTCTCAGCTTAAAAGAATGTGATTTTCAGACATCTTATTAAACTTGCTACATTTGCTGTAAGAATTCCCAGACTATGATGAGTCCTGGGCTTATCTGTGTACCTTCCACTGCTTTTATTTATTCCTTTAACAAGACAGAGCAGGAGGAGCAGATCTCCCCTGCTCCAAGCAATGCCTTTGTCCAGGAATTTCCCTCTCGTGAGCAATTTCTGGTTCTTCCAAATCAGTTCCAGGTCTAGAGGTCATTTTCTGACGCGCTGCTCTAGGTACCTCCAGCAGCTCTGCTGTCCCCACGGGAATCAAGCATCACCCGCATCCCTGCATCCCTGAGCAGCCCCATCAGTCACAATAAGAAGCCATTAATAATGATTCTGTTTTATCAACAGGGGGTAACGGGTTAAACAGGGGGCGTTTAGATTGGATATAAGGAGGAAATTCTTTCCTTTTAGGGTGGTGAGGCACTGGAATGGGTTGCCCAGGGAGGTTGTGAATGCTCCATCCCTGGCAGTGTTCAAGACCAGGTTGGACGAGGCCTTGGGTGATATGGTTTAGTGTGAGGTGTCCCTGCCCATGGCAGGGGGGTTGGAACTTGATGATCTTAAGGTCTTTTCCAACCCTAACTATTCTTTGATTCTGTGATCCTGCCATGGTTACAAACCACCAAAACTGAGGAGACAGGACAAAACCAGAAAGACACTACAGATGCCAGCCTTCAGCCCTCATTCTTCGTCATTCAGTCCTTCTGGGTTCTGAGCTCCCTTTGAGGAGCTAAGCAAACTGTGCCTCAGATGCAGCTCTCTCTCCACTGATGAGAAGGGACATTGGGTGGATTGGCTCAGGTGCACCTCCAGCAGGTGCGACCCCAGGCTGGGAAGAGCAAACTAACCCAAAACTATCTAAAACTGTTTAAGGTCATTTAAAACAGTTTAAGGTCATTTCAAAGCTCTTCCTCCTTAACAAGTCACAGAAAAACACCCCTCAAAGGATGGGAACCTTCAAAACCAAGTGATTTACTACATGCCTTCTCCGTCCCAGCTCTCCCTGACCTCAAGGCGCTGACGCAGCCACAGCATGTGTCCATCTCCTTCCCTGAAAACCCACTTCATTCATCCAGAAAAGCAACAGCCTGATGACTTTCTGTGAACGCTCTTTGGAGGATGCAAGGAGCAAGCCCCTTTCACTTCTCATTGATGCTGCTGCAGGTCCCTGCACGGGGACGGAGGATTCGTGTGCTGGCAGCAGTGTGGGTTCCTTCCTGAGACACTCGGGGCTTTAAAGACTTCCAAGGAGAACCCACCTTGGTTGCAGGGAGAGACCCACCCAACACCCGGGTCAAGGTCAGGCAGAGTTATGGACACAACCCTTGGAAGGCAGAGACTCCAGCAGGCAAGTAACAAACCACAGCCTGGAATGTGGATTAACAACCTCGGGCATGAAGGAAGGTTTAGGAACCAGAACACAGTGAGCATCTGGACAAACCCTTCTGAATGCAAAGGAATAACCAGAGGACAAAGATAATGACAACGCAGCGCCATAACAATCATACCACAAGGAAATATGCCCTGCAAAGCTGAGCTACAGCTGAAGGAGGACTGTGAGACATGAAACAGGAGAGGGATTGCAGCTAGCAGTGTCCCACTACCATTGGCTTTGAAACCAAAAGTGAACAAAACTCCTTTCAAAGTATAAAAGAGGGAAATGGCAGCTTCACTCCCATAAATATGTATATCCTAGCGGAAGAACCGACTGGTGGAACAGAAGACATGTCCTTTGAAGGATTTTCAGGAGTACATGTTAGGCAAAGACGAAGAACAATGTACGAGTTGCCCTTGGAAGCTGTCCTGAAAAGGAAGGGAAGGTGAGAAGAGACCCATTCCAATGATCATGAGTCTGCATGGGTCCACTAATGGCACTGCAATTATGTTAACTGCTTGCTGCAGATAATGGTATGGCTGTGGAGAGCCCTTCAGAATACTCCTAGGGGTATGTGAGGCTCTCAGGCAGAGATGGGAATTCCAGGGAAAGAAGCCTGACAAATCCTGCTCTCAGGTGCAGGTGGAGCATTGCAATAGCAGGAGTCTGTCACTGATAACGTCTGGGATCAATTATTAAAGGAAGAAAAGGACAAACTAACCAAAAGAGCATCAATAAACAGATCCCTGAACCATCTGGGTTCTACCAGAGGGGCTGAGCATTTTGTGGGCCATTTCCTGAGCCCCTCTGGCTGAAGGCACCCGTCTCCCCTCAGTGCCCAGAGCTCTGATTCACAACCAAGAAAGCTTCATTAACCAGAGCTTTCTTGCATTTACCCTCCAGCAGCTGGAGAGTGCAGTGACATGGGAGGAAGCATTATCAAGATACTGATCTCATTTCCCAACTGGCTGACAAACAGTGCAGGCCTGAGATCCCTTCCTCAGTCGGGTTGCAGTAAGTCAGGTTATAAACCCACTGTGGACTGCATTAGCCCTTGTCAGCGTTTTAAACTCAACCAACAGCTGAAGGGACTGTGTGATGGATCCCAAGGAGCTACAGAATCACCCCTTAGGCCATTGGCAGCACACGGCTTGAGACCTGAAAGGTCTTTCAGGTTAATGGTATCAACCGAAGAGCTCAAGAGCCCAACCTGAGGCTGCATGGAGGGGACCTGGAATTTGACACTTCATTGACACATGTTTAAGTGCAACCTGGTATCTGCACTGAACAAATACTTGAGCTTTTGCTGCAGAAACAGATGAAATTCTCACTCCACAGAAAGTTAAGGGAAGTGCTTGGGAGAAATTCATGGAGATGAGACATTCCCTGGCAACATCAGGTTTCCATCCAGCAATATGGAAGATGCTTTGTGACCTTCACCAGACAAAAAACCCATTATCAAAATCCACCGATTATTTCATTCCACTCCTATCACACCTCCCAGACCAAAGCAGCAAAACTCAAGCAAACAGCAATGACGCTGCAGGAGGGTCCCTGTGCCCTTCCCTGCCTGCCTGCTCTGCACAGCAGTGTTTAGATTCAGCTGTTACGAAACTGACTGTGAAATGCATCAAATGCATTAGAAGGAGAATTCACGCCTAAACACCGGGGAGATATGTTCTGAATTACAAATACCAAATTAGCCTGAAAGCGAAGAGAAAGCTCCTGCATTTCCAATCACTGCAGAAAACATACTGAATTCTGCAGAGATCAGAAGAATCCAGCCTCAGAGGTCAATGACAAATGCCAGGAGAGAAATCAGTTCAAAGCGGCTTGACTCGTGTTACAACCACGACCCGGGGTTCAGTTTTACTGAGCCAAAACACTGCCAAACACGGTTTCAATCTGAAGTATTAATTGGCAATCAGATGCATCAATTCTGTCTGCAAATGGCTTATCCTCCAGCCTGGCTGTTGGTCCCACTGGGCACATGCATGTGCTCCCTCACCCTCCCTGCAGCGGGGGCTCTTATTGTCCTCACCAGCTCTTTTCTCTCCCTTATTTCTGCCGGTCCCTCTGGCCAGGAGCTGACACAGGCAGGTCTGACACGGGCAGAGCAGTGCTGGACACCCGATGGCCTGTGCTTGGGGGCAGAGGCTGCCTCTGGGAGGCAGTGGGATGAGGGGTTAGGAAGAGGACAGTGCCTGGTCCATGAACAAGGATGGGGAGAGCAGCAGGTCACCCCAAGGGGAAGAGCTCAGAGGGAAGCCCAAAGGGAGGAGATGCGGCTTGGCACATCCCAAGTCCCCAGAAACCTCTGCCCGCAGCTAAGCCTCATCCTAGACACTGCAGCTGGAGAAGGGTTATCATACAGCCATGGTGGGGCAGGAGCTGCCTGCTCTGGGGCTGTGACATCCATCTCCCATCCCACCTCTGGGACACATCCCACCAATGGGACTGGGCTCAGCACCCTCAGGCTTGGCAGACAGAAGCACCAGACCCAGCACGAGGCACAGCAGCATCACCAAAGCTGTGTCAATATTCACTCCCCAGCCCAGAGCTGCTCCTGCCCCTTCCTGCCACCTGCTCCCTCTCTCAGGGTCTCGTGCTGGAGACGGCTGCAAGTGACTGGTAATGAAATACAGAGCTCCTGTTTGGTGCCTTCCCTCTCCCAGCATGCCCTGAAAACCTCAGCTCCCAGTGCTGAGCATCAAACGAGATGATCAAACACTTCAGCAGCTGGGGTTTAATTCCCCATTGCTCCAGCTCCTGCGCACGCTCAGGAGCTTGTTTTCCTTCCCTCCATCTCTGCAGTAGAAGCAACGGGAGTTTGTGGCACAGGAGGAGCAGGCTGGGGCCTAAGCAGCAGCGTGAGGGGCTCGGAGATCAATCCTGTATGATCAATCCAGTTTAACACCTTCTCCAGAGCTGGATGGGTGAGCAGCATGGGCAGGCTGGCCCCATGCAGTGATGGATAGAGATGCTCATGGGCTCTGGCTCTCAGCTCATCATCCTGAGGAGGGTGTCTGCTTGCAGGGGAGTGAAGAAAACTCAAGGGTTCCCCAGGAGCCCTCCTGGCGTGTGGCTTCCCAAGAGGTGAAGCCACAGGAGACATGCACAAGGCAAGGGAAAGGATCAGCCAGCTTGCAGGGTCTTGCAATGAGCACTGCAGCAACCTCCTGGAAACAAACCTCGATGCTCAGACCACCGTTTTCATCCTGAAATGGATGTAGGGGCACCTCACTCCACAGTTAGATCTGCAAACCCCTGTTTTTGGCATTGGAAGAGGATGATGTTCAAACATGGCAGGGGTGAAACCCCCTGAGGGGAGGCACACAGGGAGCAAATGGGAACCTCACTGGCTTGAGGTCCACTTACTTTGTTCTCAGAGACAGGATTTTCCAAGGGCTCCCCACCTTCCGAGGGAGAGCCTGAGAGACAAGGGACCCCAAAATGAAGAGTTCACAGGGAAACAGCCCTGGGAAGGCTGCACCACTTCGTGTCATCGTTCTCAAGAGCTTGGCCTGGCGGGAGGGTGCCCGGTGGGTATTGCAGTGACTAGGAGCATCACATTATCTTCCACGGCACACAACAAATAACGCTAATGGTGGGGATAATGTCAAGCAGAATTACATTGGATTTTAAACAGCGCTGATAGGACATGTTAAGCAGACATGTAATTAGCACTGTGGTGCCTTGATAATATTAATAACGTAGCTAATTATACCGATATAAATAGCAAGATTAATTGTCACAAAACATCAGCATCAGGTTCTGAAAGACATCCCCAAACTTTGCCTCGTGCTCGGGCACCGGGGCTGTCACAGAGAGCAGCAGAACGTTTTGGAGGTCTCATCTACCCCACAATGAGGCGGCTCCTGCTCAGGATGGCAGCAGCTCCCCAGCAGCTCTCCTCCTCTCCTCTGCAGCTGTCACCTGCCTCCTGGCTGCTGCGTTAGGCCACACGGCTGCAGGAGTGCAGCTCCCACCACCAAGCTGCTCTGGATGGGGACCAGCCCCGTGTGATGCCTCTCCTCTTCCGCCTCTCCTCCCCGCTTCTTGCAGAAGAGCAGATTTGTATGGAAAGCCTCGGATGAGCTGGAGAGAAGGGGCACTGGTGTAAAGCCCATGGAGCTGCCGTCTAAAAAACATCCTCCTACATTCCCTTTGTGTGGGACTTGCCTGCACTGAACAAACTTTCCCACCTCTCTGGCAGCAGCACGTGAAAGCCTCGGGTTTCTTGGAAGCAGAGACAGAGCGCCAGCCAGCTGCCCCGGACGGGGCTTATCTTGGCTGATTTGTTGCTTATGTAAAGGCACGGTGAGACTGTGAAAACCAGAGCTGGAGATGCTGAGATAGAGGCACAGCAGTCAGTACAAACTGAGCCTCAGGCTAAATGAACAGACTTCAGCAGGGCTACACTGCAAGAAGAATTTAACCTGTTCTGCAGATGTGAGCACCAGAGTCCCATCCCTTCTCCCTTTTCTGCTGTTTTGCTACCGTAAAAGCAAGCAAAATGCCTAAACCCACCAAAAAGTCACCAAAACCATCACTAAGCAATAGGACAGACGGCACTTTTGGGGTTCCTTCTGCAGCCAGGATCTTAGTGCTGACTGGGAATCCCCTTTTCCATGCAGTCTTTGGGCTGCCACAGTGGACGGCACTGGAGATGCTCAGGGGACAACGCTGCATTGCGAAGCTGGTGCACCCCTGGGCAACGCCACGAGCGCCACCCCAGGCTGCAGAACACCTCCCCTTCCGCTTACCCACAGGTCTCGGCACCGGCCCCACACAAGCTCTGATGTCTGACATCAACAGGCGCCAGGGAAAGAATCCGGGCAGGTTTTCCTTCCTGCAGAAACCAGCCCTGGCCCTGGCAAGTCGCCCCCCCGAGCTTGTGCTGCCCGAGGGATGGGGACACGGATGCCCCAGAGCACCTGAAACCAGCGCATTGATCAGGCTGCATATGGAGACCATGCACCCATCCTTGTCTTCAGCCAGCCCCGTGGATCTCCCCACAGATCTCAGGCTGCCCAGAGAAGCTGTGGCTGCCCCATCCCTTGCAGTGTTCAAGGCCAGGTTGGACGGGGCTTGGAGCAGCCTGCTCTAATGGAAGGTGTCCCTGCCTGTGGCAGGGGTTGGAGCTGGATGAGCTTTAAGGTCCCTTCAACACACACCACTGAGTGATTCTATAAACACAGACCCCATGGCAGCCAGCTCACCCTGAGCTCCCACCGCACTCCATGATGTCAAAGGGACTCTGCTGACGTCCCACCCCAAGGGGAAAGGACAAAACCCACCAAAGACAGACCTTTCAAACGTTCCATCTGGAAAAGGGGGTGAGGAAGGACCGCCAGGGCCTTCAGGCCACAAACAGGGATAACTGGTTGTGCCAAAACCCACTTCAGCTGCTTTGAGCTTGGCTAGAACTGCACTGGTGAAGCATAGAGCTCCTGACGGCCCTTGTTCCCTCCTTGGGAAAAACCTGTCCGCTTCTGATAATAAGGAAAGGAAATATTCCCTTTCCTTCTCCTCACTTGAAGGGAAAGCCCCAAAATCTCAGCTATTTCCACGGAAAACTCGAGGGATCAGTGCTCCTAGTCAGGGTTGACGCTGGGAGGACCTGCACAGCACCCGGCACCACATGGGAGCAGAGACCCAAGCACAGGGACCTGGGCAGCAATCTCCAGGCACATCACTTCGGACCTTGTGGAGCCAATGGGGTGGGACAACAGCACCAGGCCCATGGGACACAGCACCGAGTGAGACCAGTCTCTGCAAAGCAGGGGAGCTCATCCATAGAAGAGGCACCCAGATTTATTTTACCTGCAGTCATAACTGGTGCTCACCTCTGCCTTCCTCCAGCCCTGTTCTCCGGTACAACCACATCACTTGCAGAACATGGGAACAAAACCAGCCCAGAACTTGCAGAGCCCGCAGCCCATTTCAGCCTTTACACTGGAAATGCCACCCTGAAGAGCTGTGATTTGGTGAAGTAACTGAAAACACCAGCTCATAGAGGAAAGCAGCAGCATCAGCAACTCACTGAGCAGCACACGCTGATGCAGATTGTTTGCATCCTGGAGAGGGAAGTGCCTTTGTAGGGAGGCAAACGCCCCCTGCGTGATGGATGGCTGTAACAGAGCTACCAGCAGCAAGGCAGAGCCTGCAAATACAGCTGCTGAAGTGGTGCAACGCGGGCAAGTGTCAACCAAGGAGCAGGTGAGCATCTGGAATCACCACAGACTGAACCCCTGGGCCTGGACCTGCAGTGGGGCTGTCACAACACATCAACACCAAGAGCTTAAACCCTCCCCAAGCACATGGTTTTCCAGCATGGATCGAGCGATGCCTTAAGCAGATGTCTTCTCACTTGGGAGAGCTGCTCAAACACCCGGGGCTGGGAGCTGCTGCAGTGCCCATGGGAGCAGGCATTGATGGATATGGGAGCAAGCATCAGCAGGCATGGGAACAAGCATTGATGGATATGGGAATGAACATCAGTAGACATAGGAACAAGCATCAATGGCTATGGGAGCGAGCACCAGCAGGCACGGGAGCAAGCATTGATGGATATGGGGGCGAGCATCAATGGGCACAGGAACGAGCATCAGTCAACATGGGAGCAAGCATCAGTGGGCACAGGAATGAGCATTGATGGATATGAGAGTAAGCATCAGCAGGCATGGCAACAAGCAGTGAGGGATGCGGGAGCACCAGTGGACAGCAGCTCCAGGATGAGGAACCAGTGGCTGCCAAGCAGCAGCTTTCAGTCTCGGTGAGTCAGAGCCTGAGGGAGCCACGAGACCAGCTGGAAAATCCCAAAAGCTTCAGAAAACCAACACACAGCTCATGGGCTCTCCTGCACCCCTCGCTGCCAGTTCTCAGAGTGGGTCTGAGTCAGCTCTGAGCCTCGCTGCAGAGTCTCAGAGTAACACACAAACCAGCCCTGGGAGGCTGCGTCTGACATGGAGCTGAGGCTCTTGCATCCCCTCTGCTTGCCAACGGTGGGCTTCCCAAAACCCCCAGGTAACTGGGATAAGCACTTGCACCGGTGGTACCAGCTGCCCCAGCCACGGTCCCACTGGGGACCAGGATGGCCGGAGCTTCACGTGGCTTTGGTGGGAAGCACAGGAGCAGCACAGGGTGCTGCCACAGAGCACCCCAGCTTCCCAGGTCTTGGGCTTCCTCCCAAACCACAATGGGCGCGGAGAGGGAGGTCAAGCAAGCCCAGAAGCTCCTGCAGTAGCTCCTGGAGGAAGGTTAGAAGCAGACAGAGGACTTGGGAGGACTCTGCACATGGGAGAAATATGGGGAGCTTGCACATCCAGCAAAATCACAGCCTCACCTCTCCCACCCTATGCCACTGGAATGGGAGCCCAGGATCCCACCAGATGAAGCCATCAAGGCGCTTGCTGAAGCAGCTCCTGTGTTACCATTGTGAAACCCTGCCCAGACCCGGTCCCTCATCCCCAGCAGCCCCTTCCTGCACATTCACCAATGGGTCAAAAGACCCTTTCAGAATTTAGCAGTGTCAAGGCACAGAAATAAACCCACCGTATTGACCTTCCTGGCAGAGCCCTCCACAAAGAGGGTTACTTGGAAAACCTTTATCTCATTTTCTTTTCTTTCCCTTATTTTTCTTCCTGGTCCCCTCGTCGTTCTTTGCTAAAGAAGCAGCTAATCTTTGCTAAACGGGAACTTTTTGTTCCCTCTGACACTGCTAATGTATGTGTTGGCAAGCTCGGCTGTGAGCATACATCTTCTGTAAGAGGCCTTGTCATGGGCTCTGAATCCAGCCCAATTAACATTGCATTTCTGTTTTTCCACTGCAGTGGTTTGGAAAGCAGATCCCGAGCACTACATAAGCTCACTAACAGATAATGCTATAGGTTTGAGGGGCCTTCTTGCTTACCCAAGAAGAATTATCCAAGGTTAAATAAAGCTCAGCTGTGGATAATGTGAAAGATAAACTCCCTGGTTGGGCATGACTTGGGTTTAAATTCTTTCCAAGCCATTCCTTTCACTACCCTTTATCCTGCAATGGTTGGATGCTGCCAGGCAGAGTCCCTTGCGGGAGCACGTTGAGCCAGGCTGCGCACAGACCTCTGGATCTGGACATGAAAATGCTGGTCACGGAGGATTCTGATTCATCCCGGCCCTGTCCCACTTTAGACAGAAAAGAAGGACAAGTTTTGCACTGGGAATAGCACCACATCCCTCTGAGCACCGTGCCGGTCTGTCACAGCACCAGCCACGTGGAGAGGTCATGGCACGCTGCCGTGCGCTTGCCCTGTCCTCGGCCCCAGCTGTGAGCAGAGGAACTGAGAGAGAAGGTTCCTGTGCTTCCATAAATGAAGCTTCAAAGCAGGTCCAAGCCTTGCATCCCATGGGAATGCTCGGGAGGAGCTTGGTCTGTCACTGCACCGAAAGCTCAGGCTGTGCCCCCCGTTTTGTAACCTGCTGCCGCCGAGCAGTGAGATTGACCTGCTCCCTCCAGCACCAACAACAGAGCAGCCTCTGGGCAGGGGGACTGACCTCCTTCCAACACCAACAACAACGCTGCTGGGTTTTCTATGCAGGGAAGAAACAGAGCCAAAGAGCCACAGCATCCCTGGGGGAGAAGGACCAGCTACATCCCGACACACCTCCCTTCTCCTCAGCAATACAGGGCTAAAACTTACAGCTTCCTCAGCTCCACGTTCATCGCTGCCAGCAAACTCCTTTGTCCCTTAATTATACACAGAGTCTCCGCATCTCCTTGAGGCAAATTCAGACAGGGAAAGGACCCAGAGGCTGTTTTGAAAGGGCCCATTGCTGATGCAAATGGACTCTGGGACTAAGGACACAGATTCATAAATGCCCAGAAACTGCAGCCCTCCTCCCCGGGACATGTCCTCCATCAGCAGAGATGTTCATCTCCTCCCAGAGCAGCAAATGCTGGTAAAGGAGAAAGGTCAGAATGCAGGTGGCTCTAGGCCTGGATCACAACCGCACTGCTCTGGGCAGGATACTGTGCTATGTTTTGAGAAACAAGGGCATGTTCACATGAAAAACCCACATTGTCCTGCTGCCAGGCTGGCCAAGCCCCCTGGTGACACACAGCTCTGCATCAAAGCATCCTCCTGCTCCCCTCCAGCTTGGAGGAAAGGGATGGGGGAAAAGCACCCCAGCCCGGCCCATGCCACTGGCATCAAGGGAGGTTGCCGAAAGCCCACTCCTAACCCCATGCTGCCAAGTGCCTTCCAAAGGGGATAGGAGGAAGATGGGTGGGAAAAGGAGTGGTTCCAACATCAGCTTTCAGCCTCCTTTCCCAAGACTTTGGTCCAAAATAAAAGGGGCTTTGTCCACACTTCTGTACTAAAACCATGCAGCTTTCTTTGTGGGGACACCACCGAGCACAGAGGAGCTGCTTTCATCTGTAATTTATGAGATGATTTATCCCATGATGTGCCCAATGACAGCAACAACTCACCGGGGGCTGCTGCTACCAGCGGGCTCCAGGACTCATTCAAACCCTGCAGCTAAGGATAAAACATGGAAATGAGAGCTGCAAAGCAGCACGGAGATGAGAGGAAGGCAGTCTCAACATGCCAAAATGGGTCACCTCAACAGCTTGTTGGAAGGACTGGCCCAGGAGGAGATTTGGGCTCCCAAGTGAGAATTGAGCCCGCTGCTCCCCAGGCGTGTGTATCCTCCAGCAAATCCCTCCTGGGAAGCACAGAGATGCTCCAACTGAAATCCCTCTTGGCAAGTGGTACAAATTCAGCATACTGAAACCCCATGCTCAGAGGTGTGACCCAAAAGCATCCTCCACCTTGTGCTGCATCACAGCAGTGATCAACCATCACCCCATACATCAGGACCCACGGGAGAGCTGAGCCAGCCCCACCAGGAGCAGAAACAACCATTTTTAGTTCCATCACCCACCAGCTCTGCAAAAGCCCACGTGTCCGCTTCCCAAACCGGGGGTCTGAGCCCCTGTCTTTGGCCTCCGCCCTCCTTCCCTTTCAAACCTCCAGTCTCAGCCCACTCCCATGGCCGCAGCGGCACCACCGCGCTCATGCATCACCTTCATTAACCCTGCCTGGGTTATATACAAGCCACCCCAGCACCTGTCCGGTCTGAGCCCTGTGCATCCTCACACCTGGACTTGGATCAAAATGAAAGGGGAAAAGGGGAAGATGGATTAAGCTCGAGCTGAGTGAGCGCTGTGTTTAATTGCTAATGTGGGCTCAGGAGTCTGCTTTCTTCGGAGGGTTTTTTTTGCCAGCCCAGCTGATGTCATCTGCCAGTACCCTGAGAGCAGCAAACAGATTGCAGGAGGATGCTGAGCCTCTTGCTGCACTTGCTGCTAATAATAAATAAATAAATAAATGGGATAGATCAAAGATGTGAAAAAACCTTCTGGTAATTTTCTTTCCCCTCTGTTTCCCAACTGGTCCCTAACATATTTCCTGCTGGGACTGACAAGGAACACTGTCAAACTAAAATCACAGCTTTAAGAATCAAGCAGCATTAGATTAAGTGGAAAGGGATGATGCAGAAGGGTTTGAGCTAATCCCACACAGGACTCCCAATGGAGGCGCACTGCAGCAGCATGGGTGCCAAGGGCATCCCTGACGAGGACAAGGCCCTGGGACCTGCCTAGGGCTGTGCCACCCTCCTTCAGCTTCCTCCCAACCCTAAACTTTAACATGAAGGTTCCCCAGGTGGACACACAACCCCTGTGACTGCTGCTGGCTAGGAATGCTCACCAGACACGATGGCCCCATCACTGGAGAGACGCATCCTGCCTGGCCATGCTACAGTGGCACTGTGACTCTGTGCCGCATCCTGACCATGGCAGCTTGGGAGCAGACCCTCCATGTGCAGCGTGGGAGACCTGTCAAAGGAAAGCTAAAAAGAGCTGAAGACTGAGAAATGAATAACCAGTCCTTTGTCACCAACAGAAGCATCAGCCCAAGGGACAGACAACGGGATTCCTACGAGCACTGCTCCGGTCCCAAGCAACCAACGTGCTTTTGCATTAGCAGGGGTCGCACAGGCTCCCTGCAGAGCCCGTGTGCACACCCTGATGGGGAGGATATTCCCGATGGGATGCGCTGCTCCGAGCCCCCAGGAGACCAGGCAGCCAAACCCTGGTCATCATGGCTTGCCTGCATCTCACAGCTCTCAGAGCCTCCACACACAGAGGGGGTGTCTCCAGAGCTGACAGAGTTGTCCCAGGAAAGGTATTTCTTGCAGCAGGTCTTGATCTCACTGAGGGACGTGCCAGCAGCATCAGCGGAGCTTGCGAAGAGGCCACTGCCCAGGGCACAGTTCCAGCGCTGCTCAAGGAGTCAGGAAGTACAAATCCCTTCTCTAGAAGCAGAACCCATGGCCCAGCAACTGCAGCAACAGCAGCTGTGTCTCCTGCCTCTGAAGAACATCACCTATCACAGTCCCCATGCCAGCAGTGGAGAGCATCCGGTAGGAGAATGCCATGAAACCCATCACACATTTCCTGCCACCCATCTCTGCCTCTCAGGTGCATAAATAACTTCCTGCATCTCTCCTCACCTTGCACACTCAAAACAAGAGCAGCACATTCATGTGCCAGTGTTCCTAAGCTTAGTAGCCCCAGCCCAGGCTCCTTCCCCCACCACACTGAGCACCATTCCATCTCCAGCCTGCCTGAGTGGCTACCAAGGCTCCATATACAAGGAGGCTCTGGTCAAAAGGCATTTCTTCTGGGAGCTGTGTGTGCCTGGGAAGAAATTCAGGCTTAAACTCTCATGGATTTAGTGAGTGATTCCTCTCACAAACTACCAGTACTCCCCAGGCATCACCACAGGGGTCACTGCTCCCCGAGACCCTCACCCAGTTTTATGCCTGCAGAGCCATCAGAGAGCATCCAGCTTTAAACCCTTGCATCCAATAAACCCTCAGACCTCCACCCAATGTCAGAAACAAACGGGTCCCCACAGCAGCTGTCGGGAAGGACTCCATCTGGAGCGGTATGGAAGTACCCAGGATAAGTTGTTTTGAGACAAACCGTCACAAATATGCTTCAGAAAGAGGCTTCCCATTCCATTAGCTGCAGACCCGCTACCCTCAAGCCACTGCTCTTGGAAACAGCTCCTTCTCTGCTGTAAGGGAAGACCTTCAGGCAGGACACAATTCCCTCCCTAGGAGGCCACAAAGGGGCTTTTTGCCTTTTTTAAACATTTTACATCGTAGGCTGGGTTTTTGTGGATCTCTCTGCCACAGGCATGAGCTGACTGCCAGGCCACGGAGCTGCTGCGGGTGGATCCATCGGGCCCTTTCACCTCACGACCGGGTTTTTCCAATCACCATCAAAATAAACAAAGCCAAAGAGCACGAGCTGGAAGACAACCCCTGTGTGTTTCCCCTTGGATGCCGGATGTCTGCTTCCCAAAAGCCCTTTTGGGAATCAAGGGAGGGATCTGGGTTTACTGCCTTGGTAGATCCTTCATCGCACACACTGTTGTGCACATTATTTGTCTGAGCTCAGCCCATAGTCCAGGGGTGCCTATGAGGGCTGGGAGGGGCCGGCAGCTCCCCTGCTCCATCAGCAGCCCCATGGGGACCCAGCTGCTCATCACACTGACTCTGGAAGCTGGAAGGCCCAAACCCCAGCCCCTCACAACCAGATGGGCTTTGGCAGGAGCAGCACCAAGAACCCCCTCCCTGCCCAGCGGCCGCTGGCCAAGGCGCAGCCGGGTGAGCTTCCTCCATCCACAGGCTTCCCATCCCTGCAGGGTGGGATACTGGCCGTGGAGGATGAGCGGGTTGCTGGGCCAGGCGCTGTTTGGATCAGAGCCCACAGCCGCTCCCAGACAGCTCCTGCGCTCTCAGGCAGCTGCACTCCAACCAGCTCCAAAAGGGCTGCACTGGGAGGAGGCAGCAGGATGCAGGCGGATAATCCCACCGCTTCCACAGGTGGGAAAAGTATTCTGTGGAGGAGCATGCCTGCCACCTGAAGCTCCGTCCTGGTCTCGGCTGCTGCGGTCTCTCCCTGCCGGGATCTGTCTCTAGAGCTCATGCAGTGAAGCACTGCTTGCACAAGGGTGACGGGATCATAGCCACGTGGAGCAGCTTGCAGGTGACAGCACTAGAGATCCCCCTCAGGGGCACGTTCCCACCAAAGCAAAACACATTCCCAAATCAACTGAACAGAAGGAAGGGAACCACAGGAGCAGAAGAGATTCCTGATCTGCACTTTAGAGAGGGCGAGAACCAGAAATCTCTGCTTTTCACACCTAAGATTCTTTTGCTCCATGCAGCAAAGACGAGGTCACTGATTTACACCCCAAACCCAGCACATCAGCTCTCCAGCTCGGACATGTCAAGCACCTGAGAGCAGCCCTAACCCTGCTGGGCACAGCTAGAGCCCCATCACAAGAGAAAGGCAGGTCAGGAGAGCTATCACCTGTGAGGACAGGGCTCTGCAGATGCTGCAGATACGGCTCCCATGGACCACCCAGCTCCCAGAAATTATTCGAGGTGCAAGAACTCGTTCATCTGGAAGAAGCTCAGGAGGTTTTGGGGACACACCTTTGCTTTCCTCACCACAGACATACCTGTTTCCAGATAAAGATCAAAGCAAGATGGGCTGATTTACCAGTCATGCAGGGAATTATTTAGGCTGGAAAAGAGCTTTAAGGTCAAGGGTATGGTCAGAGCACTCATCAGGAGCCGGAGCCTGCCAGCTCTGTGGGATGCACTCTGCTCCACAGCAGATAACGTGCCCCTTCCAGCAGCAGGATGGTCTCTGCAGAGCCAGCATGCTGAGAAGAAATCCCAAAGCAGGAGCTGGGACACACCAGTGGGAAGAGCAGCGCAGGTCACCCCACGCAACCGTCGTCTTGAGGCCACAAGATCCAATTCCAGTCCCAATCCAGGAGGAATTTTGTCAGCCGAGGTGCTGCTATTGTACATGGATTTCTATAAAAGGGCACAATAAACCACAGAGAGGATGATTCGATGATTCTATGACATTCAAAGTGGGGTTTTTAAAAAGCATGTCATCTGTCATGGTAAAATCACTTAATGACACCTGTAAGCCTATTTAAGGGTCTAATGTGATAATAATAGCAATATTCAGCATCTCAGAGCATGACTTTGAGCCTGCTAATGAATTCAGATGATGCTTGCCCTGGTGCATGCAACCAACCTTCCAAATTATTTGGAGATACTGAACTGCTGCTCTTGTTTTCCAGGCAAGAGTACGCGCCACGAATAGCTGCAAGCTCAGGGAGCACAATTAACTGAGCTATGCTAATTCACGCTCCTGAATATTCATTGTGCCCATCGCGCCAGATACACAGAATATTAAACAACAGCTACTTGGGGCAGGAATATTCATCTTGTGGTAAAGAGGCTGCTTGGGAGAGTGCGGGCTTTGGGTGTCAGCAGCACGGGGATGCAGGACACGTGCCCAGAGCCCTCTCCCCTTCCCAGTGAGGCTGCCCAAAACAGCTGGACTTCATAGAACCACAGAGTCACAGCCTGGTTTGGGTTGAAGGGACCTTAAAGCTCATCCAGCTCCAACCCCTGCCACGGGCAGGGACCCCTTCCACTAGAGCAGCTTGCTCTAAGCCCCTGTGTCCAACCTGGCCTTGAGCACTGCCAGGGATGGGGCAGCCACAGCTTCTCTGGGCACCCTGTGCCAGCGCCTCAGCACCCTCACAGGGAAGAGCTTCTGCCTAAGAGCTCATCTCCGTCTCCCCTCTGGCAGGTTGAAGCCATTCCCCTTGGCCTGTCCCTACAGGCCCTTGTCCCAAGCCCCTCTCCAGCTTTCCTGCAGCCCCTTTAGGCACTGGAGCTGCTCTCAGGTCTCCCCTTCCGGAGCCTTCTCTTCTCCAGGCTGACCCAGCCCAGCTCTCTCAGCCTGGCTCCAGAGCAGAGCTGCTCCAGCCCTTGCAGCATCTCTGCAGCTCTGTGTAGCTCTTGTGCAAGGGCCCCTGAGCTGGGCACTGGACTGCAGGTATTTATTTAAATAAATAAAAACAATATAATCCTTTATCTGGTTTTATTCATTTAAAAGTCTATTCACACAGAACCGGGAGACCTAGAGTTCAGCTCATGCCCTCAGTGAGACCATGGAAGAGAAGCCCTGCAAAGGAAACAGCTTGCAGTTGTTTCAGGAAACACAAGTACCTGTTCTGGGGGGGAAACTGTGTGCCAGGGGTGAGTTTTCCGTCTCGGAGCTGACACTGCAGAAAAGCAGCAGGAGCACATCGAGAGAAGAATTGGGAGTAAATGGTAATTCAGAAGCTGCAAAAGATAACAGAGATCTGGGACACCCAGAGAGACGCTCTGAAGCAAACTACACCACAAAAGCAGCTGCATTGCTAACAAGCCTGTTTACAGACGGGGGCAACCCTCTGTTAAACCACACAATGTGGGGTGACGAGAACAAAGCTCAGGTTTGATGGGGTGTGCGGGGCCATGGCTTGAAGAGGTGCGGGGCCACGGCTCAAGGCCTGGCATGCGTTTGTTTATGCTGGAAAGCAGTGTTGAGACTCAGATTTTCCCCCTTCTCCAGAAATAGCACTGAAAACTTGACAGCTAAACCCATCCCTCACGCAGGAGCCATGTGAGGGACACCCCAGCCTCAGAGGAGCCCAGTGAAAGCCACAGCAGGGCTCTGCGGATGTTCAAGACCTCATTTCCTGCAGTGCTCGAAGGTGTTACTGCAGGTCTGCAGCACCCAGCACCCAATGGCTGTGCAAAGCGGCACTCTGAGTGAGACTCATCGGCACAACCAACAGGCAGCATCTCCCAGACGCAACACTTGGCTGAGGCCACCAGACCTCTGTCCAGGAGACCGAGGCACCAGCACCCAGAGCCCAGCTCCCAGTGGGACGCACGCTGCTGACCAACGGTCTCCTTCTCATTCTCATGTCTCCCTTCTGAAGCCCAGCGACAGATCACCCTCCAAGGAAGTGAGAGCCAGAGACTGCTTTCTTCTCATCATTTCTTATCATTCTTATCATCTCTTCATCTTTCTTCTCATCATTCTTAGCACCCTAGAAGCCCCAAGGCCTAGTACACAAGCAAAAAAACCTTCACAAAGGGCCATGAGCCCAGGTTCTTGCTGCAGGGAGGAAGCTCCTTCCCTGACAATGCATGAAGCTCTTCCACCAGCCCCTTTGAGCAGGACACCGTGGACCTCCAGTGCCTGCATCTCCCTTCCCATTATGCCCATTGTGGATTTTCAGTGCCTGCATCTCCCTTCCCATCCTGCCATCCTGCCCCATGCTGCCCTTGCCTCCCACCTCCGGCGCTGGCAGGAGGCACGGGCAGCACCTCTACATGCATTATTCCCACCCAGTTAAATCACTGCATAAGAGTCAATCATCGGCTTGGAGTTAAACAAGGGCTGCGCCCCAGGGCCCGGGAGCTGCTGCACTCACGATTGGACGTGCTCATGAGTTCTTCATTTTTAATTTGCCGGTGCAACAACTTATGCCAAAACCACCTCCCCGTCCCCGTTCCCCCCTTCAAGGAACCCGGGCACGTTCTTGTGCCTGGTTCCCCCCAAAGAAAAGCTCACAGAGTGGAAATCCTCCATTTCCAGCCCTGCTTATCTACAGGGTCATGGAAACTGCAGCATTTGGAGGGGGGCTGCAGTATAGGAAGGTGGCATCACTTCTCTGAAGCTATCTCAAAATGACTCCATCTGTTTACCATCTCGCCTCTTCCAGAATAGACTCAGTTTCGGGCAAAGGCTGGAGATTAATCCTTCAGGCCTTATCCCAACCACCATGTCGCTGAGTGATTTCTGTACAGCTTTGCACTTTCATTTTCCATCTCAAGGTGCTCTGGAGATAGTAACGATTAAAGCATCCGGGATGTGAACATGGCGTCAGAAAAAGCAAGAGATGCACCTCGCCAGCATGGGGCTCAGGTTGATGTCTCACAAGCCACAATAGTGCAGTTTGATAATTAAGATAAAAACCTGAACCCTCCCCTAACAGCAGGTTTCTGGGAGAGAATCTGGTGCCTTGGGCTCACGCAGATGTGGTGGACCTTCCAGGACCTTCCAGCTTCCCAATGAGGGGTCCTACACCAGTTGCAGTCTCAGCACCCACCCCACAGCAATGACTGGTGCCCATCACACAGTACACAAAAGGCACCCGTGACCTGCCAGAGGGGTCCTGGCAGGGGACCAGTGGCCTTTATCGGCAGCAGGGATGAAGTGAGATGCTCTTTTACCCATGCTCAACATCAAGTAAGTGCTGGCTGCTCTGCAAGGTGCTTGGTTGCCACTGCAAACAGAACAATGGGGAGGATAACGCTGGGCTGGGGACCCTGTTTTGGGGCACAGGTCTCCCCTGCTCAGACATATGTAACCAGTCACTAGGTGACAAACTTGATCTGAAATAACCATAAAAACACAGTGTTTTCCCTCACCACACAGTGTCTACCTCACTTAGGAGAAAAGCTGGTGCTGGAAAGCCTCACGAGCTTACTGGGTAGCGGAGATGATGCCTGGGCTCATGCACAAAATGCAGAAGAGGCTGGCAGAGGACGTGGGGGCTCTGCCTGTCCCAGGACACCCATTGATTGCAGGAGCTGTGCTGCAGCCCCCTCACAGCCCTGTGGCTGCAGCAACTCATTCTGTGGGCACCCAGCCCTCTGGCACAGCTACAAGTGATGAACTCACCTGCACCCGCCCCGCAGGTGCCACAGGGAGCCTGAACGCAGCCAAGGCTCCATCAGGGGGTCTCACAGCCCCTCTGCAGCACCTCTGGGACTGCGACACCCGCAGGCGACCACAGGCCACCCCACCAGCGTCCCCAGAGCAGCGGCAGAGTCCTGGCTCCCACCACCAGGAGCCTGGGCTGGGGCGAGCGCAGGTGGAGTCACATCCCCTCCTCAAGCGGCCCAGAGGGAAGCACAGACATGTGTCTGGCTGCGACAGAGCAGCCAGAGCCTCTGTACCGCTGCTAGTGAGCCCTGCACTGTGTGTAGGAGTCACAGCAGCCGCAGTTGTAACCTCTGTTCTCAGCTAACCCTTCTCTGCATGGTGAAATGTGTACAGATACGTCTGGAAAGCCTGTTTAGCCCTGTGGCAGCAGCACGGTACATTATAAATTAAGCAGCAATCTCAGTGACTCACACAGTGCAAGTGAGAACCCGTTCATGAGTCCCAGGGTGAAGAAGTCCTACACTGCAGCAGGAAGGGAGGGCTTTTCCTCATCTTCCTACCCCTTCGCTCTCTCCAGAGCCTTGCAGTAACTACCAGCCTCCTGCATGTCTGGCACGGGGAGCTCTGGGTTGTCCCTGAATCCCGAGTCCCACTCACACAAACCCGCTGGAGGCAGCGTCACAGACACCGGGCTTTCCACTCAGCTTATTGCTCTTCCTTCAGCAAAGAGTGGATGTAAGTGTTGCAAAACACATCCTTCTCTTCTTTTTTTTGCATTTCCAACCTGTCAATCAACAGAAGCCTCCGCAACAGCAAAGGAAAAGCCTCCTCTGAGCTGGCCCTTATCCTGTTCCTGAAAAGGGAATGGAGCAGATGGAGAAACAGAGAGCAGCAAGTCATTAAGGCGAAGAGCTCTCTCTGGAAACCACTGCCACTGCAAGTCCTGGATGGAGGAGATGGTCCCAGCTCTTCTTGTTGCCATGTCCCCCTCACAGGGCACCCCTGCAGCGTTCCTGGTGCCTGGCACAGCGGAGGCAGGGCCAGGGCAGTGCTCAGAGAGCCCTGAGCTTCCAGCATCTGCATTTACAACTGCAGCGACCAGCACATAGAGCACTGTGTCCCCATGCACACTTTATCTAGGTCAAGCCATTAGTTTTGCTTTTAATCTCCATACGTTTTTAATTTGATCTTTAATGTGGATTTCAGCCTGCGAACCCAGCTGACAGACGTTCCTTGCTACCAATTGTGCTAAACATCCCGACCCTTCCCGAAGACACTGGGAAGGAGAATAAGCACCAAAATCCTGGTGCACTTTGAGCACCCACAGCCAGGCTCATGCAGCAGGAGCCCTGGGGAACAGCCCCTCTGTCACGAAGCACTTTCCTACCCAAAGAGCTGTTGTTCCCTTCCCCTGTGTAGCTGACAACCCTTGGTGAGGAGCCTTCCCAGGGATACATGATGCTGGTTCTTCGACCTCCATCCTGCCCCACCTGGCATCTCACATGGTCCCTCACATTCACATCTCTCATCTCAAGTGCCAGGGCTACAAGTCCCAGCAAAGGAGGTGGAAGCGGGAAGGCCCCCCCATCCATCTTCAAAAGAGATGGATGTTTTTGCCATAGCAAATCCAAGTGTTGGATGGCCGGGGCTGGAAACAACTGCAGCTCCTCTGCACCGGCAGCATCCTTGGTGCCTGCAGCATTTCTGCCAGCAGCTGTTGAACTGGTGGGCTGATGTCCGAGATGGAGGGGCTGGATGCAGAATTACATGCTGGTGAACAGCAGCATAACCCAAGCAAGAACTCCTTTACCCCAAGGGAACAGACAAGATGTGACACCTGCGGGGAGGTCCCAAGCCTCAGCCCCGTTCACAACTTGGATTTACCACAGGCCAGGAAAACCACTCGCTTCTTTCCAACAGAAACAAGCAGAGTTGAAAACGCACAAAATAAAAAGCCATAACATGCTGAAGGGATTAGGGACGGCTCTCAAAGCACCTTGAGGTGCTACGGGCAGATTGCTGCACAGGCTCTGTGGGAAAGGCAGGCCACAGGCACACACTGGGGGCGTCTGATGGAAAACCAGCTCAGAGGGAAGGGGAGCACTGGGAGCCGGTTTATGGCTTAGACACAAGGGGTTTAGGTCTCCTAATTGGGGGGGGGGTGTGTGTGTGTGTGTGGAATTTCCCAGCACAGATAGTCATGGGAAGCACGGCCCTTTGACAGAAAGAAGTTATTTGCTTCAAAACCCAATTTTCCATCAAAACCCCCAAGCTGAAAGGTGTTCCCAGCTCCCTTGAGCTATGTGATCAAAGCTGGAGCTGAAGAGTAGCTGCAGCCCAGGGCTCATGGCCCCAGTACAGAACAGCACAGCTTCTCAGGAGCTACTCCATTAACAGCATTAACAGCAGCTCCACCACCAACAGCTCAGAGACAGAAGGAAGGTGCACAGCCGTGGGGCAGCACCGGCTCCATCAGCTGCGGTTCCCAGCAGCAGCATCCCACCACCCTCAAGTTTAACGGCCTCAAATATGTCAGGTGCTTGCAAGGATTTCACTGCTGCCAGGTTTGTGGTCAGAGCTACAGGCTGAGGCTGCACAAGGAAGACAACACAAAGCACTAATGCAAATATTGACTCTGCTGGTCGAGCTCGGCATTGATCCCGTGCAAGTGCTGCAGTTGGGGGGGAGCAGTAGGAAAACAGCCACCCAGAGCAAGCCCAATGGACACACAGCCGGAGGCAGGGGTTACAGACACATAACCACCATCCCTAAGGAGCAGCCAGGACCAGGAGGAAGCAATCCCTGCAGACCCAAGGCACCACAGCCACCCGCTCCCTGCTCCCAGCCTGGCTTAACGGCAGAGGAAGAAAGCTGCAGCAGAGGAGAGCTCCCTTCGTGGCCAAAACCGCTTTTAAGGCTGTTATTCAAAAAGGGAAAAACGTGGTATTCTGGCACCCTGCAGAACCGGGCTGGCTGCAGCCGCGCTCGAGGCTGGCACAGGTCTGTGTTTCCTGTTGGCTCTGCCTGGTCGACTGACACAGGCAGCTCGGGGAACAGATCGAAAGGGTTCAGTTTCTCCCCCAGGTTTTGCTGTGCACAAACATCCTCGCTCGCTTCTCTCTACAGTTCCCAATTTGCTTATTGAGACATTTCCTCATGGAAAAAGAATGTCCTGGACTAGGGATGGGGCTGCTGGCGCAGCAACGCGCACCAGGAAGCGTGGCGAGGAGCGTGCAAAGGCGAGAGGTGCAGCTAGGCCTGACAGCAAATACCAACCAGCACAGGCTCCTCTGCGAGCACACGGCAGCCCCCCTGCCATGGGGCAGCCCCACCGGGACACTGACCCCACACAGGCGGGAACAAAGCCCGGAACATCCCACAGCACCAACCATCCTCCCACTGCTGCCCCCGCGTCAGCCTTAGCATCAGGCATGGCTGTCAGGCTTGGGGGTCAGGAGTGGAACCAGTGCGAAGCTGGGCACTGTGGAGGGTTTCTTTCCAGGCATCGCTTTGTGATAAAACAATCTGGTCTGCACATAGAAAACTAGAGAGTTCTGTATTTTGGCTAGAGGGACAGAAGAATTGCTTCTGCCCATAAAGCCCACAGGAGCAAACAGCTCGATTTTGATGAAAACATTACCAAAACAAAGAGCCAGGAAAAGCGCTTTTGTGTCTGAACAAGCCCAGAAGATTAGGGGAGAAAGGACCAAGGAAGCAGCAGCTGGAAGCACACGAGCAGGGTTAGAGCAGGGATAGGACTGCTGTCACAGTGGCAGTCACACCAGCCTGGTGCTGCACGGGACCAGCTATGTATTTTCTTACGATCAAATAAAAACAGAATCAAAAGCATTCTTCAGACTCATGCAGAATGCACGGGGGGTGGAGAGGCATTTCTACCTGTATATAGGTCAAACCTCACCCACCCAGGTTCACAACACATTCGGCATAGCCACGGCATACAAACGAAGTTTCAAAGTACTCCAGAGGGATCGCTGGGAGTTTGCTCTCTCCTACCTGAGGAGCAGCAGAACAGCAGTTCCGCCTGGATCGATATGCGTTGCAAGTGGAGGGGCAGGACGATTGCCTGCTCCTGCCACTCCAGCCGGGAGGAAATCGGGGCTGTGGTGGAGAACAGGCTCCTGCAATGGATCATTGTGCGATGGGAGGACTGCTCCTAGCAGGAAACAGGTGGAAAGGAGGCAAAGGCAATGGGACAACAGAGATCCTCAGCAGCCTCCAAATCCCCACCAGTCTCCCACGAGCATGTGTGGCTGCTGATGTCCTGTTCTCCTCACACCAGCACCCCCAAGTCCTCCTCTGCAGGGCTGCTCCCAGCCCATCCATCCCCAGCCTTCTCCTCACACTGTGGAGCAGCTTGGACAATCTGCTTGAGGACGGTACAAAAGTGCTCTCCAGAGCACTCCTCAGGGCACAGCAATCTTCAGGCACAGGTAAAGCAGAAGAGTTCCCCCACACAGCAGCCCAAAGGAAATGCCTACATCCTGCTCCCATCCTTCAAGAAGGCTGCACAGGCACAGCCCGAGCACAGCAGCCTGAGGGGACCATGATGGTGGGTCCCCCATGCCACCCCTCTCCACCTCAGCTCTCTCAGGACAGGGCAAAGCCGCAGGGCACCGGTGACACTGGGGAGAAGGACCGGTGCCGGGGCTTGGCACACACGCACCAGGAGGAAAACAAACCAGCAAAGCCTTTGCTTTAACTGCACAAATGAGACCCAGCTCAGCCTCCTGGTACTGGGGTCCTGGAGGAGCCCATGATCTGCACCCTGCGCATCTCCAGTTGTTTGCCGTAAACAAGAGGTGCGGTGCTGCTGGAGCCAGCCCCTGCTCCAAGCGCCGTCCACAGCCACCATCAGCCCCAGGACGCCTCGCCAGGCGCTTACCTTCAGCTTCTCAAAGCGATCGCTGAGGGACGCCACTTGGTGGTCCCGGTGGCGTCCCACCAGTTTGCATAAGGCACAGATGAGCTGGTCGTCAGCGACACAGTACATGTTCACCTTCTCATTCTCGTGCTCTAGGCACGTGAGCCCTCGGAAGTGGGCATCGGCCACGGGCTCCACCAGCCGGTGGCTGGTGAAGGGCTTCTTGTTGGGGTGCGTGGCGCGCAGGCAGCGGTCGCAGTAGGACACCTCGCAGGTGATGCAGGTCTTCACCGCGTCCCGTGGCGGGTCCTGCTCGCAGAACTGGCAGGCGATCCTCTCGCCAGCCACCGACATGGTTGGGCTGTTGTGGTACGTCCGCTCACGGCGGCTCTCGCTGGGGGAGTTGGGCCCGCTCAGGGATGCCTTCTGGAAGCGGTCAATGATGTTCTGCAGGGTCACATTCCTCTTGAGGCCCTCCAGGCCCCGGTGGTTGAGGGAGATGACATAGCGGCACGTGGGGCACTGGAAGGCAGAGAGGGGCTCGATGGACTCACTGGAAGAGCAGCTGGACACCAAGATGCGGTGGGCGCAGCTGAAGCAGAGGCTGTGGGCGCACGGCAGCAAGAGGGGGTCCTCAAACAATTCCAGGCAGATTGGGCAGGTCAATTCTGACTCCAGTGTTTCCATCTTTAGTTAAAACGATCCAGGTTCAGCATCAAAAACCAGGGAAGGTGGGCTGGTACCTGCAGAGACAAGAGCAGAGGTATCAGACAGAGGCTCTCCAGGGCAGAAACAGGCAGCTGGGGGACATTGGACATGTCACCTCTGCAGCACCCCGGTGCTCTCTGCCCCCCGATGCTGTCACACAGCCCAGCCAGACTCACATGAGCCCATTGCCATGGTGACACGTTGTAGTACCACCCACCCGAGCCAAGCCGCTGGCTCAGAGCAGCACCCAGGGGTGCTGCAGGGCAGCAGAGATGCTTGGGGAAAGGGGCAGTGGGAAGCTGCTCCCCATCACCCTGCAGCCCAGCCAAGAAGAAGATTTGGACAGAGAGGCTGGAGCCAAACCCAGCAGAAACCACATGATTTCTTGTTTCCTCCTGCAAACACGAGGCAGGAGCCGGGGGGACCGCGCTGGCTTCTGCGCGGAGAGGCTACGCTGCACGGCAAAGATACAGCTCCAGCTGTCCCCTCCAGCAGCCACACGGTTCCACCTCCTTCTGGCGGAGGGAAAAACGTGAACTGTGTCCTGGAAACTGAGCAAGGCAGGACGGGAGCTCCAACGCACTGTCCCCCTGCGCTGTGCCGCCTGCTGGAGCAGGGCAGGGAAGGAGGAGCAGGGAAATTAGAGCCCGCAGAGTCCCACCTCCACTGTCCTCCGCTGCACCTCAGCGCCAGCCAGGGATGCCGGAACCAATTCCAGCGGCGCGCAAACATGCCCCTATTTTAGATCACTCCCCCTGCTTGAGGCTGGAAACCGGCTCCCTGCAGTCACCGGACCTGCTGTCACGCTGCTCCCAAGCTCTGGTTTGCAGAGCTCCACACTGCACCCTGAGAGCTGCCCCTTGTCCCCACGTGCTCCCAAGCACTCTCCCCTCCAAGCACTGTCCCCTCCATGTACCCAGCAGTCACTGAGCTCCCTTCCCATCCCGGCTGCAGGACATGCCCGCAGCGGGCACAGGGGCACACACCAACAGCCCCACGTTACTGACAGCCCCTCTGCAGCCCATGGCAGGATCAGTGGGTCCCACCACCGGCAGGTACCCTGTGATCCAGCTCCTCCCGCCAAGCAGCTCCAGAGCCTTGAGCGATGCCCACACGTGCTCCAGGGCTGGTTCCAGCCTTGCCGGTACGTGGTGCCAGCAGCAACCCCAGCCATGGCAGGGACTGGCCAACCCTACCCAGTGCCGGTTCGTGCCAGCGCCTGGGATCGGTGCATCCCTGGGGTGCCCTACCAGGACCTGCCTGTGCCCGCCCTGCCTATCACAGCATTTCTTCCCAGCCGCCTGGCATGGGAATTGCCAGTGCCTGGAGGAGATCTTGAGCTCTTCCCTGCGCCAGCTCGAGAGGCTTACAAAATTAAGCAATTGGATATTTAGATATGGTAATGCTGCAGCAGCCTTATCAGGGCCTGCCTGAGTGAGCCTTGCACATATTTATGTAGATACACATATTGCACTCCCCGCCTCCCCCCAAGAGACACAGTGAAGAGCAGCTGCATCCACAGAAGCTGCAGAGCGTGAAGGCTCCCAAGAGCTTCCTCCCCGCAACCCCTGATGCCTTTCCCAAGCCTGAGCCCACCTCAGCCATGGGAAAGTGGCGGGGGAAAACACCTGGCCGTGCTCCCAGAAGCACTCGCACTGGCTGCAGCAGCTATCCCTGCCCCGCTGTGGGACCAGGGGCTCCTGCTGCACAGCCATGACCCCCCCATCACCACCGCAGCACCGGGCAGCCCGCACACACTTCCTCCTGCTGCTCGTGCTTTAAACCTCAGACACTGCTGCTCCTCGCCGGGCCTGCCCCCACGAAGCACTCCCATGCACTCCCACCCGGCTTTGCTGCTTCCAGGGCCACGAACAGATGCAAAACGTTTAACCAGGCTTTCGCCTAGCTCCCCAGGGCCACTCCCGCAGGAACCTTGTTTTCCTCCCTGGGACAGCACCGCTCAGATGCGATGCAGCTGAGCGGAGCCTCCAGAAGCAGCTGGAGCAGCGGCTCCTGCACCTGGGCGACACAGCCAGTGCTGCCGCTGAAGCCTTTCATGCCTCCCACTTTGATGTTCCCTTTGATGTCCAGGATTGACGTGGCACGAGGAATAGCTGATTAGATTAAAATCTGCTCGCTCCAGAGTCATCAACTCCCTCAATACAAGCACTATAAAACATTAACACGGGTTACAAACAGCCCTGCATGTTGCTTGTGCCCACAGGTCCGGCTGCCCTGGCCACATCCCCAACAGCCAGGCAGGGCTGTGACTGCCAGCAGTTTAACACAGCACTAATGTTACAAACCCAAATTCTGCTCTGGAAACACTGGAGCGGGATCTCTCCCAGAAACACCGGAGCGGGATCTCTCCCACTGCACAACACACAGAGACAAGCAGCATCCTTGCAGTGCTCCCACGGGGCGCCTGAGCTCGGCACAACGGCAGCAATGACCAGCTTTATGTGGTTGCCAGCGGGCACCGTGCTGCTGGAGGTCTGCATCACTGTGACGTGCCCTCCCTACACAGACCCACAGGTGTCAAACACACATCCCTAAGGGTGGCACACACACAGACCCACAGGTGTCAAACACACCTCCCCACGGGTGTCAAATACACACAGACACACAGGTGTCACACACCTCCCTGTGGGTGCCACATACACAGCCCTATGGGTATCACACACACAGACCCACTGGTGTCACACACCTCCCCATGGGTGTCAAAGAGACCCAGACCCACGAGTGTCACACACCTTGCCAAGGGTGTCACACACCTCCCTGTGGGTGTCAAATACACACAGACCCACTGGTGTCACATACACAGCCCTATGGGTATCGCACACACAGACCCACTGGTGTCACACACCTCCCCGTGGGTGTCACATACACAGCCCTATGGGTATCACACACACCTCCCCATGGGTGTCACACACACCTCCCCATGGGTGTCAAAGAGACTCAGACCCACAAGTGTCACACACCTTGCCAAGGGTGTCACACACCTCCCCACGGGTGTCAAATACAAACAGACCCACAGGTGTCACACACCTCCCCGTGGGTGTCACATACACAGCCCTATGGGTATCACACACACAGACCCACTGGTGTCACACACCTCCCCATAGGTGTCACACACACCTCCCCACGGGTGTCAAAGAGACCCAGACCCACGAGTGTCACACACCTTGCCAAGGGTGTCACACACCTCACCATGGGTGTCACACATACCACCCCATGTGCTGCTCCGTGCCTCCTCACTCTCACCTCTCAGCCCACAGGCAAAGCGACAGTCACAGCTCACTTGAGAGGCTCTGAACCCCACATGCAGCCTGGGAGCAGCACAAGTGTGGGGAACTCCAGGGGCACACGGGGAATCCTTACCAAACCCTGCCAAGGGTCATTCAATACAAAGGTTCTCCTGCTGCCTCACCCCAGTTACTGCTTTTACAAGATCAAAGCCAAACGTGATTCACTGCTACCTCAAGCTCAGAGGCATACCATCAGTGATGCAGAGGTTCACCACCAAGAAAAGGAGAGAAGACCAGCAGGAGGGGATGCTGCTCACATCATCCTGACTACCCTGGGAAGGGACATCCCGGCACACATCACCTAGGGCCAGGGTCAGCCAGCCCCAAATTTCCCCTGATGCCTCTGACCACCTTCAGGCAGCCCAAAATTCCTCCTGCTTGTGGTCTCCCTATGGCCTCTGGTGCTAGATGCTGCTGCTCTCCTACCCACCCCATGCAAGCCCCATGCCATGGAGTTCAGATACTGAAAATCAACGCAATTCATTGTATCTGTGTTTAAAACTAACAGCCGTGATTTCATTTCTTGAGCTTGGCTATAACTATGGCTTGAGGTGGGTCCTCCTGCCTCTGTCCACAGCTGGGTGCACAGCCCAAGGAGCACCCAGCTCACCCTAATGCAAGACATGGGATAGCTTTATTGAGAATGTGATTCTCAGTGCTCTGCACACACCAGCATAGTGAGTGTAAAAACGCAGACAGCTTATCATGCTAAAACCCTGGTCCCAGATGCATCTGGCTTTGCTACCATTTGATGGTGACAGGTCAGTGCACCTTGTGCACAGCTAGCACCAGCCTCTGCAGAGGTGGACAAAGCAGCTCCCGCTGCCTTGAATTGTTACAGGGCATATAAAACCCAACAATGTCCATCAATTCATTCATCAATTCCTCCATCCACCCATCCATCCATCCATCCATCCATCCATCCATCCATCCATCCATCCTTCCGTCCATCCATCCTTCCGTCCATCCATCCGTCCATCCATCCACCCACCCACAGGTCTTCCGCTGCAGCAACCCCTTGTGACCTCTGCCAGCCCCCGCTCCTACCAGGGTTTGTGTGTTCACCTCAAATTCCTCCTGCTCTCTCTTGCACTAAAACCTGGCAGGGCTTTGCCAGCCCTGCCAGAGCCCCACAGGGCAAACAGCTCTGCTCCGGCCCCGATCAGGCACAGGCCAACGCTGCCGGCCGATGTTCTCCATGCCAGTGTGATTTCTTCCTTCTTCCTCCCCCCCCCCTTGTTGTTCCCCTCGATTGTTCTGTTTGTATTTCCCCAGAAAGGCTGCAGCATCGCTCAGCCAAGAGCGAGGCCGGGAGCAGGCGCGGTGCTGCTCCACCCGCCCGTTACACTGGAATGTAATCAAACATGGCAACCCTTCCCTTAATTGGCTCCCGACAGCAGGACAGCAAATCTGGGCAGCAGCTGTCTGCGCACTTGCTGCTGGCCTCAGGACAGCCAGCTCAGCACTGGACCCCTGCTCAGGGAGCAATGAAACCCTCCTCCAGCAGCCACAGCCCTGCCCCGGAGCCCCCATCCTGAGCAAGCAGGATCCCCCAGTGGGGGGGGGCAGAGGGGCTGCCCTTCAATCCCAGCTCCACAGACCTGCAGCCACCAGCCTGGCCAAGGAACTGCCCTAAGCCTGCCCTTGGGACCGGGCTGTCCCCAGAGAACCGAGGTCCCATGAGGACAAACAGCCCCAAGCGTGTGATTAGCGCCAGCACCAGCTCTTGTCTAACGCAGGAGCACACGGGGAGCTCAATCAGGCTCCTCCGGCCAGGTCACGCCAAGAGTCACCCAATTTTTCCATGCTTGGCTTGCGAGCTTGCTGAGCTGCCGTGTGTGGAGCCGCTCCACGGGCTTAACACCGAGTTCCAGGTTTTAAAGGGTGCTCCTCACCACCCTCTGGAGGATGAGGAGCATCCTTCAGCCCCTCAGCTTGCTCCCTCCAGCCAGGAAAGCTGAAAGCCGCCCCCCCGCCCCGAGCTTGGCCTCTCCTCCTGCAGCTCCTGCCTCTACAGCTCCCTCAGTAACTCGGGGAATCTGTCCGAGGCTGCCTGAAGAAATCCCGATAATTCACGTCCCAGCTGCCCTCCCAACACCTTATCACAATCCTGAAAAAGCAGGAAACCCCAGCGCCGATTAAACTGGATTTCCTGTGCAGCCGCCACACGCCGCTATTCTTAATCCATCACACTGGAGCACAGGCATCTCCACACCAGCTTTAAGCATTTTCCCAGCCAATTTGCTGGGTGCTAAAATAAAGCTGGCTGCTCTGCAGCTCCCTCAGCTCTTGTACCTCTCTAAACGAAGGGCAGGACACAAGAGCTGTGCTCCCATGAAGCAGCAACAGCTTTTAATGAGAGATTACTTTCTGCTGGCTCCGTTGCTGAACCCACTCCAGAAGAGCTGGCTGGAGCCCACTGGCGCCAAGGAGCTGCTGCTGTTTCATGTCTCCATTTGCACAGTGCCTTATCCCCCCTGTCCCTAGAATTCCATCTTCATCACTGCCTTCACTGTCCTGACTGAGGGGATGGAACTGTTCCGCTTCACCACCTCATCCTCCTCCTGACTCCCATCAGGTCCAGTGTCGAAGCAGGGCTCCCAGGGCTGGGGGGGGCCCACACCATGGGGTATCCACTAAGCACATCTGGCCTTGCAGCCTGCACAACTGGCTTTGGTTGGGGTTCTTCCCCACCCAGTCCTAAGAGGGAGCTATTCCCACTATGCAAACCCTGCACAAGCCTTGGCAACCAACACACGAGCAGAGACCAAGCTACAGATCCAGCCCCTGTTCACATCACTGGTCCAGCACGTCCATCCGGCCACTGCTGCTGTCCCCTCTGCAGCAGCAGCAGTGACAGCAGCACTCGGATTGCAGCTCAAGCTGCTCTGCTTTGGGGTGCTACATTTTCGACCCCCACTTCTCTCCCTCTTCATCCCAACAACTTCTCTCCATTTGTCAAGAAGCTCCAGGAGCCCCCAGCATCCATCACCATCATCCTCTACATGCACAAGCAGCCCTGGCCCCAGCAGGAGCCCCAAAGCCATCACCACAACACAGCACCTTCCCCTGCCATCCTTCCCCTCCTGCCAGTGCTGGACCTGAGCCTCTCCCATGGTTTAAATGGCCAATGGCACTTCTGCAGCCATGCAAACATCCATTGATTACACTGCTAGTTTTGGCCACAGCATGAATCCTTCCCATCTGCAGCTACCTCTGATTCCCCCAGTGTGAACTGAAGATCCACAAAGCACAATACGGGGAGGAATGGTGAGAACAGGAGAGCCAAAAGTTAGACAACATTTTGGCCAAAGGTTGAACAATCAGTGCCTAATTCGCTGCTAACTGTGGCGAGGGATGAAGCACAAAGGCTCTTTGTGGTGGTTGGTCAAGCTGGTCAGGACTGCACAGGAACACAAGCATCACAGTGTAATGCTGGTGCTGGTCCCCGGCGCCAGCACATTCTGGGGATTTTGTGGGGATCTTGGAAGCACCCCAAGGCCAGCAGCACCCAGGACATCCCCCACAGAGGGAGCCAATGCTCCACCTGTGAGGCAAAGCCGCCAGCATGAGCCCAGCACTGCTCCATTCTGGAGGAGCTCACTGGAAAGCAGAAGCAGCTCCAAGAAGCTTGTCCCAGAGAACCTGCAGGGGACAAGGATCCTCCGACCAAAGCCCATGATGACTTCACCAGGGAGAGACCTCATCTACCTCGGAGACACGAGAGGCAGGCACCAAACGAAGACCATCTGCTTTTCTCCCATTACGTCCTGGTTGAAGCAAAGATTTCACCTCTTCGTACCCAGCTCAGCAGCTCCCTGAGTGCTCCCACAAGGCCTCAGGACAGCACGTGCCCACCAAAGGCTCCAGTGTTTGAAGTCTGACATGAGAGGACGACCACAGACAGATTTCCTGTGCCTTGCTTGCCAGGTCCTGCAGCAGAACCACGTGGTGTGGATGCTCAGCAACCAGAGTAGGCCAAAGAAACCCCACACTGCAGTGGAACACATCAGGTACCCTCTCCTCCACGAGCCTTACAGGTCAATTCCCACAGACTTGGCATGGAAACCTTCCCCTGCCTCCTCCTGCAGTGGCCTGGCGTGGGCAGGACACCGGGTGGCGCGGGGCATCTCTCTGCCCCTCTCCGACTCAAAGCACGGCTGGGTTTGATTCCCATCGAATGCTGCAGCTCCCTAGGGCTCTCCACACTCCAGCAGTCAGTAGAACCAGGGACTGCAGCAGCCAGGCTCACCCCCCACAAGCAAGAGCCCATCGCAGACACCTCCTCGCACCATGTCCATCCATCTGAGCCTCCTCAGCTGTGCGCTTCTGGCTGGAGCTGCCAAAACCCAGCCCCTGCTCCTCTGCCAGAGCTGCCACCACAGCACGGGGACCGCAGCCCCGCAGCCACCCTGGCGCCAGAGCCAGGGACACCCATAGGTGCATGGCTCTGGGGGTGCAGCAGCGCTGGGATCAGCTCCACACTCCCTGGGCCGGCACAGATGGAGTGAGCTGCTTCCAGCCCAGGAAGCAGCTGGGGCCCTGGCTCAGCACCAAGCTAGAGTGGGCACCGCTCCCTGGCAACCCCCAGGCCTCCATCCCCTCCCTGCTGAGCCACTGCTCCAGGTCTCACCATCTCTCTCCCGCACCTCTCCGGCCGTCACTGGTGCTCCTGCCACCTGCTTGTCCTCGCTGCTCTCAGGAACACGGCACCGGCAGCTCCCGACCACACATCACAGCAGCCTTTTGATCCAAGCCTTCCACAAGCGCACCGGCAGCTCCATGTCCTTCCCCTCTTCCTCAGCTGCGGCTGCAATGCGGCTCCAGCCTGGCATCATCCCTGCAACAGCCAGAGCCCCTGGCCCTGCAAGGACGAGGGGAGGGCACGGCCGCAAGTGCAGCACAGCAGCAGCTGGTGCTTCATAACAACCTCTTGTTGTCTCATGAGGCTGATAAGCAAGTCCTGGCTCTTATCTCCCCAATGGATGATGCACAGGGACACATGCAGCCCTGCAGAGAGACGCATGCAGCCCTGCAGATTGCTGCTGCTGGCAGAGACCCAACTGGGCACTGCCAGGGCCCACAGCCACGAGCTACAGAGAGAGAGGAGCCCCCACCCCACTTCCTACCTGCACCCGCCGTGACAGCTTGACTCCTTCACTAAGCCAGAAGCAAGGCAAGGTGGCTGGGCTGCTGGGGTACACCCCCCATGTCCCCGGAGGGGCAGGGTGGCCAAGGAGAAGCACATTCCAAGGGGGGACCCCATAGCCTCTCTGGAGGCTGGAGAAGCAGCACCCACTCAGTGCTCACAGCCCTGGGGCTGTACTGGGGGATGAGCATCTCCTGGGGATCGAGCTATCACCACTTCAGTGTTTTCTACTGAACCACCAAGTCTCAATGCAGGACAACAAACAACTCTGCTCCCTAACAGTGAGCTGAGCTGAAGAGGTGCTGAAAAACGACCATAGTGATGACAAGGTTGGGCTCATGGCAAAGACCATTGTGGGAAAGAGCCCGGAGAAGACACAGACCCAAACCTGGGAAGGCACTGGAGCCGCTGCTACGACGTGAGCGTGGCACAGTGAGGAGCTGACTCTTCCCCAGCTCTCCCCAGGGACCCTCGTGCTGTGCATCAAAGCTGATGGTGAAGAGATGTTTACTGGACCAAGACAGATCCTCATCCAAAGAGGGGCTTCTGCACAGTGCAGCCCCGTCCCCGTGAAGGCACCAAGCTGGCGGTGCCAGCCCAGTGCTCTGGGTCCCTGCTCTGCATCACAGTGGCACGGGGCAGCATCAGGGCAGGGAGAAGGCTGGAGCAAGGCACGGCCTCAGAAGGGCCAGGAGCTGCGGCTCGGACTGAGGCTCCCACCAGCATGTCACCCTGCTGAGGGTTACAGCATCTCCAGACAGCTCCTCGAGCCCACGGAACCTCCTGCAATGGCGCCTCAGCCCCACTTTGATGCTCAGGTGCTGCCGGCAGGAAAAGGGGGATTCGCACCTGGTGGCAGCGATCCTGATCCCACGTGCTGCTCACTGGAGGCTGGGCCTCCAGTCAGCCCAAAGCCTCGCTGGGCTGCCCCAGCTCCAGCCTCCAAATCCCAGACCCACCAAATGCAATGCTTCCAGCGGATGCCACAGGGTCAGGAATTCAAAGGCTATTGTGCTGCTTTGTGCAAGGTTAAATATATCTGCACAGGCTCCTGGTGGCTGCATTCCTGGGAAGGGGTAGGATAAACAAGGCTTCCTGTGGGAACTGAAGACAATGGGGAATAATTGGCATGAATCCCCAATGCAGAAACAATGCAGGTAGCAGATATTTTGGACTTCCACAGCCTAGACCCCCCTCCTCCCCCTGCCACATTCAGGAAGAGGCGCCCAGACTGGCCTAACTTGGTCCATGGCCCTTGGTGAGACACAAGCTATTGAGCAGGAGGGAAGCCACACAACACCACAGCACCTGGATCAGCCCAGGGCTTCACTGCTGTAGGCTTCCCATTGCAACAGGAGGCTGGTGTGTGTGGTTTGGACGCGTATTTTTCCCAGCATCTTCGCAGCTGGGCTCATGCCAGGGCACCCAGATACCGAGGGTCCCAGGGCAGAAGGTTTGGAATTGGAGTTTGCACCCATGTTCCATGCCTGCTTCGCTCCCAGCACAGTACAGCCAGCAATACTGTACCAGTGTCGTGCAAATGCTGCGCCAGACCAGCCAAACCAAACCCGCAGGAAGCTCCCACGCTGCCGCAGGGCTCCAGGAGGGAGGGTACATCGCGTTGCAGACCCCACTCCTCCCTCCACAGCCCAGCCACTACAGTTGCCTCCTCTTCATTTTGGAGAGGGACAACCCGAGGCTTGTTTTCAAACCATGGCAAGTTTTTTAGCTGTCTTCCTGCACTGGCCCCTCGGGAGGGCTCTGTAAGCCAGCCAGATTCCCACATCCTCCTCCCAGAGCTGCAGAATGAGAGAGACATCAGCGCTGACCTCGTTAAACAGGTCATTTGAAGCCTTTCAAACTAAATGCTCCTGCGCTCCCGAGGTGACTGGCAGCTATTAGCATCCCTTTGGAGAGGGCTCTCCAGCCCTCAATCGCTCCCGCACACAAGCACTTTTACACTTCCAGTCACAAAAAGGAAATAAAGCACCGATTCAACCCACTCAGCTTTTCCCAGCCGGTTCCACCCATCTCCGAGGTTACTCTGCAGTCCTGTTTGTGCCACTTCACCGCCGCGCTTGGAGCCTGGGGGTCCCAGCAGCCAGGCCGGTCCTTGCACTCCAATAGCGCATGCAGGTGGGATGAGGCCCATGCAGCGGGAATGGCTCAGTGCTACAGGGCAGGGGTGCATGGGCACAGCACAACTCACTCGGGCAGCAGCAACGTGTTTGAGCTGCTTGCAGGAGCCCTTGGTGCTGCCCCGAGCACCCGGGGCATTCTCAGAGCACCATGACAAGGCAATGCCCATGCAAAGAAGCTGGTGCTCTGCAGCGAGGAGGCTCCAGCACACAGAGGCGACCGCTGCAGCAGAGCCACCAGCCCATGCTGCCTCATGTCCCCCCTCTGCTCTGGATGCCACCAAACACCCACAGCAGTGGCCCCTCGTGCTCTGTGTGGCACAGCACAGGATGCTCCTCCAGCCACGCAACACCTGGCATCCTCTGGGAGCTCACTCCTGCATCCAGGAGGTGTTTTCTGACCGAAGCCAGGCTATCTGCGGGACATTGGGCACCACATGCCATGGCTCGTGCCAGGGTGGGGGTTAATCACCAGGAAAACAGGCAGGTCCTGAGCACACCACCGCATTGGAAACCCGCAGCTCACCAGGTCACCCAAGGGATGAGGATGTGGTGAAAAACGAGGGCATACACCCCTGGGACCTGCCGCTCCAAAGCCCTGCACAAACTGTATCCCAGTGCACAATCCCACCCTGCTTCCTGAAGGATCGCGACCACTCCCGGCTGAGTCCATGAGCCCGGTCCCCGGCAGCAGCCTGTGCCCCCCCAGCACCGCAGCTCTGCTATGGAGCATCACCCGCAGCACTCCTCCTCTATGGAGCATCACCCGCAGCCCTCCTCCCGGCTCCAAGGGGGTTCCGGGTCATGCTTCCGGCGCGCCGGGACTGCAAGTCCCCCTTCGGCCCCTTGCAGTCTCCTCATATGTGATCCATGAGATGAAACAGGTAATTACAAAGGTAATTTCCTCTTGCCATCCCGACCCCCCCTGCCGGAGGGAGGCAGCGAGCGGCTTTTAGCGACAATAGGCAGCACACACAATACCCGCTAGTTAACTCTGAAGTGTTCTTTAATGATCTGAAAGAAAAGGAAAACGCTCCGTAGAGTGCTTTTGTAACAATCACAGGCCCCCGAGAGTCCCGCTGGAGACAGGTTCAGGCACTTTCGCCCCCGAGAGCATTCGATCCCTGCGGGGAGCAGGGTGGGCAAAGCTCATGGCTGGTAAAAGCAGTGAATGCACGCACATCCCAGGGATGCTACAGCACAGCGCTTTGCGGGACACACAGGGACCGTACAAGTGCTCAGAGGCTTACAAAGGTATAGGCAGGAGTGACAGTGTTTTAAAAAGGCCATACATATATTATATATAAATCCAGCCAACTTGGCATGGCTTTAGCGTGCCTTGGACAGGACTTGGAGCAACCTGGCCTAGTGGGAGGCATCCCTGCCAACGGCAGAGAGTTGGAACGAGATGATCTTAAGGCCCCTTCCAACCCAAACCAGGCTGTGACTCTGTGGTTCTATGCCCACACCATGGTCTCTCTCAGCCCAGCGTCGAGCAGCTTCCCTGGCAACACAGAGAAGCCCAGACACCCTCCCTGCATCCCCACACACAGCACTGGGAGCTGCTTCCCCTCCTGTGGCCGCCACCCATGGCGGAGGACATCAGCACCCTGTACGTTGAGGGGACAGGAGCCCCGTGGCATCTTGATGGGTGACACAAGTCAGTCACTCTGCCACCAATGACACAGCAGCCTGGCCCGAATCACCTCCCTACAGGCAGGGTAACAGCGCTGCTTGATGATTATTCACGAGATGAAGCCTGCTAAAGGTCCTCTATCAGGAATCAGATAAAAGGGATGAAAAGAAGCTGAAATATTTCATGTCAAAAAAAGGCCAACATGTCATCCCTGGGGCCAGGAAGGTGAGAGTAGCCAGCACCCAAAAAAACATCCTCTGAGGACAACCAGAGGAAGCTGGGCTCCCTCCTTCCAAAGCATAACAAAGTCAGACTGGTGCAATACTGACCTCAGAAATCAAGTTCTGCACAGCTGGCACACCAGCAGCCCATGCACTGAGCCCAGGAGGATGCTCCAGGATGTGGAGGGAAGGACCACAATTTCAAGGGAGACAGGAAGCATCAGGTCTGGAATCAGGGACTGCTGAGAGGATAAAGAAGAGGAGCCCAGAGAGGACAATGAAGAGGAGCCTGTCCCTGGGAGAGGACACAGCCCTCAGTGAGAGACAGATTCCCGGAATCAAAGCAACCCTGAAAGGTGAAGTACAGAAAAGCAGGGGCTCAGGAGAACCTCAGGTACGGTCACAAGGCCAGCAGAGATCCCAGAGGACATCTCCCACCCACTAGCCATGGTGAGGAAGGAACATGCCAAGCATTGAGATCATTATGGCTGGCATTGCTCGTCATGCAAAAGGCCCCGAGTTATGCAGCTGGGCACCTACCACCCTCCTGCAAGACAAAGCCCAGCCAGTTCCTCCTTCCTAGGGGCACATCAATGCTCCCAGCACCAGGGAGCAAGAGCTGGAGCCGCCCAGAGCTAGGAAAAACCTCCAAGCAGAAAACATAAAACAGAAACTAACCAGAGCCCACTTCTGGGAGGCAAAAACAGCAACAGGGGCAGAGGCACCAGCGGGGAGCGCCAGGTCCCGGCACGCCAAGACCACACCGGGATGCACAGCACGAGCCAGGAACTTGCTCAGTGAGCGCAGTGGGGCCTGGCTCATCCTGCTGCAGCTCAGGACCCTTGCCCTGTGCTACAACCCCGAGCACGCTGCTCAGCACTGGGGAGCTGCCTGCAGAGAGGAGATCACGACGTGAACACTGAAGCCAAGTAATCCAAGGGAAGACCCAGCAACGGGAGTCCTGGAGAGGAGCGCAGGATGCTGTGGCATGCGCAGGCAGCTCCGGACATGCCGCCAGAGGAGCGCCAGCAGCTCCCACAACACATCACCCGCTCCGGGATAAAAGAGATGCCAGTGCATGGCCTGAGCCAACGCATCTCTGCAACAAACCAGAGCTCCTGCACTTCTGCACCTGGGGCATTCAGCCATCGAAAACACACAGGAACTGGGAAAAGGGGCCTTCCTGGGAGCACCACATCATCGCAGCCAGCACAAGGCTTGTTCCCAGTGGCAGAAACCCCTAGGTGACCTTGAGACCAGCAGCAGTTTCAAGGCCAAAACGCCCCTCAAACAGCCTGATCACATGCTCGTAACAGGCCAGCACGCTTTGCCCCCAGCTCGGGCTTGCCTTGGCAACTGCCCCCATTGCCCAGCTGCCTTTGGACCCTGACAGAGCACGTTTCTGGAGCATCACCACCTCCGTGCAGCAATTCATCACTTGGACTTGATGATCTCAAAGGTCTTTTCCAATCTAGTTGGTTCTCTGCACATCATTGAAAATCCATGCCTTCCTTCTCATCCGAATTCCCCAGCTTTTCTGAGAGCTGAGCAGGCAGCAGACCGAGGCTGAGCACGCCGAACGACTTCATTACACATCACCACCACCTTTATGGGCACTGGGTTAAACAACTGAAATCACTCCTAAATGCAGACTGCTTTCCTTGCTCAGCTCACTCCTAACTGCCTGGAGGAGCATTTCTCTCCCCAGCCCAGGAGCGGGCTGCAAAGCAGGAACCTCCGATCCATGTTGATGACAACCCGGCGCTCAAGCGTTATCAACACAGCCTTACCCTGCCTTGGTTTCATCAGCCCAGGCACACAGCCAGATGCAGTGGGGTTCTGATGACCATCCATGAGGCACAGTGAACGCTCCCTGCGCCCCTCTGAAGAAGCAGGAAGCTCATTTATTCTACGTCCTCTCTGACGTGCTGCTGAAGGATGCTGCACAGCTGCACTTCAGAGGGGTGCGTGTCCACAACTTTACTCCATACAGATCCTCAGCCAGCTTACGTTCACTGTGCTGTGCTTAAGCCCCGCTTCAGGAAGGGCTCTGACTGCTGCCTGAAGTTGGTTTTCCCCTTGTTGGTCACCCAGCTCAACACTGGGTTTGTGTGTTAAAATGAAATCTAATTTCTAGGCCATTCCCCCGATGCGGTCTGGCTCCCGCGTCTACAGAGCGAGGAACAAACAGACCCAGCCATTCACTTCCCCCTTGGACCTGAATTCCAGTTACAAACAACAGGAGTGATGTTCTGCACAGAGCCCCATTTGCTTGAGGAGCCCACTGCAGTGGCATGCAAAGCCCAGGCACCCTGAAGCGTGCCAAGCTAGCAAAGGCCTGCAGGAGGGCTTCTTGCACGGGCCGCAAAAGGAATTGCAGGGATTTGGCTTCAGTTTTCCACTGATGTAGCAGGCTTCCTATGAGTTCTCACAAGCTACCGGGTTTTCCTTTTCCCTCCTAAGCATAGCCCGGATAGCGAGACACGCAGAATGCAGGTTTGAGACCTGAGAACTTGCAGCACCCAAGTCTGCAACATGCAACACAAAACCAAACAAGAACATACCACACAACATCCCCTTTTCTAGTTAGTCTCTCTACTCTCAAATGCGGCAGCATCAAATCCAGCATTGCTTTCAATCTGCCTGGTTAGAGCAACTGTCGCTGCTCAGCCACAGGGCGCTGGCTGAAGCTCGCATCTGAACCGGATCCCATCCGCACCCTCTTCCTTCCACAGCATGGAAATACTGCAGGAAATGCCCAAAAGGAAACAAAACCGGCTGCCAACACCCAGCCCAGGCCAGGCTGCAGCAGCTGCAAGCACAATCCTCACTCGGACAAATCCAGCCAGAGCAGCTTTAAATAACAAACTGCTTTCATCGGGAAACACCCTCTGAATCCCACAGGAGTTTTCCACTTCAGTTTAAAAGGCTCCCGTGGTTCAGCACAACCTGAACACGCCTGGACCATCCCCGGGCAGCCCTAGCCAAGGCAGGGAGCAGCCCTGGAGCACATCAGGCTTTCCCGTGCTCCTAGTGATGGGGGAAGCAATGGTGCTTGCAGCAGTGCAGCATCCCCTCCTCAGCTTCCGGCTCTTACAGCAGCCACTGATGTGACACTGGGGGATGCTTGGGACAGCCACAGCCCCTACAAGCACCCGCACACAGAACAGGGGACACTGGGGGGAGGAATGTGGAGACAGGGACATGAGAGGGACAACAGCTTAAGCCTGGCTGTGAGGAGGGCTCCAAAGGCAAGAGAAGAGCAGTGCAAAGGGGCAGCAGAGGGATGTCCTGATGCCCCCGGCCCTTCCAGCACTGTTGGCACGTCAGGGCTGTTTGCTCGGGGAGAAAGCCAAGGCCAGGCGGTGACGTGGGGACAAGCTGTGCGAAGGCAGCCCAGGACCATGGCACTGAAAGGGGGCATGCGGAGAGGACAAGGAGGTCTGAGGTCACACATAGGTGGGTCCCCATCAAGGGTGCCAGGTCTGGGGCACCCAAGCCCCGTGGGGCAGGATGTCACCAGCAATAGGGCAGAGCATGCAACCCAGAGCATTAACTTAGCGGGCCAGGGACAGCCAGGCACTCTGAGCCCCAGCCCTGCGGTGGTCCCACTGGGCAGCACCCGCTCCTCTGCCCACTGCGCAGTGTGTGTGCAGGGACAGAGCGGAGGCAGCCAGAGGAGGCGATGATGGGGCCCGGCGATGCCAGCGAGCACAATAGGCTATTTCCTGAGAAAGGCCAGCGTGTCCAGGGGCACAAAGGATGCTATTCTGCCGCCGGCTGTGCTTGGGCGAGAAACAAGGGGAGGGCAGATACCGAAGCCACCAAGCACTGCACATCCCAGGGATGCCAGTGCAGCCCTGTGCCTGCAGTTCTGCCCCACATCTCCACCAAGAATGAGGCAAGCTGCCGGCTCGGGGCTCAGCACCATACCCTGCTCCATGCCCAGCGAATGGGAGGCTGGTGCCAGCCAGAAGAGCCAGCACGAGGTTCCGTGTGTAAGGAAACAGGAAGGCAGCCCCTGACCTGCGATGAGCCGCTCCCGGCGCCACAGCCCTCGCCTCGCACAAGGCTGCTTTCAGCAGCGCACACATGCCCCATTCTTCACATCCGTGACCTCCCTGCCCTGGCATCTGGGTGCCTCGGGCTCAGCACCGCGAGTGACTGGGAAAGACGGCGGAGGGAGGCTGGCCACCAGCTCCCCCACCGCGTCCTCCCAGTGCAGGGAGGGATGGAGCTGCTCATGGGAAAGAGCTGACGGTGAAGGCAGGCGCTTGTTCAGCCACAACATGTGCCCCTTTTCCAGAGGACAACATTAAAAATAAGCAAAAGTAGTGCAGGTTGAAGCCATGGCAAGGAGACCAGGCCTGAGACCAGACCCTGACCCCACACCTTCCCAGGGCTGTTTGTTCCTCCAGAGGAGGATGCTCAGGGGAAACACCCTGTGCAGCCACAAACCCTCCCAAACTAACATCCTGACAGCTCTCCCAGAGAAGGCAGAAGCTGCATCAGGGAGGTTTCGAGCCAGTGAAGGTGGGTACATTATGGGAAGCAGTAACTCCCTCCAGAGGTACAATCACACGGTTATGAGCTCTGTGCAAAGAACCAGCCATGCAGCTGGCAGAGAAAGTCCTGGTTTCGGTGGCTCTGATGGGACAGCCGAGAGCCACAGCCCCCCAGTGACCAGCTTCTGAGACACGACAACTCCCAAAGCCACAAGCTTACCTGAGATAACAGCTCAACCCCCCACCCTCCCCCTCAGAGGGTCCAGTGGCCCCAACTACCAACTGTAGAAAGCTGTTCAGAGCCACGGTCCAGGGGATTCAGGGCGAAACCCCGAGTGCAAGTCTGGAAACATCAGCTGGAGGAGATGATCAAGAGACAATCCTGATTCTAAAAATGTTATCTATCTTGTGTGGTCTCTAGGATGATCCCACCCTGCTTACAAACACACACATACGTATATATATATACACACAAACACACATATATATATGCAGTGACATACAACTCATTAGCACATCACCCCCCAAGCTGTGCTGGTGCCAACGAGGCTACTGGAGCATGAGCACTCGGCAAGGGAAGGGAATTCGTCACCCACTGCAGCTCCATGCCTGCCTCTCAAGCCCCAGTTACAGAAAAGGCAGCTCTCAGCACCTCGCTGCACCCCACACCGCTGGCACCCAGCTCTGGCACCCACTGCAGAAGGCTCCACAGGGCACAGACCCGTCTCTAACTGCCTGCGTTTCGGCACACCCAGGCTCTGTAGCAATAACACCACCTGCCCGAGCCAATGCAACCTCTCCTGTCCCCGACTTAAGCTCTCCCGCCTCATTTTTCTATCCCATTCATTGTCTTTTCCCAGGAGCATCCTCTGGGAATACCCCCTCCCCCCTTGGGCATGAGAGCATTCCAACATCACTGTCTGGGGCAGGCAGACTGCCACAACCAGCCTCCCCTGCTTCTGTTTTACTCCCCCTTCGTGAGGGGCAGGAGTCAAGCAAGGAGTTTCGAGCGTGCTCCTGGCAGACGGAACACAGCAGCGATGGCCACAGCGCAGAGCTCAGGGCACCCACGGAAGGCAAGGGGCTCCGCAGGCACAGACCCACCGCCACCACACGCAGCGGCCTCGCCGGAGCAGGGATGAGGAAGGAAGGGCACCATTGGTCTTATAATAAGGGTCAAGCAGCAGCTCGGGCCCCACTCGACCCCACGCTCACAGGTGTTGGCACCACCCGGCCTGGAGGGATGCTGCCCAGCAGTGACCCCGCCGCTGGACCTACGCCCGGGAGCCCGGCGGGCACCGGCTGCCGGCCTCAGGCTGCCTGCAGAGCTCCTCGAGCCCAGCCGGTCTCCTTGAAGCCGCCTTCCAACAACAAAAGCCCAGTGGAGGTTCCAGGGCTCGCCGGGAGCGCGCGGAAGCCTGGGCGGCAGCCAGGCAGGGCAGGCATAGCCGGAGCCATCAACACGCCGGCGTGTCCAGACTTGAGGCAATTATGGAGCAACAAGAGCCATTTGCCCTCCCCAGAAACTCGCGAACCCGCTCAGCAGCGCGGCCCTTGGCCGCGGCACAGCCCTCCGCAGCCGCGCGGCAGAGCCCCGAAACCCGCGGCTGAGGTGGCTTTGGAGCCGCATTTAGACCCAGCACGGGAGGAGGGAGGGCGGCTCCCGCGGGCCGCTCGGGAGCGTTTTCCGACAGCTCAACAGTCACAAAACCACACTCCGGAGCAAGCGCGGCGATCACAGCGCCGGGAGCTGTAAACCACCGGAGCCGCCTCCCGGGGCCGAGCACATCTCGCCCGTTCCCAGCGCTCGCCCTGCGAGAAGCTCCGTTACCCCGGAACTTCCATTGAACCGAACTTTGTCACCGGGGGCGGCGGGGGGGGGGAGGTGGGGTGTGTGATCCCTTCCCCGATCTCTGCCCGCAGCACCGGGAACCGAAACGCGCAGGGAGCTAAGCCGCGGCCCGCTCCACCGGGGCCGGGTCGTTAAACCGGTTGGCGGGACCGGCGTTTCCCCCTCCCACAGGCAGCCGGGGACGAGCCGCGCTTCCAGCGGACGAAGGCCCGAGAGGGGAGCCCGGGGCTCCTCGCGGCTGCCACCCCCGCCACGGGGGGAAGGGGCTGCCCCCCCCTCCGGTCTCCCCGCGGGGCGCGTTCGCGACCGCATTGGGCCGCCGGCCGCGCCGAGTGGGGGTGGCGGAAGCCGCCGCTGGGCACCGGCTCCCGGGAAGGGCAGGAGCCCCCCCCCCGCCCGCCACTTGCTGCTGCAAAGCCCCGGGAAGGGCCCCGCCCTCCGGTCCCCCCCCACTCCCGCCGCGCTGCCCGGTGCCAGTACCTACCAACGGGCTGCGGCAGCGTCCCCGCCGCTGCCCGGGCATCTTGGAGGCGCGCAGGAGACGGCGGCGGCAGCGGCAGCGGAGCGGAGGGGGGGGAAGCGAGGCGGTGCCAGGCGTGCTCGGTCCCGCCCGCCCCGTCCCGTCCCGCCCCTCCAGGGGCCCCGCCCCGCCCCGCCGCAGGTGAGGCACCGCGCTCCCTGTCCGCCCCCCACCTCGCGTTACCGCGGACCGGGGGCACCGGAGCCGAGCCGGAACCGCCTGCGCGCCCCGGGACCGCGGGGAGGCCGATGCGACATGGAGCGGTTTGTGTCCGCGGGCACGAGGCGAGACCGGGCCCCGCGCACGGCAGGGGGTCCCCAGCGCATCAGCGGGTCCCCAGGGTGGTGGCAGGTCCCCAGCGCACCGGTTTTCACTAGGGCAGACTGCACTGACCAATTGGTCACCCGCGATTTTCCCTCCCGCAGTGGCCATCATGATGCCCTCTGCACGCTGAAAGGACCATGGGGTGACCCACGTCGTTTGTGGGGTGCCCTTGTGCATATGGATGTACCCACTGCAGTTACATCAGAGGGAGGCAAGGGAATTGAGTGCAGTTTATTACTTATTAACATGGGTATGTGCTGCACAGGTTATTTATATTTGAAGATGGCGCAGGGGGTTCACTGAGCCATCTCTTTAAAAACACCAGGAAAAAGCCTCCCAAACTCCTCAAGGTGAGATCGGAAGAGAATTTCTAGGTGCTGGAGGAGGGTTCGGTGAGCAGGGACCTGCAGCTATCCTGTGCTGTGATAGCATCATCAGTGCACACACGCCTGTTGCACTCTCACAGCCAGACACAGCACATGGTAGCTGTCCCACTGTGACTTCTCAGTGGAGGAAGACAGCAGTACCCCACCAAGCTGTGGAGGTCAACACCACACAGCCAGCCTTATTGCCACCTCACTCTCTGCAAAGGAATCGCAAGCCCTTTTCCCTAGAAGGACCTGACAGTGAGTATTTAATATGTGCCACTTATTCTGCATTAAATCCTATCTCTGCTTTTCTGGCAGCAAGAATGGAGCCTGCACAGCCGCAGCCAAGTCACGCAGTTCATGGCTGTCCTGGGACGAGTCCTTGTCGTCTGCATCTGTGCAGACTGATGGGAAGAGAACAAACGGCCCGATTAGGGCCCGATACAGCCCCATCCTCCTTCACTCAGGCAGCAGGAAATTGAAGCTGCTTTTCCGAGGCCAGCGTTGCCTTCAGATCACAGCAGGCAGCCGGCAACAGCTCGAGGCTGCTCAGCACGGGCGCTGGTGGCTGGGGTGAAGCAGCAAGAGCCATGGCACAGATGTGCAGCCCCAAGACATGGCACATCAGGCTGCCAGAGGAACGAGGCCACCAACAGCTGGCAGATGCTGGAGATCACAGCAGAGCTCCGTTACTGGGGACTCCGTGGCAGCAGCCAGGGAGCAGCTACTGCGAGGGATGCAGGTACCACAGGTACTGCAACAGACCCAAGCTCAGAGACCTCCAGGCTTCCGCCTGGTACACCGAAGAGAAATAAGCCCCAACAAGAATTATGCAGAGGTGGCAGCTGCACAGCACCCCGGTGTCACCCCTGCTCTGGTGACACACAGAGGGAGAAGTTGCCAGCAGGTCTGGGGGAGCACAGGGGGCTGGACCAGCTGCAGATACTACACGGTGCAGATCAGCCTCAGCACCTTCCCCTGCCTTCCAGGAATCAGCTACAACTGAGAGCATCAAGGGGAGCGCACGGTTGTCTCCCCATCCCTAGAACAGAGCTGGTGCTGGGCCCATGGAGGCTGGGATCCACCAAACCACAGCTCAGTGACAGAGTGTGTATATATGTGTACATATATATATTTATTTATTTATTTATTTTTGAAGTCCCCATCTTTCCCAGGAGATCAGCAGCAGACAACAGCCCCTCCCACAGCCTGATGAGGGCTGAGATTATTGAGCCTCTGTGTTAAAAGCTGGAGGTGTCAGAGGTGACCTTGGGCAAATATTTACAATTACAGTGGTGATGGGTACTGCGTGTGTTCAAAACACGGAGGGATCAGGTTCTGGTGGTGCTTTAATTGAGCAGGCAGGGCAGCAGGAGGGAGAGCTCTCTGCGCTAATATATGTGCTCACCACTCCAGAGTGAGTCAGGTTCTCAGGGGTGGGGAGAACAGCTCCATCTTCCCACCAGCTCGTGTTGGAGTGGCAAGTGCTCAGCAGCCCTTCCAGGAGGACGTGTGTGTTCCCAGCAGGGGCTGCCTGGGTGTTCTACCACGCAGCTTCGGGACGCTGCTGCTCCTGCTGCCCAAGGCTGGTACGCATCAGCGTTCGCACTTCACGGATGAGGAATGGGGACACGCGAGTTGTTCCGCGTGCCTGGGATGCCTGGTGAATAAATAACACAGGGTTATGAAGCAGGATTCCCCCTCTAAAGTGTGCTCTTACAGTGGAAAGCAAACAGGGGGAATAAAACCCTTTTAACTTGTGAATCCCCCTCCCCAGTGCTTCCACAAAGCAGGCGGGCAGCTGTGGTGATGGACGAGTGGGGATGGATGAATTCCCCATGAAGAATCTCTTTTCATTTTACATTTGATGACTTCATTCTCCCAGCTTTCATTAGCACATCCTTTATCTCCAGTTCTTCCCCAGAAGCGCTTGGTTCCTCCTTGCTGCTGCAAAGGGAGCTGTGCTCTCACGATGGGAAGTGGATGCTTTGCACCACCTCATGTTGAGGCTGGGAATTTCAGAGCCTGATCCAAGCTCCAGCTCTCTTTCATGAGGAGCAAACCACCGGCCTCACCTGTCGCAGAACAAGCTCTTCTGGCTTCACATCCACTTGTCAACACCCCTCCATGGTGCAGTGATGGGTGGTGGTGGTGCCACACGCTGCTGCCAGGCACCAGTGCTTGGTGCATCTCTGGCTTCACACAACCAGCCCTCAACGATTCCTCCCCTGGGTAAGGAGTTGGGGTTTGACAGGCAAGGACAGCCATGTTTCAAGCCATCTCCTGCACATCTCAATGTCCTACAATACATCCTGTATTTCAGGTGCTGGTTTGCATTCCTCTTAGGCCAGACTTCAGCCATCCCTGTTGGCAGCAGGCAAAGGGAGATTGCTCGAGGGGAGCCCAAGAGCTGGAGGCAGGATGCTGCCGAGGCAGGGGCAGGTTTAGTGAACTGGGCCATGCTCTGCAGGGACCTCTCCTGCTGCCTGGTGAAATGAAAAAGTGCCCAGTGGCCACCGGCAGAGGAAAGTGGTGTGATGGGCTACGGACAGCTTGATGCCACCCTGGAAACCAGGGGTTTATCTCCACAACCACTGCAGGGCTTCTAAAGCCTCACCTTGGAGGGCAAACACAGAACTGTTGCATAAAAACCCTGACCAAAGGGCACAGGGTCCCAGGAAAAACTGCTATGAACAATGTAGTTACTGAGTACCTTCCATACATATGCATGAGGGGAGTTTGTGTAAGGTGGGAAGCTTCACTGCCCATACACACTGACCTCTGCAGCCCTGAGAACCTGCTTTTAACAACAGCATTGAACAATCCCTGATCTAACACTGGCCGTGGGGAGCAGGCAGAGGAGCGAGCTGGGGGCCGGTACAGCCTCTTGTCCTACAGACCAGCTGCAAGGACCCACAGCTGCAACAGGAGGTGTTCCATCTTCCATCTCTCCATCCTAAAGCACTTGCCATCCAAATACACAAGTGACCCCAACCTGCAAGAGCTAGTAACTAACTACAGCAGGTGCTGAGCAGTGAGCAGGCCAAGAGGGTCTTTACTGAGGCTTCCCTTTTCTCTGATGTACATCCCAAACTGCATGTGGGAACCCGCCCCCCAAACTCCAACACAGGCAGGAAGGGGAGGAGAGGTACCTGCATTCCTCAGCTCTGTGCCCAGCACAGCCCAGGCCACTGTCAGGGCTCCTTCAGCATGTTATGCTGTCTCCAAGGATGCTGCAGGGTAACCTTTATGCCTTGCAAAAGAGAAACTGGCTTCCAGCAGCCAGAACAGCCTCTCCCCAAACCCAAAGTCAGCCCCTGGCATCACAGGACCTACCCTAGCCCCACCACACTGTGGGAAGCATTCCCACGCTTCCCACCTCACTGTCACACGTATTTGGAGCAGTCCTTGAACATTAACCTTCATCTTGCACTTCCTTGCAGCCTCACATACGGACAGGTAGCACATACCCTGCTGCCAGCCTTTGCACCCAGCATTAGGCTAGCTTAGGAATTACATAAAGCAAATACGCGATTGGTAAGACCCAGATGGGGCTTGTAACCAGAATAAAAGCAATGGCCTCATTCCAGAGCACTCAGTTTCCTCAGCATCCATCGCCTGTGCTCCAAGGACCTTGAAAACCTCTCGCCCTTCCAGGAAAGCAAGGAGCTGTTCCCCCGCCCCTGGAGCACTCAGCAAGTGATTACTCCCTGCTCACAGCTCAGCAGCTGGAAGGGAAGGAGAGGAAATGTGCGCTGAAGTGAAGGGAGTTTAAGGAGAAACAAATCACAGCACAGCTGCTCTTGGAATTCGAGGTAACTCCTTTGGGCAGGAGCAGGCACTAGGCACGGGCTGGGGAGCAAACCCCCAGCAGGAAATGAAGCACCCTCCTGAACAGCACAGTCTGTTAGTGAGGATGAGGAGGGAGCAAGAGGCATGCTGAGGGCATACACTAGCTGAGTATGTGACATAGGCTCCTGCAAAAGGCAGCACGGAGCCAGGAAGCGCTGCGGGGATTGCCAGGGGCTGACTTCCCATGGGCTTTTCCCAGGAGGTTGCAGCAGGACCCTGCCAGACCCAGGTGTGGGGCTGAGCCCGCCTGGAGAGGGGGAAGCTGCGATGCTTATGTGGGAGCTGGGAATGGACGGGCATCCCAGGAACAACACGGCCTCTGTCTCAACGTGGCTGAAACCCGGAGCGAAGCTGGACAGGGCTCAGGGTGGGAGGTTGGTCCTTCTCCAGCAGGGGCACGGCCAACACCTCCTCAAGAGCAAAACTGGCATCGGGGCCCCTGCAGCAGGTTCGCGTTGGGCAGAAACCACAATGTGCAAATCAGAGCAAGAAAAGCTCATCCCAAATAACGTGAGCTCCTGCTGCTGCTGCTCGGGGAGAGGCAGCAATGCTCAAACAAGCACCATAGTGGAGCCTGTAGCATAGGGTGAAGAAGGCCAGTGAAGGATGGAGCTGGGGCTGTGCTCAGAGCATGGGGAGGTGACGGGCCTGCTGCTGATGGCTGTGCCTGAGCAGACTGTAACAGGGAGGATAACAAGGCTGGACAGAGGGAAAGGAAGAGCACAGCAGGAGCATGGGAGAAGCAGCTGTTGCTCCAGAGGGAATGCTTTAACCAGAGGGTTTATCCATGCAGTTTCAGTAAATGGTGCTGCAGGACTTGTCTGCAAATACTTGTCTGCAGTACTCCAGTGATTAGGTACTGGTGGAGAAGTGCCCCTATTCCATGGTGACCTCCTCACCCCTTGCTCTGTACCTCTAGACGAGTCTCAGTTCCCTTCGCTTCTGCTTCCCTTCCTTTTGTCCCATGCCTGTTCTCACAGCTTTTATCCTGTAGATAGACAGGCAGATACTGGGTTTTGGCTTTTCACCCAGCTGCTGGGTGCAAAGCAGCTCCTGTACTCCCAGTTTCTCCATTGGCTTCTGTGGTTGGACTGTTAGGACCAGAGTTGTGAGGTTATGGAGAAGGAGGTGGACACCAGGAGGAGCAGAGAGCAGAGGATGCCTGTGCTGCTGCTGCTGAAATCCCTTCTGGGCAGTTATGCTATGAGACTGTGCATCCTCCTCTAGAGGGGTGACTCCAGCCCAGCTATGGAAACCTGTGTGGGGAGCTGGCACTGGGTGTGGAAAGATTCTTTAATCTCATACAGGTCTGATGCTGCGCAGAGCTGGGAGTTTCACCCAGAAATTCAGATGAGAAACAGGGCGTACAGTGATCACCGTGGGGTGATATGCTATGCAAGCACTTCACTGAGGGATGGGGTGGAATCTCCATTGCCAGAGACCTGACAGCCAGCCAGGTCCTCTTCTTCCCCAGCTAGATGGGAGCAGAGCAGCGCTGATCCTGCTGTGATGAAGCACCCAGGTCCCCCCCTGGAAGGTCAGTGGGCCCTTCAGCGGACAGCACAACAGAAATGTTTGTAACTTGGATGGAGACATCTAAGAGCTCTGAAGAATTACCATTGAGGTGGTTTATCTGGCTTTCCCGAAGGCTCCTGCTGGGTGAAACCAGTGTGCATCTACTTGGGGGTCTCAGTCTCCAGCCAGCATGAGGGTCCTGCAGAGCATATGTACTGATTTTAAAGCTCCGGTTCCTGGAGCATTTTCACCTCTCACCTTCTTACAAAGCCAGGCGAGTTTCTGGCTTCCCACCAACTCACACATGAACACAAAGAGAATGTGGATGGGAGCTTTTAAAGAGAACATGCCCCAAAGGCAGGGACCCTGCAGCAGCCTCCAGCTCCTCCAGCATGGTGCTCTCGGACACAAGGCGATGGGCAGGGTGGATGCTTTGACGCTGCCTCCAGGTCCCACTGACCATGGGAGCCTGGAGGAGGGAGGACTAGGTGAAAGGTCCCTTCCCATTGTCATACCTTTGTGCCCATTGTACCCTGGTGTGTGGAGCTAAAGCTGCTCACAGGACCTGCTGCTTGAAAAGCTGGTCTCACTCTTGTGCAGCTCATTATTGTAATTGCACCTTGCAGGGAGCAGGGAAACGTGCTCCATAACAGGCACATCCATTTTAATGGATTCTGCTCTGCTGCCGGGAATAAGCAATCACAAATCAGGGCTACAAGGACCTTCAGAGAACCTTCCTGGTTCAGATGCTTTTTCATTTAGTCAGTGGAAGAGCACTGCCGAACACTCCTCAGCCAGCCAAGAGTTACTGCTTGTGGTGCACGTGGCTTAACAGAGCAAGGGGGGAAAATCCTCATTTTCAGTTTATTTCCATATGGAAACAACACTTCCTGCAGCAGGCAACTGCCATGGAGGTACCTGGATTGCCCATACTGCAGTAGCTTGGGTGGGTTTCTTCAGCTTTATATCCACCGCAGAGGATTACAGGCTTGGAAAACAGATTCCCACTAACTCCAGAGGAAGGGAATGCCGCTCACAGTGCGGATGCTGTGTGCCCAGGCAAGATCCTGCTACCACCAGGGAGTCACTGCTCAGAGGGGCAGGAGGCTGGGACCTCCCTGCATCCTCAAGGTGCTGCTTGGTGGGCTGCAGTGGGCAAGGGAGCTTCAGAGCATTGCCAGGGGCTACCAGGTCCTACCTGTCCCAGTGGGAGCAGCAGCACAACCCAGCGTGGTCTGGAGGGATGGAGTGTGCTGAGCCTGGGCACAGAGCACAGGCTGGGGGATGGGAGGTGCCACTGAGAGGAAAGGGGCTGAAGCCGAGCTGAGGAGCCCCATCACATCACGTTGATGCCGAGCATCACCTCTCCTGGGAGCACAGCTGCTTTCCCAGGCCTGTCCCATGGCTGGAGCTGGGGCTGGACCCAGTGGGGCCCCGGCTGCCCCTGGCTGAGGGCAGAGCTGCGGTACAGCCCCTCACCATGTCACCAGGCGGCTGCATGCACTGAGCCTGCTCCAGATCCCATCACTGCACATCATTGTGAGGGTGTCGACAGCATTCCCCCTCGATCAGTTAGCCCCAGAGACTTGACCAAAGGCTAAACAATCCCCAGTCTGGGAACCTAAAGAGAAGCAGAAACACAGCTTGGATTTCTCCTTCTTGCTTTCTCTGTCCACAACAGGAAGCAAAACTCCCCCTGGACGTACCAGATCTGATGTCAGTGCTGGTGCCCAGAGTGCCGTGGGGGGCTCTGAAGGAGCCAGGAAGTGAGACTCTCTGGAGGCCTAATGGGGTGCAAACCAGAATCCACCATGCAGAAGGCAGCACTAACCTCACCCTGCTGCCACTGGTAATGGAAGGGCCAGAGCTCGCCTCTCCCACTGACTCATCCCCTGACTGTGGACAGCCTTTCATTCCTGCCAAATGTGGCTGCATCCATGGTGGGGCTCTTTAAACCATTCCTCAAGTAACTTCTGCAGATAATTACGAGTTTGATGCTCATTTATTAGCACTAAGCTGTAATTACTCAGTACCCAGATGATTTGCTACATGGATCATGTGGTGTTGAGTAGGTCAGATGAGAACAAGACTCACAATTAGGATTTTAAAGTGTGTTTCCCCGGGAAAGCCTGCAGCACATCCTGGAGGTCTGCCGGGCTGTCAGCAGCTTGGTACCAGGAAGGCAGAGGTGGACAAGGTGAATTTGGGCATAAACATGGATAAGCCTCTATACATAATCCTGCTCATGTTCTCCCAGCACCAGCTATGGCAGCACAGGGAAGTTGTCCTGTGTTTTCCAGGTGATGGAGTCCCTGTGCATCAATGCATGATTCTCCCACCTCCAGCTGGTGCCTTTCCTGGGACATTTTGCTTTTCAGTGGTCAGATCCAACGTGTAAATGCCTCAAGCAAAAGCTTTTCCCCTGTGAGGTTGCCCTGTCTTTCCCAGCACCAGAGCAGAGGAGGGATTTTCTCACACCCTGCATCTGCAGAACCAAAGGAGATTGTGAGCTGGCTGAGGCTCTGGCTTCTCTTTTCTCCTGCACACAGTGGGGGAGTTGGATGTCCCACGGATCACAGGCCAAAGGTTGTTTGAGGGGGACCCACTGGGGTTTGCAGGGCCTGGCTGTGTGTGGGGTGGGTTAGGCCAAGCTGCAGCACCTCCCAGACCCAGAAACTGGCCTCAACCTACAGCCTGCGGGGAGTTTCGCTCCCAGGAACCCATCCTTGCGGCTGGCGAGGCACCTCCAACCACCAGCACCATACAGTCCCGCTGCAGTGAGCCCTGGGCATCACTTTCCCTCTCAACACCCTGCTCTGGTTGCATGTGGGGAGATGTGGGGGTCAGAAAGCCCTGAGCAGCCCCACACCACAATAGACCACGGCTTTGCTTTGCCTCTGGCCAAGAGGGGTGTTGGATGTGGCCTCCTGAAGGGGCATTTACCTCTGTGAATGATGCAAGGAAATGAGGAGTGAACCACACGTCCCAGGATAGGAGCTGACTCCAGCACCTGTGTCTCCAACAGGGCCCATCACCCTGCTCTCCTCCTCCTCCCCTCAAGGCAGAGGATGCTCGACAGCCACTTTTCCAGGAGCAGCATGCATGCCCACATGGAGTGCTCTGGCATGTAGCAGTTTCCCCTCGCTGTGTGGGTAGGTGCCCAGCAAGGAGCTGTGGCCCATTCTGGATGACTCCCCTTGAGCAGTTGAAATCCTTTAGACAAGGATTTCACAGCACCTGAGAATGCCCTGTGACTTCAGCGGGGCAGGAACTGGGAGTGATGCTGCAGGACCGGCTGCGTATAGCAGGACATGCGTGCTCCACAACGCTGAGCAATCAGCCACTCAGCAGTGGGGACCAGAACTGAAGACAGCTCCCCACAGCTCCGGGATGTAGCCCCTGCAGGCAGCTCTTTTGCCTGTTGGATAACTGGGAATGCTGCCACTCCTCACCCTTGTCATCACATCATGTTTGTGCATCACTCATGCACTCTGGCACGTGTTGGAAGATGCCTCTTTTGTTGGGTACGTTTCAGAAACACAGTGAAGCACTGATGGAAAGAGCTCGCTGTGACTACCTGTGCCCAGAAGTGCCTGGGAGGTGGTGTCCTTCCCCCGTGCTGCCCAAGCAGGCAGCCTGGAGGACACTTGTGCTGGCTCTCTCCTGCTGGCAGAGAGGGTGCTGGCTCCCCAGCCAGGCCTTCCTGTCTGCCAGCAGTAAAAAAGTGCCACGATCCCCTGCACAGGAGAGGATCCTCTTCCCCCAGAGAGAAGGGCAACCTAAAGCAACAAGCTTTTACTCAAGTCCAGTGCTAGACCAGTGGTCCCAGAGCAGATGGTGGTGGGAGCAATGTGACCCTCCTGCTGCAGGACCAGGCAACACCATCGCACAGGCTGTTGACCACTAGACCTTGAGTGCCAACGGGCGCGCTGTGCTCAGTGAGTGCTCTTGGACCTGCACACCTACTTCCATGACACCAGCACAGTGTTCCACAGGGACTCATGGATGCAACATGAGATGTCAGGTCTGGCCCTACACCAGTGTCCTGAGACGCGGAAGGCTCTGGACTGATTTTCTGCAAGTTTTTCAGTTGCCTTTTGATCAAAACATGGTTTTAGGCCAATGTAGCCCTCCAAGGGAATGTGAAAGAGGACAAAATTAGCCCTCACGATGTGGAGATCTGTCAGTGCTCGCTGTGCGTCCCCCTGAAAAACCACTGGAAGGGAAGGACGCAAGTGGGGACATGGCTGATGCCTTCACACTAACCCATGCATGCCAGGATGGCAAAGACCCCCCCCAGCTTAAGCATCACACACCGGCACCAGGCTCAGAGCTGCCTTTGGCTCTACATGGAGCCCTGCAGCAGGCAGCTCCCAGCCCAGCTGAACCCATCGCTGACCACAAATCATTCAGTAAGTCAGAGAACATTACACAGAGAGAAGATGTTTACCTGTGCCAGCAAATGGCTGGGGAGAGGAGCAGGGGGTGTCCTGCTGCGTCCCACTGTCCCCCCCTGCCTGTGTGCCAGCCCCCCGGTGCCGGAGCATGGGGACGCCGGTGCTGATGGTCAGCTGGAGACAGGGACCTCTCAGAGGTGAGACAGGAGGATTGCCAGCTATGTCACCTCAGGGAATCTGCCATTAGCAGCTCTAAAAGACACGTGTTGGTTATTCCCTCCTTTTCTCCTCTTTCAAAATAGGACCGAAGCCTTCCTGGGTCAGAATTCCTGCAATGATGCCTGATTCCTGCTCCTCATCTCTAAGGCTCATCTGTCTGTACAAATTCCCCCCTGTGTGACACACAGAGCCTAGCCTAAATCTATTAGAATCATACTTCTGGTTCCCTAACTAGGGAACGAGTCATAGCAGAGAACAAAGCAGCTCCAGAGCAGGGGAAGTTGGTGTCCTGGGTGAATTCATCAGTGGCAGCCAACAGGCACCATGTGGGAAAACCACCCGGGAGATGTTCTTGTCTGGGGTCTGTTGTGTTGGTGGCCCATGGCTTGGGATGGGCTGTGGAGCAGTCACTCGCAGGCAGGAGGGTTCTGCACAATGCGTGGCTCGGTCTGGTGCCATCTCCCTGTTCGCGGTCCTGCTGCTCTCCCTTGTGAAGGGCAGTGGCTGCGTTCCCCCTGCCCGTGTCATTGTGGAAAACAGCCTGGAGTGGACCAGGATTCAGGCATGCCACATCTCCCACACGTGTCGCACACCAGAGCCCGAACTGGTCCTTGCCATAGGTTAGAGCACACTGGAGCTGGACACGTTGATCCTGCGTGAAGGCAACGGGGCACCCATGCAAGCAAGGCCGATGCTGTAGGGAGGAGCGGATCACAGCAGGGCACTCAGCAGAGAGCTCCATCTGCAGCAGGAGGTTTGGATGCTGCTCGGCAGCTTCTCACAAATCACGTCTCTTTCAAACACTGATTCCCTGCTGTAAAGCAACAATATGATGTTTATGTACCTTGCAAAACTCATCCACAGGGATGGACACGTGAAGCAGCAGCATCTCCCCAGCCCCTCGTTCATGGCTAAAGATATTTCTCCTTTACAACTCACGTTAGCTCATATCTCTGCCTGGAGTCACAAATGAAAGCTCACAAGCATAAACTTCAGACCCTATTTGCTTCTCTTGCATGCATGTGGGTCCCAGGACGTTTCCAGTAGGGACAATTTCCCCTCTCAAATATATCAATATGCAGGGCCTGTGCTTTGCACCTCTGGCTGTCTCCAGCTGCACCACCTTTACACGGGGCTGTTGCATTCCCAGCTTAGATCTTGCAGGAGCTTGCAAGAAACCTGCAGCATGTGTTGCCGGCAGGGACACAGCACATCAGCGGGGTGCTGAGCACAGCTCTGATTTACTGCAGCACTGCTCAGAACGTTGGCTGCTGCGCCGCACGCTCCTGTGCACCTTTGGAGGCTTTTCACAGAGCTGCTTGTACTGTGCAGCACATTCAGTGCTCATAGTCACACCAGGATGGGGTTGAACATGGTTTTGGAGTGACTGGTGCTGTGGTTTGCATGCTGGCATGAGGATCTGTGGGATCAGGCAAACGTTTTCATTATCTCCTCCATTCAGACAATGCTTGGAGCAGCCACCAAGCAGCTGTCAATAGTGTACCAGCCCTTCGAGCTGCAGCCTTGGGCTTGCAGAGCGAGTCCTCTGCTGTGGGGATGGGGTCTGGCTGTAGACTATCACCACTGTGTTCTGCTAACGGCAGGTAACACAGCCCCCAATAACAGCTTCAGCTGCATCCTGAACAGCATTAGCATGACATGAGTGATGGATCAAGAGAGAGCTTGTCAGCTCCCTCATCCTCCAGGTGCTGGGAACCTAAATGCACAGGGGTCACTGTCTCTGAAAGCCACAGTCTGGAAGAGCCTTTCAGCACTTCAGGTTTAAGCTGGCTACCGAGCTATAACCCCTTTTGTCTCTCACAGATCTCCTGCCATTCCCACTCTGATTAATGTCACAGGCAGACAGCCGGAAGCTACCACTTCCTTGCCTGGGACCACAGGGCACGGCGTGAACACGATGGAGGAGGCAGAGCTTGAGAGAGGTCTGCAGCTGCTCGAGTCACTGAAGTTGCTTAAACAGACTGTGCTTGGGGCAGAGGAGCTGTGGGGTGGGAATGAGGAGTCTTGCAATGATCCCTTGCACTTCCCAAATGGGGCTCCCACTCCCATTCCCTGCTCACACTGCCCCGTGCAGCACCCTGCGTGCTCAGTCCTTAGTGCCCAGAGAGCAATTGCGTTTCCCACAGTGCTGGGTGGGGATGCGAGGCAGTGCCTGAGTGCCAAAGCAGGAGCTGTTACCACGGAGCGCCTGCCTGACGGGCTGTGCCGGCCCTGGCATGTTCTGCACTTGGCAAGAGGATCAGAGACCTCCGTGTTCCTTGGTCCACATTACCCGCTCTGGGGCACGAGGAAAGTACCCGAGCAGACTTGTTCCAGCTCACATTGTTGCAATGCATGGGAGGGAAAGCCCAGGATGGGGCCCAAAGCAGTGAACACAGTAGGCACAGCCTCATGCTGCGCTGGGAACAGCATGCAAGCAGCACTGTTAATCAGTAACCTCAGGCAAGGGGACCAGCAGCACCTTCCTGCAGTGTGGACCACGCTGCAGAGACCTGTGAGGTCATATGTTCCCTTCCCATGCAGCAGGGAATAAACACATCCCTCTCAGCAGGCAGGGCAGGACCTGTCACTGTGAGCAGGTAATGCCAGAGGAGAGTACCGGTATCACCACTGCTCCTGGCTGACAGCAGGATTTAACACATCCGTGCCATTGCCAGATGTGGCTTGTGCTGATGCCATGTCACCCCTGCACATGTCCCATTCCAGGCTGTGTGTATCTGTGGGCAGTGAGCGAGTTGGGGTTTTGATGAATGTGCAATTCTCACTTGTGCTGCAGCACTTTGCCAGGGACCGTGTTATTTCATGTATCTAGGTCAGGCTTATTCCTGCTTTTGTAGTGTATTTCAGGGAGCATGAAGTGCTGCCCTTCCCTGCCACGCAGCCATGCTTCAGGTCTTGTTATCTTCTGCCAGGAGGATTCACTGGGCCAGGACTGTCTGTGAAGCATTTCCTTCCCAAATGGGGGTTCCTCTTCATTCTCACAAAGGGAATTTCACCCACAACCTTGAGAAAAAGGCAAAGCAAAACCAAGTCAGCAGAGAGACCAAGCACATCCATGAATCCCCAGGTAGAGTGGGCTGCTTTGCTCCATCAGGATGATGCTATCGAGGAACCAACAGATCTCACCAGCCTCTCTGGCAGACTTGAACTCCTTACTCATAAGCAAGGGAAGACCAAGAACATTCCCTTTGCTAGGGGTGGGAGAGCCCCCTGCACAGGCTGCTAGTAGCCCCCAAGTGCAGCTTGCCTGCAGGAGGTTCAGCGTGCGATAACCTTCCATACCAACATGCTGCTCCTCTTGCCTGCTCATGCGGCTGGTTATGGGGAGGCTAAAAACAGAGCATGAGCTGGCTTCCACTTCACACAGACACCAAAGGAAGATTCTGGGGTTTACTTTCATTGCAAAGTGTTTCCAACTGTGCTATGAAGTGTGGGGCAGGCTGCAGCTCTGCATGGGGCTGGTGGCCTGTCCTAGCCACATTAACATCAGTGCCCATGAGCCACTCTCACCAGCGTTGTGGGCATTTGGCTGCGGGGTGAAATCTTTGCAAAACAAAGCAAAAGCCATGCCTGGACCACACACACTGTGGGGATGGATGCCTGGGAGGGACATAGAGGTGGGTTCTGTGGTGTCAACTTCTGAGGCTGCCCCCGGGTCCATCTAGCAATGGAGAACAGTGGAGACAGTTGTGATTCAAAGTCATGCTACTGACGCGCGATGTGACCATCACTGTTGCCAAGGCACACTTTGCTGCTGCTTTCTTAAAAATCCCTTAATCCATGCATGCGAAAGCCAGCTAGCAGCTTTTATTAGACTGACCATTGGACCGGGGGAAAAACCCTCCCCAGGTAGACCAGCACTTAAAAATCACTCAACCCATGCATCTCGGGTAGACCAGCACTGCTCTCCCAGCTTGCTAGCTCCTTCCCAAGATGTGGAAATAGTTGTAAAGACAGGTTTTCCCACTCCAGAAAGCCACTGTAGCCTGTCAGTTGGGGCAGGCACAGGCACTCAGCTTCACAGCCATTTGTCACACACATTGTCCACTTGGTCACACCTTCATTTGAGAAAGCCCTGAAGGAAAGCTACAAGCTCAAGTACGAAATCCTGTTGATTTGCCATTAGTTGCCGATGAGCAGAAGTCAGGGTACAGATAACCCAGACCCGCGCACAGCAGAGGGAGCACAAATGCCAGCAAAGGGCCTGCAAACTGCCCAGCAGTAGAAGCGCTGGTGCAGCAAGACGCTCTCTGAATAATTAATAATGAAGGAATCTCTCCAAATCACTGACAATCTCCAGCAGAATTGCTGCCTGAATTAATTGAACGAACCAGGGAGCCGGGGGAGCTTGCTCAGCTCTAGTCCTCTTATGGAGCCAGAATCAAAACCAGTTTAGAGAAGCTTCCCTCTTTCAAGCACTGGTGTGAAGACACCAATCATTCCCATGCTCCTGGTTTCACTTCTGCCAGCCTGAGCCGGTGCAGATGCAGCTGTCCAAGCCCTGGCTCCGGATCAGCCCTGATGTTTGTCTTGGTTCCTGTTTGCTGACTTCTTCATCTGTTCAACGCTACTCGCTGAGCTCAGCAAATGCTGTTATTCCTGTTCTGGGTCTTCGGCTTGCTCTAATGGTGAACCTTCTTTCCACTCTTCAGCCTCCCATCCCCTGTGCTCAAGTCAGCTTTCATTTAGGAGATATTCGTGAAAGCAGATGCCAAGTGGGCCTGGGATGAGTTGTGCTCTCCAGCATCGAGCTCTCTGAGACACAGGTTATCGACATGACAGAGCCAGTCAAGGCAGCTGCCACACAAGTGCACAGATTCCCGCTTTGAAAAGCCTTGGGGGAATTGGGAAAAGATTTTACAAAGAAAAGCATGCATACAAAAATAATTCTCTGACTTCCCCATCTCCTTTCAGACCCCAAGTCTCCAAGCAGCCCTGCACTGCACTGCAAGCAGCTTGGTATTTCTTATCCCAAAGTAAAAACAGTTCAGAGTCAAAGCATCAGCAGAAATGAGTCTGACAACGTGCGTCCAGCTCACCTCCTCCTCTACTGCTCAGCTACAGAACTCCTCCTGCTGCAGTTGCCTGCTTATGCTGGCAGATGTGAGCTCCAAGGCACACATGTGAGGAGCACTGGCCATATCTCAGTGTCGTGAGTGGGAGTGAAGGTGGCAGGGAGCTGCCCCAAGGCTTTACCCTTGGTTCCCAGCACAGATTGCTCTGCTCACCCTGATTTCCCACCAGTAAATGCCACAAGCCCAGCCAGACCTCAGGGACCATAGCCTGTGAAAGCAACAGCTTCGCTGGGCACAACTGTCTGCACTTGGCCCAGCCTGCTCCAAGTCACCCCAGAGCCCACCCTGGGGCCATCTGGGATCTCATCCCAGTTCCAGGGTCTGGCCACCAATCCAGTGCCTCCAGACAGCATGAACAACCCTGGCTCCAGCAGTTGTGTTTGCTGCCAGTGCCCAGAGCCCTCCACCAGAGCCCAGCTCTGCTGGCTCCAGCTCCAAAAGACTCTGCTGAGAAGATGGTGTCGTGCCACCCTGCCCAAGGGAATGAGCACACAGGGACCCCTCATTGCAGCCACCACACTGAGCACTGGGGTGCACAACCAGCACCATGAGGCTGTCTGCACAGCCTCACCCCCAGGGCCTGGTCCAGCTGCCCAGACACATAGCAAACCCCCCTCCTGTCCACAGAGCAAGTCTCCCACCCACTGCAGTCCCCATATGCTTGGGGACATTTACCTGCATCTCCTGAAGGCGTTGCCAGCACCTGTAGGCACTGGGTGCCCTTTTGCCAGTGCAGGCTCTTGCGAGAGATGCTGACTGCTCATCACAGGCTGGCACAAGCCCCTCATCCCCTAGAGCTGAGATACCCCATATCAGGAAGCAGCTCACTGTGACTTACAACCCAGAACAGCATGGAAAACCAAAAGGGTGCTGTGCTGGAGCAAATGGCTCTTTTGAAGGGTCTGTAACAAGCCACCCAGAGTGCTGAGTGCCATCATCTGTGTGAGGCTGACAGAACACTGCAGCCCAGCAGCCAGAGCTGCTTCACTGGCCAGCTGCTCTTCTGACACCTCACAAATGTCGTTCCCAGGCACCTGTGAGAGCCCCAGGGAGCTGCAGGATGCGGGTTTGTGGGGCTCCCCTCTGCACCCCAAGGAGAGCCATCACCTCGAAGAGCCCGAGCTTCAGCACTGCTGTGTCAGAGGGACAGAGCTCGAAGGGAGGGGGCCCAGCCCGGGAAGTGTGGAGCCGTGCCTGGCTTCCAGCAGAGCAGGTCCATGGGAGCAGTGGGGTGGTTTGCTGCAGCCCTGGGCTGGCTACTGCTGGGAGCACAGCCCCGGCCTGCCCGGCTTCCCACGGCTCCCAATGGATCCGAGAGTACTTGCTGCTGGGAAGAGCCCCCAAAGTCACCAGGAGGGGTGAGGGCAGCATCTGCCCCCACTGCCTGCAGGATGCTGCAGCTCCGCACTGCAGCCGGGAGGAGCCTCCAGAGGGATCCATGGACCCCCTCAGCAATGAACCCCTTGCTTGTGACACAGCCTGTGCGGTCGCACAGGGCAAAGGGCAGACGAGGGGAAACAACAAGAAGTTCTCGGGTTTATTTTATCCCCTGAAACTTTGCCCGTTCTGGGCATATGTCCAGAAAGTAATAAAAATCTGTTCTGTTTAGAAACATCTCAGAAACGTATAAATAACGGCAGCTCAGTGTGGGGAGAACAAATAAAGTGAGTTGTAAGTTCTTGAGTTTAACATCTGAAGGGGTAACAGGAGTTTTATAATGTCTAATTGAATTAAATACAGCATGCTCCAATTTGGGGATATAAAATCTGCCGTCATGGGCTATAATTAAATACCTTCCTGGTGCTGCTGGTGGTTTTCCTCTGCAAGCTAAAAAATACAAGGTGGATGTTTAATTGATGTAATAAATGGCTTTGTGCTTGTTGCTGAAGGGACTGGGCTGGTAACAGTGTGGAAGGAGCTATGAACACAGCACCCACTGCGTCCCTGCATGGCCCCCCTGTTCCAGCAGCAGTGGGAGGACAGGGACAGTGCTGGGCGCTGACACAGGGGGTCCCCAGCACCCCCTACCCAGGGCCCACTGCTGGGTGAGGCCCTGAGATGCCCTCAGCTCTGCTGTGGGCTCCAGCCACGCCAAGGCCACGCTTGCTCCTGCTTCTCTGCTGTTAACTGGGAGCCCAGCTCGGTTTTAAACTCACTGGGGAAAGCCTCATTCGTGCTCAGCAAACATGCTGGGCCCGTGGAAGCCCTCATAGGAGTGTGGGAAGGCAGCACTAGCAGAGGGAACACATAAGAGTATTTCAAGGAGGAAGGAGGGAGGAGGAAGGGGGAGATAACACTGACCAGAGAGAAGGATCCCAGCCACATGTGTCCGAGGAGAGCTCCCATTGACATGGCTAAACATGGAGCGGGGCACGTTGTTCTGGAAAGCAGCATGGGATGTAGCCAAGCAGGACGCTTGCTGCGGAGAAAGGATGCAGGAGGAGGGGGTTTCCCACCCGGAGAGGAAACCCTGCAGGGAGGGGTTTGCCTGCACCAGATGTACCAGGGGAGCCTGGAACAGCAGGAGAGCTTGGCTTCCTCCTGCTCCCCTTGGTCTGCTTGCTGCTGTCATCCATGGGAAGCAGCAGGATTGATGGGATCACTACTGGTGGCAGGTTTTAGCCTGAGTCCTTCGGTGTGAAAAGCTTCATGTCTCTGCAGGAGGAGCAGAAGCTATCACAGAGCAGCTGATTGTTGCAGGTTTAATCCGCATGGAACAGCATCTAGGGCTGGCCAGTATGTTGCAGGGCATGAGGAGGGGTGACTACGGCTTTGCCCAGGCTGAAGCACGAGAAAACCTGGCCCAGGGCATCTTTGCAGAGCCCATTCCCATGCAGAGAAGTGGGAGGCAGATGAGCTCACACTGAGCTGGCTTTGATCATAGCAGGCAAGCTGCAGAGCAGGCAACAGCTGAGATGAAAGGGAAAAGCAGAGAGGAGAAGGAAAGAATAACACTGTTATCTGCTGCAGGCAGCAGTGTGACATGCTCCAGATGGCACAGGCAAGAGTGGTTGCACTCAGCAGCATCTTCTCTGAAGGCAAAAGCAGCTTCTAGTTTGCCAGTGGCAGATGTCTCCTGGACAAGAAGGGAGGCCGAATGCCCTGGGTGGCATTTCGTTAGCTCCCAGCTCCTGCAGCAGGTTTCAGGCTGCTGAAACCACAGCACCGAGGAACAGATGTGATCCACAAGAAAGGCCAGCGGAAGCAGCAGATGTGTGGCACTGAACACATGGCACATGGGCAGGCTCACGCAGTGCCATGGGCGAACATAGCAAGCAGCACCCAGGTTATCTCTGGAAACTGACAGAGGTCCTGAACGTGGCAAGGATTAGTGACACTGGGAAGCGAAGCAGCAGAGGAAGACAGAGGGAATCCAGCAAAGCAGGGATGGAGCTGGCTTGGCTCCTGTGTGAAGCAGCCACAGTGACCCGTGCACACAAGCCGTGGAGGGCCTTGGGAAGGATGATGATTTCCCCGGGCTGGCACACCCCTTCCCAGCTTGTTTCTGAAAGCAGGGCTCAGAGACCCCGCACAGGGCCTAAGATGGGAGCAGGTCGGTTGAGGCAGCAGATGAGAATTGCCCAGCACCCAACAGCTTGGTGCTGGGGCAGTGAGAAGCAGCAGAAGGGACAAGCAAAGGGTGCTGGACCTCCTGGCCTCCTTTGAATGATGCTGCCTCAAAGCCTGCGCATCTGCTGGGCTTAAGAAATAAGGAGAGTTGTGAGGTGTGCCTTTTCAGTGCAGTCTCAAAGGCAGCCTGAATGGAAAGTTCAAACCTCTCCCAGTGCCAGCGACACCAGAAAGGAGCAGACATGCTGCAATTAGACAGATTTTCTCCTCTGCCCAGGTTTTTTAATTTAAATCCAAATTCTTTGGACATAAACACACATCAAAGCTTAAAATCCAGAATTCTGACTTAGCCCCAGTGCTGTCTATCCATGCTGCCTCTGTTTGCCTGTCAGCTGGTGCCCAGCATGTCTGGCTCGTCAGATGCAGAGCATCCACCCGACCAAGGTGGCCAAGTGTCAATGTGCTGCTCCATGGGGAAAACTGGGAACAGACAGAGCTGGAGCAGCCCCTCTCTGGGGGAGGCCCCAGGAAACGGCTCTCCCACATGGATGCCGCTGGGAATACTGCCCCATCTCAGAACCGCTTCTCTGCGTGCTCCTGGTTTAGCAGAGTACTAGATAGCGGAGAGGAGGCAGGAGGGTCTGAAAGCCGAACCCTAGCTGTGCTGCGGGGTCCTGGCAGCGCTCCCCCTGCTCCCATGGGAAGAGCTGCTCCTGGGCTCCCATGGGAAGAGCTGCTCCTGGGCTCCCATGGGAAGAGCTGCTCCTGGGCTCCCACGGAAAGGGCCGCTACTTTGCAATAAATACCAAACCTCCACGTTGAGAAAACACAAATATTTGGGTTTCGTTTGCTGCTTGTTTCTGGTTTCACTTCCGCTGATGCCTTGGAAACAAACATTCCCGTCATGTTTGTTGCCCTTTCCGAGGGAGACCCGCTTCCACACCTGAGCCCCTCCTGCAGCAGAAAGCAGTGGCTGCGCAGGCAGGAGGGGCCAGGCCTAGGGGCTGCGGCTGCTCTGTCCCTCTGGCGCTGGAGCCCTGCTCGGGGGGACGCAGCCCCTGCCCCTTTTCAGCTTCTCTTTCCCCACGTTGGTTCGCCCGGTGCTGGCTTGGTGCCGAGCAGGGCTGAGCCAAGAAGAGCGTCCCCATCCCTCCCACTGCAGCGGTCTGCCCAAACCTTCCCACCTTCTCCCTGCCAGTGGCTTTAAGAGAGTGTTGAGGTGCTTGGAGAGAGCAGCAGGAGAGTGGGACAGTCTGTGCTGCCCATGCTCCTGCTGCCGCCTGCACCCCACAACAGCCCGAGCCCCACGTTGGTAGCCCTGTGGTGCAGCGAGTGCTCCTGCCCGCTCTCTGGGGGCAGCTTTCGGGGTCTGTGCCCCTGCATCTGGGCCCTTGGTCCTGCCAAGGACACCCCGGACCATGGCGTGAGCTGCGCAGCTCTGCATCCTTAAATGAAAGGTCTCAGAGACCTTTGTGGGAGGAGGAGGCATTGCTGGGAGGGAGAGGTGCTCTTTTCACATGCCAGCCCTTCCACAGACATGGCAGGACCTTTCTCCCTGTGCTCAGGTTGCGTGGGATGCCTGCTCTTTTCTCCTGGGCATGGTTCCTTGGAGCAGGGAGCAGCCCTGCCCTATGTGCAGCTCTTCAGAGGGGGCATTTCTAGGCACTCCTGCAGTCCTTGAGCATGGGTACTTGCTTCCTCAGCTGAGTTGAGCCCCTCAGGGGACTCTGCGCATGGTGCTGCAGTGAGGAGAGACAATTAGGGAGGTCCTGACAGTATGGGTACAAGCAATGGAAAACATTCCAAGGGATGCAGAATGGAAGTGATGATGTGGTAGAGCTGCAGCCAGGCCCTGTCACATCCATCTTGCCACATGCTTCGGTGCTTGTGCAGACCAGAGTGGCTCTCACCTGTGCTGTAAACCTGACTTGATTCTGCCAATGATTAAAGCTCTGGCAGTCTGAAATCACCCCAGGGTGCCTGAGCATTTGGGTAGCATCGAGTCAAGCAGGGAGACCAGCTTGAAGCATCCCCTGGAACATCCCCACAACACGATGATCTCCAGCTCACGGGCAAACTCCATCAGCCAGGAAAGGTCTAGTCTCTTTGGTGAATGATTTTACAGAGTGGTAACTTCTGAACCATTTGTGAGCACTGGGTCAAACCTGTGCAAGAGTTAAGTCAAACCCCCTCAGAAAGCAGCTGTATGGGCAGAGATGAGCTACCTGTGAGCCAGACCTCCCAGTGTGACAAGAAGTGCAAACAGACCATCCAGGCTTGGTGCTGGGCTCGAGGCTACGCTGCCAAATGAAGTGAACCTGAGGTTCCCTCCAGCCCCAACCACCCAGGAGCTACTGTGTCAAATCCAAAGCAGGGCACGTGCTCTATGCAAATGCCTTTCCCCCTTTATGCCTGCGCTTCAGTGGCAGCATTTCAAGATTTAAAGGGTTTTAAACCTCAGAGGAGTCAATATAATCCCATCACTTATGGAGCAACTGCTGTTACTTGAAGAAGCATAAGGATGTCGTTTATTTCCTTCTCAGAGCCTGTTGTTCTCTGGAAATGCTGTGTGTGACACGGCATCAGGAGGAAAAGAGATCCCAGAGGGCAAGAACTCGGGGAACGGGAGGCTCAGAAACATTAAATCATTTCTGAGGGAGGAGGACTCCTGGTCAGAGCTGCACAGTGCAGGGAAGCAGAATGCTTGAAAGAACCCAAGAAACACATTGCACACGGGCCTTGCTGCTGCACACTGGCAAGAGCAACAGCGACACTGAGACCAAACCCAAGAGTCCATTGGACAATGATCCACCAGAAACCTTCCCTGAGGCCCTGGGCAGGGACAGGGGCTGAGGGACAGTGGGAATGGCCAGGCGGGATCACACAGCCAGGCCCTCTGCGGGGCAGCATGGCAAGAGGGCAAGAGCCGTGAGGTGACCGTGGCCACTGCATCTCTCTGTAGATCCTGGGTGGATGCAGCCAGATGTGATCCACCCTTCAGGGCAGGGGCTGCGGGTGATTCTAGGCGGGATTCCTCCTTTGGGAGCTCAGATAGAGCTAACTCAAGGGAATATAAGATGCTCACTCAAGTCCAGCGCTTTTGGTGTTCTAAAGTAATCCCTCTCAGACAGGCTGGAGGGGGGAAAGCAGCACAGCCATAGAGCGCCCACAGACAGCCCCTCCTGACCAGCCGAGAATGACTTCAGATGTGATAGTCATAATCAAGAGACCATGTAACCAAGGCTCAGCATCCCATCCCTGCAAACGCTGCTGCTCTGCAGACACCGTCCTGGGCACCAGCCTTTCCCAGTGAGTAGCAGCAGGAGGAAAATGTGGGCTGTGACCACGCTGAAGCAGCTTCTTTTAACTTGTGATGGTTTTTTCCCCAAAGCTGCTTTAATCCTGGCTGTTCCTCTGAACCACTTTTGGGAGGAACGGGAGAGCAGCTCTGCCCCAAGCCCTTCCAGGGAGCCAAGACTTTTTCTGAAACTAGTCTGACTGCATCTGGGCAGATGAATGGGAGGTAACTACCCTCTGGACTGGCTGTCCAGTGTGGATCCAAGTTTCTGAGCCCATAAGCCCAGCACTATAATACCTAAAGCTAAACATAGGTGGAAGCTTCAGAGCCTGGGACTTTTCCATCACAAGTTGTCCAAGACTTCAAAGCCTTTGTGGGCTCTCTCCTGTTCTTGCTCAGAGCTGCAGCAGTCACTGCATTGAGCCAGGTCCCCTCCTGCACTCGCTCCGCAGCTTGTGCTGCTGGGCAGCCAAGCTCACCTCCTGCCTCGCATCAGAGCTGCCCCTTGGCCTCGGCCTCACCCGGGCTTTTTCTGTGCTGTGGCAAAATGAGCTGGAGCTTCTGCTGGGCAGGTCCCAGGTTGAAATGACAACCTGGATAGAAACGATTTCTGTGCCATAAACAAGTCATCAGCACTGCCTGGGAGCACTGCACCCTGGGATGCTGACGTGGCAAGGATGCTGGTGTGGCAGGGATGGTACTCCAGCAGGGATGCTGGTCTGACAAGGATGCTGCTCTGGCAGTGATGCTGGTGCTGAGCTCCCTGCAGATCAGAAGAAGGTGCAGGATGGTTCCTGCATGTGGCTCTGGGAGCTGTCCCCAGGTAACAGACCTTAAAGTGACATCTCTAAACAGCTCTTTGCCCCAGGCTCTGGGACATCGTGGCAGGGGCTGCGCTGGCTGTACCGTGGCTGGCCAAACAAGGTGCTGGAGGTTGTGGGAAGGCAGCAGGAAGGACACTTGGTCCAAACTGATCTGCTTTAGGGGTGAATGCAGCCAGAGGCCGCTGAGCCTCCAAGAAGCCTAGGGGGAGACGCACCATCACAATGAATAGGCAAGGCAAACCAGGCTGCCAACAGGGGAAAGCCCAGACTGCAGCAGCGATGGGGCTGATGAGGAAATTTGACTAGATTAGAGACACTGCAGATTTCAAGTAGAAGATGACAGCAGGAGACTCCCGCTGCTCTGTGTGGATCTAATTACTGTCCTGTCAGGCTGGAGATGGGGAGGCAGGGGCAGAGGTAACGTTCTTGGACACAGATGGTGATCCTTGAACAAACTTGTCTAAAACCCTCAAGGGAGGAGGCTGCTCTGGACTTGGTGCAGAGTGCTGCACAGGGCCTCAGTCAGGATGCATCAGGGTGAGCCACTGTGTAACAGGAACCACAGTACAATTAGGTGTAATGCTGCAGAGGGATAGTGCAGGCCAAGGAAATCCAGTGCACACGTGCTCAGTTTTAGGGAAGGAAACTGTAAAAATCAGACAAGTTGTCATAAAAAAAAAGAAAAAAAAAAAAAAAAATGTCTTCAAGGAGAGGAAATCCCCCCAAAGCGAGAGTGTTGAAACTGGTGGGACCATCTTGATGACAAAGGGGCAGCCTGGGGATGCTGATGCCACAGCAGAGAAGGTCAGGGACTGCTTTGTGTTGGCCTTTACTGTCAGAGGTTCTGGGGACATACATGGGTTTCTGCAGCAGATGGACCAGAGGAGGCAAATGAAGCCAGAATAACTGTGTGGGGCGTATTACGCCAGATGCCCTGGCTGGCATCCTTACAAGTACCCCAAGAAACAAGACCAAAGTCATGTCTGCCTGATGCTGAACTCAGAGCTGGCAGCTACAGGTCGGGAATAACCTTGGAGCCATCTCTGCCACCTCTAAAATGAGCATTCAGCAGCAGCCAGTGGTGTTGGGGTCTCTGTGGGAGGCCAACAGATGGCTCCCTTGGCCCCCATGGCCTGCACTGACAGTGTTATTCATGAGGATACCAAGCAGCAGCAGCCTGACCCCCACAGCATCACAGCTTGCCTGATGCCAGAGAAAAAAGAAGCTATTTCATGCAGCAATTACAAGTCATAAAAAGAGCTGTGCTGACAGGTACACAGCACCCCAGGAACCGCCTCTAGCAGCCTGGCCCCACTGGTGCTGATTGCATACAATCCCAGCCATAAGCAGAGGTAAGACTCCCCCACACCCATCCCTGCTGCAACACTGACTGCTGGAGGGGAGCAAGCAGGGAGCCCCTCCATCCGTCCCTCTGTCCTTCCATGCATCCATCCATGCATCTGTGCATGCATCCATCCATCCATTCCTCCATTCCTCCCTCCATCCATCCCTCCCTCCCTCCGTCCTTCCATCCATCCATCCTTCCATCCATCCATCCATCCCTCCCTCCCTCCCTCCCTCCCTCCCTCCCTCCATCCAGCCCTCCAGCCCGCCATCCCTCCCTCCCTCCCTCCCTCCCTCCCTCCCTCCCTCCCTCCTTCCATCCATCCATCCATCCATCCCTCCCTCCATCCATCCATCTTTCCATCCCTCCCTCCCTCCCTCCCTCCCTCCCTCCCTCCATCCTTCCATCCATCCATCCCTCCCTCCCTCCCTCCTTCCATCCATCCATCCATCCCTCCACCCATCCATCCATCCATCCCTCCAGCCCGCCATCCATCCATCCATCCATCCATCCATCCATCCATCCATCCATCCATCCATCCACCCACCCATCCCTCCCTCCCTCCCTCCCTCCATCCCTCCATCTTTCCCTCCCTCCATCCCTCCCTCCCTCCCTCCCTCCCTCCTTCCCTCCATCCATCCCTCCTTCCATCCATCCATCCCTCCCTCCTTCCATCCATCCATCCCTCCCTCCCTCCCTCCCTCCTTCCCTCCATCCATCCCTCCTTCCATCCATCCATCCCTCCCTCCTTCCATCCATCCATCCCTCCCTCCATCCATCCCTCCCTCCCTCCCTCCTTCCATCCATCCATCCATCCAGGGCAGCTGGTCTGTTCCCGCCGGTTCCCACATGTGTCCAGCTCTGGAGTTCTCGACCCACACCTGTGCTGGTGCAGATCCCTCAGCAGCTCCTGGTGTTGGGCAGGATGGGTACCTGCACCACAGATGCTCTCATTTTAATTCTGCTCTCAGCCCATCAGCAGCAGGTTTTGAGTGAATGCCAGACTCATGTGGGGTGGCTTTACTGAGAGGGGGATGGACTCCCCTGGGCCTGAAGCCTGGCGGATACAAGAGCATCCTCCTGATGTCCTCATTCAAGAGATGCAGAAGGCCAGATCTGATGACTTAAGGTCAGCTCAGAGGATGCTTTTGGACTGCAAGCTCCTGTTCCTGCCATGTGCTCTTCCTGCACTCTACTCTATTAACCAATGCGCACACAAGGCCCTAATGCACATGCTGCCAGCCCCAGGTTCTCTCCTGCAGTCCTGCAAATTGTTCTCATGGTCCCAGTGTTCCAGGATGCAGGGACATGGGGCTCCCCAAGGACTGAGTGCTGCTGGCCCCAGCTCTGCCTCCCACTGTCTGCCTTCCCCTGTGCTTGTGCCTATGCCCGTCTCATTGCTTGCTCCCTCCTGCATTTGCATGTCATGCATATTCATGAACAATGTGTCTAGTTAAATATTCATGTACACAGTCATTGAACTTGCAATTAATGTGAAACTTGCAGCACTTCTGATATCCCCCCAACTCCAAGAGGAGCCGCGAGCACCTCCAGCTGCTGCGGGATGCTGGGCCTGGAGCTGCAGCCCAGGGAGATCAGTTCCAGCACCAGCACCAGCATGCCCTTCCCCTGCCCCACTTTTACCAGCTCCACGCTGCACTGCAAGAGGGAGCATGACGAGAATCCTGAGCTGCCCTTCCCGGGCGGGGGGGGCACAACGCATGACGGGAGCGCATCAGTATGGCAGAACCAAGCCCAGCGCTGCAGTGTGCACAAGCTCTGCCCCCAGCAGGGACTGATCTTGCAGCAAAGCTGCCCCCATCTGCCCCCATCCCCATAGGGTGTGGCACAGGGAGCCACACAACAGCAAGGCTCCTGTGTGAATATAACACTTAGAGATGCCCCTCTGTTATTAGCAGTGGCCAACAAAAGCTGTGGGTCATGTTACTTGAATCTGTTTGCTCTGACCAGGATGTGGTCTGAGGCAGTGGCTGCGCTGGGTATCCCGGAGAGCAAATGTGTTAAACCCATCAAGAGTGGGTGTCAAACCTCTCTGGTAGCTCTCCCAGTTTGGGGAATGGGCAGCAATGGAGACGTTGAGGGCTGCTACAGCCGATCCAGGGGTTGGAGGGTTTTCAAGGCAATAAAACTCTTTCCTTCCTGCCACTGGCTTAAAACCCCCCAGGGAGCTGGTAGGTTTTATAATAGCAGTGTCCAGACCAGAGGCCTTCCTGGTGTTGTGGGGCCACAGGCTGCCCAGCTGATGGGCACAGTCACAGCAGCACAGGGGATGGGCCGCCAGCATCCTTGTGGAGCCTGCAGCCACCCAGCATGTGCAGGCTGTGAGGCAGCAAGGCCCCTACTCCAGCACCCTCTGAAAACCTGAATGGGGTCCTGGGGCCACATCTGTGGGTGGAAAAGCAGAGCTGGGGCACATGTCTTTCATCACTGCGCAGCAGCAGCGCAAACCCTCTGTGCACCCAGGCTGTGAGCAGCTTCATCTGGCAGCCAGAGAGGCACCAAGCATTCGGAATGGTCTTTGCCAACTGCATCCATTTGACAATGCGGCTGCTGAGTGCACTGCTGAGGCGCTGTGCTGCTGAGCTGGCTTGAAGACATGATTGCGAATAAATGTGCTCTGAGAGGAGGCTGAGGGGCAGGAGGTTCAGTGCTGGGTTTCTTTCTTCCTCCTTGTAGCATCTGGCTCCAAGTGCAGTATCTGCTGCCCTTCTCTGCTCCACGTCTCCTCCTTACGTTGCTCAGCTGCTGCTATTGGCAGCTCAGAATATCCTTCTGGGTGAACACATTGCCCTGTTTGCCAGCGCCTTCTCACTCCCTCCTTGCAGGCTCTGTCAATGTTGACCAAGGGTCTGTGGATGCAAGGTAACTCCTCTGTAAATGCCAGTGAGGCATCAAGAGGAGATGGCACAAATACCAGAGGTGATGCTGCTCCTAGAGGCTGGGCAGAGCAGCCTGAGCCATGAGCATGGCGCAGCATTGCCATGGTGTGGGGCAGGTTGGCAGCACCTGGCTCCCACCTTCCTGTGCAGCTTCACCCCTTGGCATACTGCTGCTGTGACGAGGAATTGCAGCAGTGCCACAAGCATGGTGATGTTAACATCCCAATGTGATCCTCCATCTATCCCAATACTCTGGGAAGACATTTAAGAGTAGCTTTTGCATAGATTTAGTGTAACATTTAAGTGCTTGGGGCTTCTGCGAACAGCGTGGCTCCAGCACAGCCCCATGACGAGGACAGCACCAGTCCCACTCTCCCTCTTACACAGCTACAGGGGAGCAGGAAGGATGTCTCATGGCCACAGCAAACCCAGATGGGTGAGGGTGGGGACTCAGGTGCCTGCATCCCACTCCTGAGGCCTGCGCTGCCCAGAGGACCCCTTACCCCCTTCGGCCCAGGCTTGCCCAGTGCCTGGTGCTTCAGGAGGGATATGGGCATTAACCCATCCCTTGCCCAAACTGGCCACAGCAGGAACCAGCGCACTATGGAGTGGTGTATCTCATCTATTGGTGTTCTGCAGTACAAGCTTGTCCTCTGTGGCCTCTGTGTCAGCTCCTTGTCCATCCCACCTGCCTGGCACGCTTGGGGCAGTGCATGATCCCCACTGAACGCGTCTGTTTGCTGCCAGCCAGCCCGCAGAGTGGCTGGGTCCACTCCTCTGGATGGACAGTTCTGGCCTGGGCAAGGTTTTCTCAGAGCTGAGGCATGCTCAGTTTGCAGCATGCTGCTCCTATGGGTGTTCAGACCTTCTTGGGCTCACTTCAGCTTATAAATAAATATTCATTATTAATTTTATTCCTCCTCTGGTGCCAGGGTGCATGAGATAAATCACTGCCGCTCTGTGATAAAGGCTCCAGGAGCCAATCTTTAGCCTTGCCTGAGATTTATGCCTCTTTAAAAACAAAGATCCTGACAAAGAGACAGATTTCCTGGCACAGAGAAACTGTTTAATTAGCAAGATTCATGTTTTCAACCACAGTCTAATACCAGGCCCTTCACCACCAGCGTAAAGCAGGAGACTGCAGGTCTGCCAGGCCCTGGAAAACAAGCTGGTGGTGGAGGCACCAGGAGGGTCCACAGGGAAAGAGGCTGTGCAGGGAGAGCACATCCCATGCTCTGGCTCCCAGCATCCCTGGGCAAGGGGATCCCTGTATCAGGGACCACTGCTGGCCCTGGCACCCCCAGCCACGGGCTCGGTTGGTTCTGGGAGCAGGTGAGGGCTGGATGGACTGGGACCAGCATTACCCACACTTGTGGTACGGGGAGGCTGGGATAGGCTGTTCTGAGCATCCCCAGACTGAAGGGATGCTGTTGGAAAAGCTCCACCAAGCTTCCATGGCCATGGGGTCTCTGCAGTGGAGCCAGGTGTCTCGTGGAGGCCAACACTGGGAAACAGCAAAGGTTTGACCCTAATCCTCCTCCAAAGTAGGGGACAAAGGTCCCTGTAAGGGGGCAAACCCATGATGAGTCAGTGTCACACCTGAGGAACAGGGACACCCCCGTGGAGCAGGCCCCATCCTGGTACATGGTGCTTGGAGCTGGGTTCAGCCACTGCACAACCCAGCGAGGGCAGAACCCAGCCCAGGACCTTCCTCTGCCCCTGCTCCTCTGGGCATCTCTCTGCAGGAGTTAGGACGAGCCTGGCTTATTCCAGGAGCCACCAGCCTGTCTCACAGTTACCAGCCACCAGCCTGTCTCACAGTTACCAGCCACTTTCAGGGGCAGTGGCTGTCTTCTAGAGAGTAGCCCGCAGCTGCCACACTCCCCAAGCACCCCAGGCAGCAGTTGGAAGTACAACAGCAGTGGCAAAGGCCCATAACATTAATGAGCTGTCACTTTAAATGAAGCATCTCAAGTGGGTGTTTCGTGGAGATTTAATTAGAACCTAAAAGTTACACCGTGAGCACTGGCTGGAGCTGAGCCGCAGAGGATGGGTGTAGGCACGGGGCTGGGACTTGGGATCCTGGCTCTGCCATGGTTGTACACTGGCAGTTAATGGGCAAAACGCACTGCAATGAAGAAGGGCAGCCCTCGCCCCTGTGAGATGTCATGCGCTGTCACACAGGTCCCCCTTCTCATGCGCTACCACCAGGTCCCCTCCAGCCTGGCCTCGGCAGGGCTCCACAGCAGCATCCCAGCCTCCAGCAGGCTAATGTTCCCAGCACACTGCTCAGGCTTGATGCCAATGGAGAGGAAGATCTGGAGAAGAAAAAGAAGGTTATTTCCATCCCTGAGGAGCCCTGAGGTTGCTTAGCAGTGTATCCAAGCAACACCCCTTCCTGATTATAAAGTTGCCTTCTGCCCTTCTCCACCATTCCTGCCTCCAGATCCTTCATTGAAGTCAGGACAAGATGCTGGGAGCACACAGCAGCAGGAGCACACTGCAGAAACATCTTCATTCGCAGCCAGGCATGCTTCTCCATGGGTAACCCCCATCAAACACTCACAGATGTGCTGAGGGCCATGGTGCCAAAGAACTTCCCTCTGCTGGAGAACGGGCAGGACTGAAACTCCAGCAGCTCTGAAGCAGGAGAGCAAAGACTGAACCTCACCAGCTCTACCACCTCCACCAGCCCCTGGCTTAGCTTGCTTCTGCTGGTGACAGCAGTGCGAGGTCCAGACAGAACCCAGGATGGCCAAAGCCTTGGTGCAGCCTGGGGCTGGAGACCATCACGCCATGGAGAGGACCATCCACCTGCGACACAGTCCTGTTCCATGTTGTCCTGGAGAAGCCTCCGAGGGCAGCATGTGTCCAGTGGCTGCACAGCCCGGCCCAGCTGGGGTTTTCCCTTTGCTTTGGTGTCACATCCTGATGTGAGGTCCCTCCTTGATCACACTGAAGCACCATGAGATGTCAAGTGAAACCCAGGCTGTTTTTACCCCGTGGAGCTATTTTTACCCCGTGGTGCAAACGGACCAGACAGGGTGTCCTCCCTGGTCATGCTGAGCACCACCAGCTCCCAAGGCAATGCCCAAGGAAAGTGGCTCCTTGGGATTAGAAAGGGCCTCTGCCAGCTTCCCAAGGCTGGCAGTGCCCTGTGGTGAACCCCTTGGCCAAGCACCTTGCATTGCTCTGACAGCCTGGCACACAGCAGCACAGAGGGGAAGGAGCTTGCACCAAATCCCACATGGAAAGGGTTGACCAGTAGCTGTAGTGATGAGCTGCTAACACCAAAACGACCCCTTCAAGGCCTCCCAGCTCCCCAGTTCCAAGGGGCTCCCCTGCCACCTCCACAGATGAAGCCCCACATTGTGTGAAGAGATTTGGGCAGGCAAAAGGCCCCTTTGCAGCCTGCCTGGGGACTCCAGTCAGTCGCAAGGCTTTCCTGTGCCACACAAACCTTAAGGTGCCACTTTTAATGTCTCTCCCAGGAGAATGCCAGTGCTGGAGTCTTGCTGTTCCTTGACGTTGCTTTCTGGAGAAGAGGAGGTTGCACTGAGGTAATGATGCTCTGACAGGATTGTATCCTGCCTTGGTTCCCACTCTGCACTCCAGCTGCTCCATGCTCCCAAGGCACTGTCGGACCCGGCCCGGCTGCATGGCTGGGAAGGTGTGCACAAGCCCTGCTGGGGGCTCTGCCCTGCTCCCACCTCCCTGCGCTGCATCACCAGCAGCTCTGCTCACAGAGGCCACACACAGGACAGGCCCCAGGGCGATGTTAGGTGTGCGCCTCTCATCATTGCGTAATGGCTAATTCACCTTAATTACGTTAAACTTGTAACAAACTCTCTCAGAAACTGTTTATGCTGCTTATTCCTTTGCTCAGCCCCACTTTCTGATGAGCCATTCCCAGCTGTTCCAGCAGCAGCCCATCCACAGCACAGCCGGTTGCTGCCCAGCTTGTTTTGCACTGGAAATGTTACCCCACCACCACCACTGCGGTGACACTAGTGTCCAAGCCCCACCACCTCAGCAGCGCTTGGGGCCGGGTTGCACCATGCCGGTTCTCCCCCCTCGTGCACCACACGTGAGCTGTGGATGGTGATGCTCTTCCCAGCATTCTCTAATCCCCTCAGACATGCATTCAGTTCATGAGAGCCTGTTAATTTGTGTCTGAGGCTTAGAGACATCCCCAGAGGAGCGCTGCCAAAGTGCCTACCCGAGCCCACACGGGAGTCAAAATCCTGGTGGGAATATGAGGCTCTGCAAAGCTGAGCATCAGCTCTCATGGCGCAGACAGCTCCTTCCTCCTGGATTTCCCCTGTTCTCTCCTCACCCCTCTCCTTGTGTGCCCCACCGTGAAGCTAATTCCCAGGACCATCTCCGGGATGTTTCACTGGATGCATGGATGTTTGCAGACTTCACCCACTCAGGCTGAAGTCGTTTGGGCTTCGCCTCCGCTGAAACTGGCACAGCAGCATCCTGTGTCCTCTGGAATCCTCCTCAGAGGAGCTCAGGGATCATCTGGGCAGGCCAAGACCTGCTTTTCTCTTGCAAAGCTCCAGACGGGTATGAAATGCCTAGGGACAGGCCCAGGTGTCCACCCGCGCAAAGGCACACTTCTGTGCAAGGTGCATCCTTATGGTGAGACATTTGCTATGGAATCTCCCAAAATATGTTGAGTTTTAAGGGCTGTTCTCCCCAGTCTGCTTATACAAGTGGTCACCGCAGGGACTGCAGCCAGTGCGCTTTCATTAAGTCTACAATAACTAGCATCAAAGGCTCAGGGAGCAGCATTTACTGTGCAGTGCCTTTACCAGTGGGGCTTGCGCAGCTCGGTGCTGAGCTCCCGCTGCCGGGGGCGGGCTGCTTCTGGCTCAGCGCTGGGGACTTGCTGCCATCCAGTGGCTGCTGCAGGCGGGGATGGCGCCTGATCCTGGCCCCATCCTGGCTGCCCCGGCGGGAAAAGCACAAGTAGGCGGGTGTAAATGTGCTCACACGCGCGTGTCGGCTTGTGCACGCACACGGGCGTCCGCAGCCCCGCGTGTGTCTGCCCACCTGCATGCGTCCAGCCATGGGAGAGCCAGTGCTGGGAGACCCATCCCGGGGAGATCCAGCCAGGGGAGATCCATCCCGGGGAGATCCAGCCATGGGAGATCCATCATGGGGAGATCCAGCCATGGGAGATCCATCCTGGAGAGATCCAGCCATGGGAGATCCATCCCGGGGAGATCCAGCCATGGGAGACCCATCCTGGAGAGATCCAGCCATGGGAGATCCATCCCGGGGAGATCCATCCCGGGGAGATCCAGCCATGGGAGACCCATCCCGGAGAGATCCAGCCATGGGAGATCCATCCCGGGGAGATCCAGCCATGGGAGACCCATCCTGGTTAGATCCAGCCATGGGAGATCCATCCCGGGGAGATCCAGCCATGGGAGACCCAGCCATGGGAGACCCATCCTGGTTAGATCCAGCCATGGGAGATCCATCCCGGGGAGATCCAGCCATGGGAGACCCATCCCGGTTAGATCCAGCCATGGGAGATCCATCCCGGGGAGATCCAGCCATGCGAGATCCATCCCGGGGAGATCCAGCCATGGGAGACCCATCCCGGAGAGATCCAGCCATGGGAGATCCATCCCGGGGAGATCCAGCCATGGGAGACCCATCCCGGTTAGATCCAGCCATGGGAGATCCATCCCGGGGAGATCCAGCCATGGGAGACCCATCCCGGAGAGATCCAGCCATGGGAGATCCATCCCGGGGAGATCCAGCCATGGGAGACCCATCCCGGTTAGATCCAGCCATGGGAGACCCATCCCGGGGAGACCCAGCCATGGGAGACCCATCCCGGGGAGACCCAGCCATGGGAGATCCATCATGGGGAGATCCAGCCATGGGAGACCCATCCCGGGGAGATCCAGCCATGGGAGACCCATCCCGGGGAGATCCAGCCATGGGAGATCCAGCCCCGGGAGGGACTGCTGCTGGACCACTCCAAAGCACATGGTGCTGCTGGTGCTGGGAAACCCTGGGAGCCTCGTGTCACGGGTGGCAGAGCTGAACTGTGTTTAACAAAAGCCCTTTCTGTTTGGCAGCTGTAGACACTCACGAGGTGGAAGAGGAAGGTCCTGCCCAGCACAGGAGTGCTCCACAGTGCCCTGCTCTAAGCAGCTCCCCCAGTCTTTCCTGGAAGCTGGTGATGGGCTGGGTGCACCCTCATCACGCCGGGGCATTCGGGTGGGCAGCCAGGGCCACTTGTCCCTCTTTGATCCTCACAACAGGCTCAGCTCATTGGAGATGCCCAAAGTCTGGGCAGCCTCCAGCTCCATCTTCCAACCATGGGAAAGCTTGGCAAGAGTGAGACTTTGCATCAATTTTGGCACTGCATGGACAAGCACTGAGCATGACTGGATCAGCTTCCACACACAATTGAATATAATGCAACTTCATTCATATTAATACAGCCCTAATTTCCATGGTCACTCAAGTGAGGGTCTGAGGCAGGGATTTGCTGTGCAGCAGCTCCCAAGCAGCCCATTGCCAGTGTTAATTAAAGATGGGATTGGAAATTACAACCATGGCTGTGCTGCTGCTGCTCTTTGGATGGGTTCTAATATCTCCCATAAATTAACGAGGGTAGGGAAGAAAGGATCTCCCAAGTGCAGGGGCTTCCCAGGGAAGTGAATTGCTTTGCAGGGATCACTGGGTTTAGTATCTTGAATTGCTGTGTCACTCCTCCAACCCCAGCAACTGTAGACATGAGAGACCAGCAAGGAACAGGGGGCAATCACCAGCCGTGGGACAAGGGAGGTGGAGGATTCCTCAGCGATGAGCCCATCTGGAGCAGACAACGGGCCCTGGCTGGTCCAGCTTGCCAGGAGCACAGGCCAGGTGTGGCTGGGGGGGGAGGCTCCTCTGGCTGCCAGGGGTTTCAGTGGGACCTGGATCCAGAGTCTTGAGCTTCCAGATGCTGGGACTTGTTGCCCTATAAAGGAGGGGGGGCTTTCAGCTGACACATGGTATATAACAGAGAGACTTCAGCCCTCTCCCGCCTTTCAACAACGTGGTGCATTGAACTATGAAGTCGGGATGGGCTCTGCGGCCCTGGCTCACCCTCCACCAGCAGACACGAGGAGGATCAACAGCAATAATGGGGTGTCCTGTAGGGTGTCACAAAGCTGCTTCTCAGTGTGCACAAACTACTCGGGCCTTTCTATCTAGGCAACGGTTTTCCCTCTGAAAGGGCTTGCAAGATGGATTCCCAGCCAGAAGCATTGCTCATAATTCAAAATGCTCAAAACTGGAGTTTATTGCCATCGGAAACAGCTCACAAGTCCCAGGGAAAAAAACATAAATGTCTTGGTGAATATTTGTACATTTTTTTAAAGGCCACCAAAAAAAAAAAAAACACATTCCTGGTACTTGCCATGACTGCCAAATCCAACCGGAGAACAGGGATGCCCCCCGAGGGCAAGATGAGCAGGGGCAGCACTCTGCCAGGCTCAGCAGGAACCGCACGCCACTAGGTGGCCACCGTTATCCCATGAACCTCCCAGCGCATCCCTGAAACTCCTGCCCCTTTGCTGGGCACCTCACAGAGCTGGAGGGAAGTTTAACTATGCCAGTGAGTGCTGATGCCAGCAGGTGCTGATGCCAATGGGTGCTTACCCCAGTGGATGCAGCGCAAAGTTGCTGTGCTACAGCTTTACCCCTCCACTTTGAGATTTCATTCCCAGGCTTGCACCAGCACCGTAGGAAAGCCGGTTTGACTTTAACCCCTTCTGAAAGAGCTGGAAAGTCTTGCATGGAATAGTCCAGCCCAGATGGAAGAGCCCTGGCACTGCCGGCATCAAGCCAGGGTCGCTCCTAGCTGTGATGCCAACCATGCCCATAGCTGGTGCGTGGTGACGCAGCAGCTGCTGGCTGCTGGGTGTTGTCAGCACTCTGGGGGTGCTGGGAACTGGGGGTCCTGGGAGCAGATGGAACAGCCCCATGAACCAGCTCCCTCCAAAGCTCCAGTGGGGAAGGCCTGGGGAAAGCAGCATGGCCAGATTGTGCCTGAAGCCTTTCCTGGCACTGACCCAAGCTATAGCAGGAATCTGTCTGCAAGGAGAAGGGCTTTGGACAAGGGCCTGCAGGGACAGGCCAAGGGGAATGGTTTTAATCTGCCAGAGGGGAGACTGAGATGAGCTCTTAGGCAGAAGCTCTTCCCTGTGAGGGTGCTGAGGCGCTGGCACAGGGTGCCCAGAGAAGCTGTGGCTGCCCCATCCCTGGCAGTGCTCAAGGCCAGGTTGGACACAGGGGCTTGGAGCAAGCTGCTCTAGTGGGAGGGGTCCCTGCCCGTGGCAGGGGTTGGAACTGGATGAGCTTTAAAGTCCCTTTCAACCCAAACCGTTCCAGGATTCCATGAGAAAGGGTGGCTCTGGAGACCCCTGAGATCATGACAGGGTGCAATCTCCTTTCCCACATGCCCCAGCCCTGGACTAGGAATATGGGCTGTGGATCCTGCAGCTCACAGCTCCTGAACAGACAGCATGTGTCTCCCTGCAGAGAGAGGAGAGAGCTCTGTGCCCACGGCTGGCATGGAGCTGGATGAGCCCACGTTCTTCCACATCTCTGCGGATTTCCCCCTGTGCTCTCCTTCCCAGCCCATTACCTCTCCAGCCTGGGGGGCAGCAGGAGAAGCAGGGGCAGGTGCCGTGGGCCGGGAGCAGAGCACCCCACATTCCAGCCAGGAGAAGGGAGTGCCTTTCAGAGCTGAGAGGGCGACGTGGAGTCCGCATGCACTGCACCAGACTGAGCCGTGCCCTGCTCCCCAGCTCTGCACCAGCCCAGCACAAGTCCTCACCCGGCCACGACCGGGGCTGGCAGAGCCTCTGCCTGTGTCGGGGTAAGGACACCTCACTCAGGGCACGGAGCAGCAGAGCGCCCTTGAGGAACGAGCTGCAGGCAGAAACCGGCGCATCCCAGCCCTGAGAACAGCAGGACCCAAAAAGGCCAGAGCTAAACATAGGAAACCTACTTTTAAGCCGTCGCTGCCGCCAGCGGGGCTGGGTGCCCGCACCGGGCGATGGCCTCATCCCAACACGTGCCTCCAGGATCTGGGGCTTGGGGCAGCCCGTCGTGGCTCGCACGTTTGAACGTTTGCATATTTACACGGCTGCACGCACGAACGTGTCAGCCCGTGACGTGGTGGGGAGAGAGGAGCTGACGGCTGGTGTGGGGCAGCCCCGTCCCATGGCCCTGGGGACCGGCTACCGACCCACAGCCAGCCCAGGAGCCAGGGCCCCGGGCACGGCGGGGCCACCGGGAAGGGGTGCGGAGCGGCGGGAGGGGACCAGTCCCTGGCGACGTGTCCTTCCCACCGTGGCCACGGGATGGCAGCAGCCTCCCGCGGCTCCCGCGGGCACTCTCCCCACATCCCGCCCCACAGGGCTCGCCGTGGGGCACGGCCCAGGCGGGACCCCCGGCCGAGCTGCCGGGAACGGGTTCCAGCCGGGGGAGGGGGAGGAAAAAACCCCAGCACCCTCCTGCTCCTGTGGGCCTGGCAGCAGTGGGGATGGCCAGGGCCCCCCCCACCAGCAGCATCAGAAGGGTCACCCAGGGACCGTCCCTCCCGAGGGGCTCGGTGGAAGGGGTGAGTAAGCAACTCGGCATCAGCCCTCTGCACCCAGCGGAGCCGCAGGAGGAGGGGACATCCCTGAGGGCAGCCACTCCTTCAGGAATTCCCTCCGTCCCAGCCCCATCCCAGGAATGCCAGTCACCCCCTGGACCCCTGCTGGTGCCATCCGCCTGGCAGGACCGGTTCCCATCCCATCCTACCCCCAGGGCTGCTTGGGTGGACCCTAAGGGAAAGGAAAAGCGCTAAGGCTTCCTTGGGCACTTTTACAGCTGTTTATCGGTGGCAGACGCTGTCTCGTGCTTTCATTGGTTACTATCGCACTGGAAAGTGCTTCATCCTCATGTGATGCAAATGCATCTTCCTCCTTCTTGCCAAATAGGGAACAGAAATGTTTACTGAACACTTCTGCCTTCAGCAGCGTGAGAGCCCTGCTCACAGCTCACGGGAGCGCTGCTCTGCAGGCGGGGTCCTGCTGTCCTGGTGCTTCTGTTGCTTTTGCCCTGCCAGATTCAGACCTGATTTTTCTCTTCTTGGCAATTCTGTGCACTTCAGACCCACTGCTGTCCCCTCAATGCACAGCTCACTGGTGGAAGGGATGTTCCCAGTGGGATGCAGGAGTGCCTGGGAGCCACATCCCCCCCCCCCCGCAGAAATTCCCTTTCTCCCTTGTGTACCCCCAGAATCCTTCAGCCAAATCCAAACATCTCCCCCTGCTTGGTCACGTTCCACCTCTGCTTTTCCCCACTCTGGGTCAGGCAGCTCCCGGCCATTCTCCCAGGACACCCCAGGCGCTTCCACCATCCTGGGGTGGAACGGATGAAGAAAGGAGGAAGAAGAGCCTTGCCCTTTTCCCTCTTTTCCACCTCTGCTCCAGAATCGCTCAGGCTCTCGATGCCCACGCAGAAGCCCCGGGGGGGGGGATTCCGGGGATGGGCTCCAGCCCCCCCGAGTCCCTTCGCTCTCCTCCCAGGCTGCACAGAGCAGGGCTGGGGGTCCCTGTCACCCCCTGCACCCTCTGCCACGACCCGGGGCCACCCCGCTCCGTCCCCAGACCCGAGGCCTCGCTGCCGGCTCCGGGCTGCCGGGGGGCACCAGGAGCACCGGGGACCCCCGCGGGGGGCAGCGGGCGCTGCCGCGGGAGGACCGCTGAGTGCGCGGGTCCCGGCGGGGCGGGAACCGGGCGGGGTGGGCCGGGGGGCGGGGCCAGGGCGGGCGGCGGGGCCGGGCCGGGCCGGGCCGGGCCGGGCCGTGCGGCGCTCGGTAGCCGGGCGCGTCCTGCCGCCGCTCGCCCTCCCGGAGCGGACCCCGGAGCAGCTCCGGCTGCGCCGCCGTGGCTCGGCTCGGCTCGTGGGGGACCCGGGATGTCCTCGTCGCCCGCGGAGGAGTGCCGGTCGCCCGTGGGGCTGGACTGCTGCAGCTGCTGCCTGGACCTGGCCAACCGCAGTGGGCTGGAGGAGGCGGCTGGCGGCGAGAACAACAACCTGGGCAGCCCCACGGTCAGCAGCTTCCGGCAGCTGCAGGAGCAGCTGGTCCGCAAGAACCTCAACACCGACAAGCTGAGCTCCATCATGCGCCAGGACTCGCTGGAGCCCGTCGTGCGGGACCCCTGCTACCTCTTCAACCAGGGCATCTGCAACAGGAACATCGACCAGACCCTACTCTCCATCCTGCTGCTCTTCCACAGGTGAGTGTCCCCGTGTCACCGTGTCACCGACGGGCTGCCCTCTGTAGCCGGAGCAGGGCCGGCATCGTGGGGTGAGGCGAGGGGCTGGCAGGGTCAAGGGGACCCCTGTGACCTGACCCTGGGATTCGGGGATGGCAGCGTTGAGGGATTACAGGGTGGGAGAAGCACGAGCGAGCTCGGGGAGGGGGGGGGGGGGGGGCGGTCCAACCGCCGTGGGTGGTGCCAGTCCCCTGGTGCGGGTCCGGGTGCTTCTGCCCCGTGACAGCAGCGGTGCTGTCTCTCGGAGCCCTGCTCTGTCTCAGTCGCAGCAGTGACAACAGCCTCCTGCTGCGCATCTTGCTCCCTGGGCTCTGTGTTCATCCCCCTGGCTACATCTTGTCCGCACAGATGTTGCCTGCAGGGTCATGGACAGTGTCCAGCGTCAAACAAGAAGTGTCCTCTTGGTCCTGGTAGGAGAGGGGCAGCTCGTTCCTTGGGAAGCAGCTATGCTGCCTCGAAAGCCACCTTTAGAGTTAGTGAGAAACTGGGTAGAGAGCCCGAGAGCCCTGCTGATAGGTCCTGCTCTTTCAGCAGCCTCCCTGCCTCCAGAGTATATTGAGTGAACACACGTCTGGCCTGGGTGCTATTTCCCATCCCTGGAAAGCGACTCTGCCCCGACAGAGCAGATCCTGCTTAGGTCAGAGCACGCTCCTGTGGGGTGGGACTGCGAGTGCTCAGGCAGTGGGACATACCTGGGACTGGCCTCATCCAGCCCAGGAAGCTGGGCTTTACCCTGGCAGGGCTGGGAAGGCAGGAGCACAGGGTCCCTCACTGTTCCCCTGACCCAGCGTTGCGGGTACAGGAGATTGAATGGGGGTCCCAGAGGCTGCCACCCTGCAGGGTCCCTGCCCTGAGGAGGGGACCTCAGGGGCAGGGGAACACAGAGCTGTCTCAGGTACTGCGCTGGCACCTCGGGCTCTGCAGTGGGGTGCCCAGCAACCTGGAGGGCTGGTTGGACAATGGGGAGCAGTAAGATGGAGGCCCAGGGCTACACACCTCGGCCTTGGATTGCCAAGCTGGACCTGGGGGGCTGCAGGGAGCTGCAGAGTGGCAGCACCAGCACTGTGGGACTTCATGAGGTGAGACACATCCTGTCTCCCAGGGCTGAGGAGATGCTTGGCCACCAGTGTGTATGTGCCTGGCTGAGCAGGCAGCGGCTCTGGGCCTCATTCCTCGTGGTATGGCCGCATGCAAGCACGTGCATGGCAGCACCCACATGTCTGCTGATACCCACCACCTTCCCCACCTGCACATGCACTCACAGGTGTGTTCCTGGGCTGTGCATGCATGTGCAAGCACCCACGTGGGGCAGTGATGGTCTTACACGGGGGCACCCCACGCATGCCCCACACTGCGGCTCCTTGGAGATGCTGCTCCACTTGCATAACCCGAGCTGTGGCTCAGGTGGGTAAGGAGGAGCCGGGACAATCACCAAGGCCCTGAACCCACCCAGCAGGGAGGGAAGCGGAGCCCGAGGTTTCCCATCACTGCGGGAGGCTGCGGGTGTTTGGTGTTGGGGTGGGGAGGGGAAGTGAGACTCTGTCCCCAGCACGTGCTGGAGTGGGAGCCAGTGCCCAGGCTGCTCACTGGGAAGTTGGTGACAGTGCCACAGTAGTGATGTGGCCACCGGTCATGGGTTGCTGCTTTGGAACTCCCCCCTGCTGGAGCAGGACCCCTGATGCTCCTGAGAAGCATTGGGCTGCTCGCTGAGGTCAGGAGCACACAGAGGTGCCAGGGCAGCAGGGTTTCTCCCCTCAGTGCTCCTCACTGCCATGCCCAAGCCCATCCTCCATACCCCAGTGTGTGCTGCATCCCGAGGTGCTTCGGGCATTCCCTGTTACAACAGGCTGTGCAACAGCATGGTGCATAGCCATGGTGTCCCTCTGTCACACCCATGGTGCGGAGCCTGCTGGCATGACCGGTGCCCTCGCTGCAGTGGCACAGCCCTGACAGAGGTGCCCACACCTCCGTGTGCTGTTGTTTTGCTCCAGCCTGAACTTTCTCCCCCTGGGGAGTGAGCCAAGACACCCAAGATGTGATAGCTTACAGAGGATTGTGGGTGCCAGAGGAACACCCCGATAACAGGCCCGATAAGGGCACCCTTGCTGCTGGCACTGGGAAGCCCAAGCAGATTTGTGCCTCTTGTTATAGCTGGTGTGCTCCGACACTGGCACAGGAGGAGGTCGTGTGGATGCACACACTCGTGCATGGCACAGGGGGATCAAGCAGCTGCATCTGGAGTCCGAGTCTGACTCTGAGGCTGCTGGAGACAGTTCAGCCCATGCTGCACCCAGCCCTCAGCTCTGTAGGTCAGGGTCAGACCTCTGCTGGGATACTGGATGACCTACACTGAGGATTTCCAGCCTGGCTCTGTGATTTTCCCCCAGCCAGGTGGCCTCCACTGGGCTCTCCGTGCTATCTGCTAGAGGCAGGGATGCTGTGAGGGATGCACAAGGTAGGGATGCTCCAGAGCAATTCCTACAGGACTGGTGCTTCTTCAAGAAGCCCTTCTGCTCAGGGTATGTCTGGGAAGGGACCCTATTCAGAAAGGGCTTCTCCCCTCTGTGCCCTCACTTGGGCACGTGAACTGCTCTCCAGGGTGACCTCAGCAGTGCAAAAGGGCCAAGCTTGTGTGGAAACACCAGGTGCAAGGAGGGCAGCTACCACCGTGCTGGGCTGAGCAATGCATCTCCTCCCTGCAAACACCAGTGTTGTGGGCAGGAAGGCCTGCCACAGCGTTATTCTGAGGTTGCTCACCTGCAACCCAGACACAAGCCCACCTGAGCACGGGACGGGGAGAGCAGCCCCATGGCACCTTCCCATGGCCAGGGGGCCGAGGGGAGCCAGCAGCATGGGATTGGGTACAGGAACTGTGCTGCGGGGGGAGCAGCATCCTCCCAGTGCGTGCTGGAGTGTGATTCAGGCAGGGCCCCGCCTGGCTCTGGGGTGGGGACAGGAGATATGCACCAACCTGCTTGCCCACATGGTCCAGCTTGTGCCAGCTCTCCTGCCCAGCCCTTCCTGAGTAAAATGGAGCGGCAGCCTCTCCAGCCTGTGCCTCGGGGCGCCAAGGGGACATCTCTGCCCAGCCTGACCCTCTCCAGGTGCTGTAGGACCTGCTGCTTCCCCAGACAGGGTGGGCAATGACCTGTCCCTTGGTCTGAGCCATCAAAGGGGCTGGGAGCCACCTTTTCCGGCACCTGGGCAAGCCAAGGGCATCACAGGCAGGCAGGGGAGCACTGTGCTCTACTGGGAGGCTGAGGAAGGATAAATCAGGGCAGGAGAAACTGAGCAGCACAAGGTCCCACCACAAGGTCAGGCTGGCAGTAAGAGCCACACGGGCAGCGGTGACAGGGTGGCATTTGTGGCATGGCACCCTCTGTTCCCGTCGGTGGGGTGTCACTTTGCAGCAGCAATGCAGGAGCTGGAGCCAGGCCGCAAAGGTCATCGCAGGGTGGGGGCCAGGAGCACATTCCTGCCTTCCGAGTGGGCTGGAGCAACAAGGAGGCATTGACGGGAGTGGGGCCACAGGAGCACGCGTGAGCGTGAGAGAGCCGGGGGAGAGAGCCCAGGGCTAGAGGGGGCTGGGAGCAATGCTCTCCCGTCCCCTCAGCACCATGGCACCTGTGCCCTGCTCTGCTGTTGTGGGACCGGGCTGCAAAAGGCCTGACCTGTGTCCCGGTGTGCTTTGCTGAGCGCTGCAGACCGCCGAGCTGCCGGAGCTTTGGCTCAAGCAGCAGGAGTAGCCGGTGCTCCAGGGAGTAGCTGACCTTGGCATGCCCAGAGCCTCCCACAGCCTGCAGCTCACAGCAGCCGCTCTGCTGTGCCCGCCATGGTCTCCAGCAAGGGATCCGGCCACCCCAGGCCTCCTCCCTGTGGCCCAGCAGCCTGTGCGGTGATGTCCTCGCAGGGCTGCTGCAGGAAAAGCCCAGCAGCACTGGGCTGGGCTGCAGCATCCTGTGCTCAGCAGGGCTGGCAGCAGTGTCTGACCCTGCCTGCTCCTGTGAGACCAGCTCCCTCCAGCAAGGAGATTCTGCAGTGTGCCCCAGTGTGCGGGAGAGCCCCACTCAGCCCCTCCAGCCCCACAGGATGAAGTCATTTGCCCCTGGCCACACACAAGGTTATGGCCCAGGGTGCCTGGCAGAGCTGAGCTGGAGTCTAGTGATACCAACAGCAGCTGCACAGAAACCTGTCCTCAGCCTCCTGCGAGTGCTTGGGCACTGCCAGGACATGTGTGCGGCTCCGAGCAGACAGGGGGTAGGTGTCCCAAGGACAGCCAGGGACGGGAAATGCTGGCCAGGGTTTATTTCAAGCTTTGAACTTTCGGTGTGGAAGAGGTTGGAGCTGCAGTGGGCTGCAGGGGTCCAGCATCACAGAACCATAGAAGTCTCAGTCAGAAGGGATCTTAAAGATAATCATGTTTCAGTCTCCTGCCACAGGCAGGAACCCAGCTGACACATGGCCTGATGGTGCTGAGGCCAGTGCTGCTGAGCCGAGCTGTGAGCTGGGGCTGGGGCTGGCCCGTTGGAAAGCCTTTTACAGTCTGGGTGGCATCTCAACTCCCACTGGGCACACAGCACAGGCATGGATGCTGTGGGCAGTGCCTCTGAGGGCACCCCGTGCCCCTGGTGTGCTCCTTGCCAGGACACGAGGACGCCTCCCCAGCCACCTCCCAGCACAGAGTGGGTTAAACCCGACCCTGTGTTTAGGCAGAACACCGTGACCTGGGTGGGACGAAGGGTTCAGAGCACACGTTGGCACAGCCAGGGGATGTGTGTGTATGGGTGTAGGGGCAGATCCTGCCATTGGGAAGTGACTGAGACCCCGTTTGAAGAGAGCAAAGGGTGCTCTGAGGTGTTTGCTGTAGGGCAAGGGCTGGAGAAGTGTTCAAGTCTGCAACCTATCCCAAAGCCATGCTTTACCCATGAGCTCTGAGTTATATTTATCCAGGTGCCACGCATTGCTGGCTTGAGGACAGGAGTTTGTCATCCTGTCTGTGTTCTTGGATTGTATGTATATATATATATATATATATATATATATATATATATATATGAATATGTTTGAGGGGCTTCTGCTGCAGAACAACCCTGATGCCCCAGCCCCAGGTGGGGTCCAGCTCTTCTGCCTGCATGGGCAGGACAGGACATTGCCACAACCTTGAGTGAAACCATCCCAGTGATTCCGTGTGGCGTGGAGCAGGACTGCTCTGGCTGCTTTGGAGGCAGGGGACAGGCTCAGGTTGTCTCCAGGGGTTGGCACAAGCAGCCAAGGGCAGCCAAGGCCAGGTACGGGAGGCACGGCAGCACCGCAGGTACATTCCCACCAGCAGCTGGTTGTCTTTCGCGTTGTTATTGTTCTCAAATGCCAGCGAGGTAACGCAGCGTCCCGGTTCCAAGTGCCCAGGATTCCTCGCTAAGGCCAGCATGGTGTTAACGCCGGCTGCGAGGAGCTGTCCCTGCCTGACCTCCCGGCGGCTGCCCCCCGGCGCAGCATGGCTTCAGGCTCTCTCCTTACCCCAGCGCCTTGTGTCTGCCCACAGGGGACGGGGACCGATTTGGGGGTTCCCTTGGACGTGGATTAGTCTGGGCTGGGAGAGGCTGCGCGGCTCCCAGTGTGCTGCTCTCACAGCTCCCAGTCTCTGTCCTTTCGCTATACAAGGCGCTGCCTTCCCATCAGCGAGCTGCAGGGCAGGAGCTGCTGATGCTGAGGCTGCCGAGCACGCACGCCCGTCTCCAGCGTGGTCTGGGATTTATCTCGGCAGATGCTAGAGGCCCAGCCTTCGGGTTCCTCAGCCAGGCTGGGGATCTCCAGGAAAGCTGGTGCTGCACCAGTGAGCGGCTTGCGGGGCAAAGCCGGGGCTGTGCCCTCTGCGCACCACAAGCTGCAGGGTTCCGGGGCACCGGCGTGCTGTGAGGGTCCCTTCAGCTCGCAGTCACCTCCGCTCTGACAGCAGTTCCCTGAAACTGGACCAGGGAAAGCCAGGACCTGCGAATGATCCAGCTGGGACTGCCCAGCGCAGGGCAAAACAAGGACAGGCCTGAAGTTCACAGCCTGGGCTGTCAGGAGCCCTGCGGGGCAGGGCATGGCCAGCCGAGGGAGGTGATAGCATGGGGTTCATCTATGGGGCTCCACCCCACGGGGTGTGAGACGCAGCTTTGCTGACAGATTTGTGCTGAGAGCTGTGCTGAAGACTCAACCCACAGGGCCCCCTGCAGCTGTGAGCCCCTGACTGTGCTGGCCACGGTGCGAGTGGCTGTGCCATAGGGTTTGCTGGGCTGTGCCGTAGTGACACAGTGTGGCTGTGGGACCCTGCACCGGCAGCACTGGGGTGCCCAGGTTTGCTGAGCTGGGCAGGCAGCAGCCTGGGGCTGGTGTCACCAACAGGCGAGGCGGGAGGTTAGGCTGCGTGGTCCGGTGCTGGGAATAGCCAGATCAGCTCTTTTTCCTCTTCCCTCCCAACTCAACACGCCAGGGAAGCTGAGGCCTTGGTGTCTTCCTACATACAGCATCATGGGGAGGGCTGTGACCAGAGTCAGAGCATCTCTGCCCTCCCCTCCCCATGCTGCTGCTGGAGGCAGCTCACACTGACAGGGAGGGGGCACAGGAGGAAGACGAGGGGCTGGTGACAAAGTTGTGGAGGGAGCAAAGCTACAGCTCTCAGCAGGCTGGGGGTGCTCTCGCGCGCCAGAAAACCAGAACTGGGAGTACAGCCAAGCACCTTTATCAGAGGAAGCAGCCCAGCAGCTGGACACGGAGCGTGCCAGGGCTCCCTCCTCCCGCCCTGCTCCTCCCACCCCGCAGGACGGAGGAGCCCCCGCGCCTCCCTGCCCTGCCGTGCTGCCCGCAGGAGCTTGCTCTGCCCCGGTGTGGTGAGGGTCGTCAGGGCTCCCCATCAGCCTGGCCCACTGCAAATCCTCCCCAGGCTTCCCCAGCACGGCAAACGCTGCCCCGCGCATCCCTCCCTGTTGCTCTGTCGTCCCCCGGGACTGGGTCTGGTGAGGCTGGCATCACTGACTCTGCAGGCAGGAGCTTGTGCGCCTGCCTGGGCACTTACAGATGTACCCAGTGGCGTTCACCTCTGTTCTGGAGCAGAATGTGCCCTAGCTTGATGGATTTATGAGCCCTCCAAGGTTCCGGTGGGCCTGAACCAGGCCCCTGTGTCCCAGGGCTCCCAGTTGCATGGGAGCCCCCGGGAAGGCAGCTGCCGGCCGAGCACTGTGGGCAGCCCAGGCATATCTGCCCAGCACCAGGACAGTGCTGCAGGGCAAGGCTGGGAGTGCCGGAGCTCCACAGACCTCAGCTCTTCCCACTGTGGGCTCCAGGTCCCAGCCATCACCCATGTGCCCGGCCACCCCTCCTGCAGGTCCTGCAGGGCTTCGATGGCCCTAGCTAGCACTGGCATCCCATCCTCTTGGCCCACACAACCACAGCTGCAGGCCTTCAGGCTGTGAAGGCAAAGTTTTCTTATCTGCATGTTTGCAAGCAGTGGCTTTTCCTCTTCCCTTCTGCTGTGACCCTGTGAGCTGCAGAGCTGGCTCTGTGGAGCAGCCTGGGCAGCTTTGGCTCCGCGCCTTCCCTGTACTGCTCTCCAGCATCTCTGGGGCCACGCAATAAACATTTCCCACGCCTCGGACCCTCTGAAGGGCCTTCCTCCCATTGAGTTGAGTCCTTGGGAGCCAGCAAGCCAGGAACGCTGCCACAGAGCAGAGAGAATGGCCAGGAGCAGGGGGAGAGGCTGAGGGGCCAGCACGACTCCTGCAGCCACTGTTCCAGCTCCTACTAGGATGGAGGGAGCAAAGGCATCCTTTAATGTTTGGCTCCGCAGTGCCTGGTGCAGGTTCAGTTCATGGCACTCAGCACCTCATCCCTGGGGCTGTGGGGATGTGATGGGCTGGTGTGGGGTGCCAGGGGGTGAGAGGTGACCCCATCATCCTGCTCCCTGTCATCCTGTACTCCAGCCAGGCTCAGCTGTGCCCCCCAAGTCCTGTTGCAGGGGAGGGGTTATTGCTAAACATCACCCAGCCATGGGGGCTGGATCACCCGGGCGGGGGCACAGCCTGTGTGTGGCTGAGGTGCTGGCACAACAGCTTTGGGGTATCCTGCAGGGCCATTGCTGGGGTAACACTAGTCGTTCACCAGTGTCAGCACCTCTCCAGCTGCTCAATGACAGCCACCGGGTTTTTCCCCCAGAGAGTGCAACAATTGGTGTCACAATTACACCCTGTCGTGGCTGCTTTTATTGTTCCCAAAATAACCATAGGCATGAGCCTGATGAACCTCCCGTAGCTGAACGTGCGAGGCAAGAGCTGCTGTGCTGCTGCCCCAGGGATGGAGCTCTCACCACCAGCCCCTCCGGCTCAGCCTGCTCCAAGGCACCCATCACCATGTCTTCTGGTGTCATAGGGAGGAAGTCCATGGCCCCCTGTGCTTTAGGAAGAGCGAGGGAGGGCATTGCTCACCCTACTCTGCTGCTGCCAGACCTGGAGGAGCAGGAGTGGGACGGTGGGAGAGAAAGTGGCCACCAGCATCCCCACTGGAGTGGGGCCAGCAGCCCAGCCCAGCCAGCTGCTGAGGCCACAGGGGGCTGGGAAAGGCCCCCCCCACTGCTAAGCACCCAGCTGGAGCCACTGCAGGACTCTGCTGCTGTGGGAGGTGTTTGGACAGCCCACAGGGCTCCAAGCACATCTCTGGGGCATGCCGAGCAGCAAAGCAGGGTCCAGCAGAGAGCTGAGAGTTGCTGCTCCCACCATGGGGCTGCAGTGGGGCTGCCCCATGGGCTCAGAGTGCGCAAGGGCAGAGCTGAGGTGCTCCTGCAGAGCAGCGCTGAGACCATGTGTACACACACAAGTGTGCTTGGCTCAGTCTGACGTGGGGGGGGGGGTATCTGCAGTGCATGTGCAGGATGCACCGGTGTGCATGCAGGAGTGGGGGTTGTAGGGGGTGTGCATGCACAAATGCATGTGAGTGCAGGCAGGGGGTGCATCTGTGTGGGGGGAGCATGCCCATATGGGCTAGAGAACACACATGTGCATGGTGTGGGTGTGCCTGTGTTTGCAGGGTGTGCACGTGCATGTGCATGTGCATGCAGGACCTGTCTCTGTGTGTGTACTGGTTGCAAGATGTGCTTGTGCTCGTGAGCACCCAGCAGCACACCCAGGGGTATCTGCAGCAGAATCCATGTCCCCAGAGTGGGTGCCAGGACGAGGGGTTGCAGAGGGTGGTCTGGGATCCTGCAGAGGCTGTGCCACCATAGAGGCAGCCCCGTGCCCAGCATGGCTGCTCCTGCCTGGGGACTCCCTGTTAATCAAGTGCTGGGAAGGGAAGGAAACACGGAGCCCCCGGAATGTGCGTCTCTACAAAGTGCCCCTCCGCTGGGGTCTCACACAGAAGGGCAGCATCCTTCCCAGCCTCAATGCCAGGGAGCCCACAGGCCCAGCAGCGATGGCTGTGGCCAAGGCTGTGCAGGGCTGGGAAACACCCCAGGAGAGTGGTGGGGAGGCAGCCGCTTACTGCTGTTTATTTTTGCAATAGTCTCAGATCCCTGGGAAAAGCATTGGAGCTGGCATTGCTGACGCGGTTTCCTCCTGGAGCACGGAGCTCTTGCTCCAGCAGCCATGGAAATCACCAGCTTCTCTCCAGCCCTCGGTGCTTGAGCACTGTGTCAGGCAGCGCCTGGGAACCCAGACCCATGGGGCGAGAGCCACAAGGCAGGCACCAGTCTGTTCATCCTGGAGCCCCTGGTCACTGGCACTGAGGAGTTTTCCTTTGGGAAAAGGGCTGGAGCAGGACTGGGGATGCAATATTACAGCTGGTGCGGAAACCGAGGCACGGCTGCCAGAGTTAGGGGCAGACTGGGGTCTGTGCAAAGACAGAAGGTGGCACAACTGGTGATGTGCCAACTGTGGGAGAGAAAATGACCCCCCTTTTATCTCCTGCCCTCTGCTCAGTGAGACAGGCATCTTCCCTGAGCCCGAACAGGCAACTGAGCCACCGAACCCCCCCCGGGGTGGGTGGCCTGGGCTCATCCTAGCCACGAGGACAAAGCCATGCCCATGTCACGGGGGCTGTCACCCTGGCCACTGCCCGCCACCCCGGGTTTGGCACACAGAGAGAGGCTTTATGTGCCCGTGAAGGGGGTGGCCCCTGCTCTCTGCTCGGACCCACGGCTCGGGGTGGCACGTCGGGCCCTGAAAGAGCCAATTGAGCACGGCTGAGGTCATGCACCCGTGTTTACCCCGTGCCCGTGGCCGCGGGATGTGGCCGGCACCCGTCCGTCCCTGCCACCAGCGGCACTGCCGCATCGCTGCCGGAGAGCAGAGGGGCCAGAGCCGCATCGCAAGGCCCAGCATGGCCTTCCAGCCGCCGTATTCCCCGAGCCTCTTCAGGAGGAGGGACTGGTGAGTGTGGCCTGGCCGTGGGCAGGGGGGGACATGCACCAGCCCGGGGGCTAGGGGCAAAAACCTACTCTCTGCCATGCATGGGCCAGGCTGGTCCTGGCACAGGGGATGTGCATCACCTGCTGCAGACAGGGGGATGAGTGAGTCCCATGCTTCTCCTCCCTGGGGAGAAACATCCATCCCATGGGCAGTGTCCCCACTAGAGAGGAGAAGATGCTTTCTCGCATCCCCACATCAAACCAGTGTGTCTTGAGGCACCCACACATGCCTGGCTTGTGGTTCATGGGGAGCAGTGTCCCACCCAGGGTGCCTGTGGCCTTCAATGCTCAGGACACTGCAGTCTTCATCCTGCTGTGGGAAGCTGGGGAATAATTGCTGGAGAGCGAGCTGGAAGTGATGTGCTCTAAGCAGCATCCGTGCTGTTCCGTGCCTCAGTTTCCCTTTCTGAGGCTGAAATACTGCTCACCCCCCCTTAGCCCTTTCCCTGAGGAAAGGGCCTGGCAGCACCCCCACACTGGGGCCCCTCAGGCCTCTCCCTGTCCTGCACCCACGAGCCAAGTGCTGGCACCATCAGCACCCCCTGGATCAGAGGATTTGGGGTCCTCTGCAGCATCTCTGGGGCGCATGTGCACTAGTGCTTCCCCAGATGCTGTGCCATGGCGTGGGCTCTCTTGGAGTGTCTGGTTCAGCATCAGCCCCTGCCCTGGCTTGCGCAGGACAAGCCCCGCAGGGTCGGGGGCAGCAGGTGACCCACCAGGTGCTGTTCAAAGTCCTGATAGGTCCAGCTCCAGCTCCAGGTCCAGCTCTAGGTCCGGGTCTGGCTTCAGCCCTGGGTCCAGGTCCAGGTCCATAGGGCAGAGATAAGTCCCGGAGCTGGCGGCCGGGCAGGGGGGCATCGCCCATGGTTGGCAGCGCATCCCAGCTCCCCCTTTGCTGCCGGGGGTGTTTTTGGACACCTGCCCTCCCTGTGCGTGCAGAGGCACGGGTGCGGGCCCGGCGTGATGCGGCGGCGGCACCCGCTTGTGGCGCACACTCGTGTGCAACGCGCGCGGCCGCCGCTCGGCGGCGCTGCCGGCCCTGGCCGCGAGTCCGCTCCCCTGCCGCGGGGGTTACGCAAGGGCGGGCGGGGTCGCGGTTGTTTTGCACTTCGGGTTTGTTTTGTAGCCGGGTTTGTTTTGTAGCCGGGTTTGTTTTGTAGCCGGGTTTGTTTTGTACCCGGGTTTGTTTTGTAGCCGGGTTTGTGCTGCGCGGTGCGGCTGTTTTACGCTCACGGGTTTCTTTTGCGCGCTCGTGTTGTGCTCCCGGTTTCGCTTTGCACGCTCGCGGCTGCGGTGTGGGATCTGCGGGCTCGCGCACCCCGCATTCAGAGTGTTTCCTCCCCGTCCCCTAAGCAGACCCCCCCCCCACGGGTGAACCCTCGTCCCGGTTACTTGGGGAGCTCAGGAAGGTGGAGATGTGGGGGGCAGGGATTGGTGCCGTGGGGTGCCAGTACTCCGGTCGCAGCAAACAAGGGGAGCACGGACGCGAGGATACAGGGGGGTTGGGAGGGTAGAGGTGGGGGGGTCTGCACTGAGAGGCTGCCGTGCTGCGCTGGGGTGCAACTGGGAGGCACAGAGGTGCGGTATCGGGGTGCAATACCAGGGTGTAGGGGTGCAATACCGGGATGCGGGATGCAGTACCGAGTGTTGGGGTGCAGCAGCAGGGTACGGGGTGTAGTAATGGGGGTCAGGGTGCGACACCGGGCGGCGCCGGACGCGGCGCTGTGGGGCGCTGGGCGGGCCCGGTCGCTCTGGCACCGCCCGACGGGGCGGACCCGGAGGATATAAGCGGGGCGGCGGGGCAGAGCCGCAGTGCGTCAGCCGTCGGCACTTCGTTTTGTGGTCTTCCGCAGCCATGAGCACTGGCATGTACCAGTCCCCCATGGAGGTGGCTGTCTATCAGCTCCACAACTTCTCCATCTCCTTTTTCTCCTCCCTGCTCGGGGGGGACGTGATCTCTGTGAAGCTCGACAACAGGTAGGGGTAGCCCCGGTACCGGCCGTCGTATCGGTATCCATCCTGCCGGAGATCGGGTGAATGGAGGGGGGAGGTGTCCACATGCATTGATTCCCCAATGAGGGAGAAGCTCTGGTGCGGAGTAGGCAGGGGTGGGAAGGGGAAGGGGGGTTGTTTGCTACTTCCCTTCCCGAGACGGGGGTTGTTTGCTACTAACGCTGTCCCTCTTTGCTCTCTTCCAGCGCCTCCGGAGCCAGCGTGGTGGCCATCGACAACAAGATCGAGCAAGCAATGGTGAGCTGCAGTGTCCATCCTCCGCACCTCCCCCGGGCACTTTTGCCCGGGGGGACCCTCACTCCCCGGGTGGGTGCTGGGGGCTCTGTCCGAAGGCATTCCCTGCTCTGCGGGTAGATTCTCTCTCCAGAGGAGGGTCTTTGCTCCCCAGCCGCTTGCTGGGCAGAGCAGCTCCTTTGTTTGCCGTCGCGGCTGCTCAGCTTATTGGCTCTGGTAACGCCGCAGTGCGCAGGGAGCCGGGGACGCCTGGGCAGGACCCTCTGGGCTGTGGGGGTAACGGAGCCGGGTCGCATTGGTGATAGGGAACTGCAGCCTGCCCGACCCCGAGGGGCCGGAGAGTGCATCCTGAGGCAATGAGACCTGGGAGACAGAGGACCTGAGGGATGCTGTGGATGCTGGCTGGGGGGGTTACACCAGAGTGCTGAGGGTGCGGAAGGGAGGGACAGCCTTTGGGAAAAGCCTTTGCGGCCCTTGGCTAGTGGCAGAATGTGCGCAAGCCCCAGGGCATAACCATCAGGAGATCAGTGGATGATCATTCCTTCCAACGGCCGTTTGCAGGATCTGGTTAAAAATCACCTGATGTACGCAGTACGGGAGGAAGTGGAGGTCCTGAAAGAGCAAATTAAGGAACTGCTGGAGAAGAACTCCCAGCTAGAGCGTGAAAACAGCCTCCTGAAGACCCTGGCTAGCCCCGAGCAGCTGGAGAAGTTCCAGTCCCGGCTCCCCACCGAGGTCTTGTGCCCTGAGGATCAGAGCCCTGGAGTGGCTGCCCCAGCCCAGCACTCGGGGGGCTCTGCGGTGTAAGGTGGCTCTGTCCTTGGGGTGGGCAGAGCCACAGAACTCTTTCTACTTAATCTCCTGCCGAATTGTTTCCACCTTCATCTCGCACGAAGGACTGCCAGACCCCGGCGCGGAGCCGTGTCCCCCCGGGTGACCCTGGCCAGCCGTTGGAGCCAGCAGCGCGGCCTGCACCGGGATGCTCCTCTGTGGGGAGACCCAACCACCCGCCGTGTGCTAGGGCACATTCATGGAAACCTGGGCATCGCAGCAGCCCGGCAGTGCCAGGCGGCTGCTGGCAGGTGAATGGCAATGCGGGGTTGGAAGGAGCGTGCGCCGTGTCCATGCCTCTGCACCGTGCAGGGGGTGCTTCTCCCTGGCAAAGCCCGATGTTGGAGGAAGACCTTGTTTAGTGAGCAATGCAGGCTTGTCCCACCAGCCGCCCTGAAGTGTGCTGGCACCCCGACCTGACTCTGAGCAGTGCCAGTGGTGGCAGCTGCAGCGTAGTGCATGGCTGTGCACACATCAGTGTGGGGATTACAAGGAGAAAAGCTTGGTTGGTTAGTTCGGGCATCTTTAGTAGTGTATCTCTGTATAAACACGTGCATGAGTGGTGCCCACAGGGCTGTGGGATGCCCTGGGCCAGCCATGCCCACCTCTGCAGCTGGGGTGTTCCAGGCAGGACTGGAGCCATGAGCATCTGTAATGGGGTGGCCAGCGTTGCAGGTGGCACAAAGGAGGGGATAGATTCACCCTCCCTGGCATGCACTGTGTTGGAGCCGTGTGGCAGCCCTGAGAGGATGCGGACTGTGGAGCAGAGCCACAACAGGGGCTGCACTCCAGCCCACTGGGTTGGGGGGAGCTGGCCTCTGCTCGCCACCTTCCCTGGCCAGCTCTTTGGGAAGTGACGGGACGTCTCTCTTGACGTCAGAAGTGGTAACGCAGTTGTGTAAATCTAGGTAGAAATGGCAATAAACTTTACTTTTTGTACAAATGTGCACCCTAAGCTGTGTGTCTGTGGCCAGGAACGGGATGGTGTGGGTCACTGGGGCATGGGGCTCAGGCTTGCTGGGATGGGACTGGTGAGGACACTGCTGGAAACCTGCTGTCTCCCCTGGACAGCTCTGCTTCAGCCAAGCTGGGCTTTTGGTGATGTGAGCAGGAGCTCCCTTCAAGGGGCTAGGTATGCAGTAGGGAAAGGAGCCCTGAACCTAGAGGTCGTTGTCCTTGGGTTCATGTCTGTGACCAGGGGTGTGAGCAGGGAGGAGGCTGCTCTCGGACTGCAAAGAGCCCTCTGCACACCCAGCTCTGTGCCTCCTCTGTTTTTTTTCTTCTGCTGTTTTACTGATCTGTTCATGAAACACGGTGTGAGGGTCAGAGGATGTGTCAGCTGGATAGAGCAGAGCTGAATGAGAGCTGAGGGTGCCCCAGTGCTCTTCTAGGGTACTGCCAGCCTTGGAGTCAACCCCAGGGGGCAGGTAGAAGAGGGGGAAAAAGGGACCCCCTCCATCTCTGGGCTGGTGTGTGAGTATGGTGTCTGGGTGAGGGCTTAAGGCTGCTGGGTGCCAGGAGGTCTGTGAGCAGAGCCCTGCTCTGGCAGGATGTTTCAAGCTGCAGTATCTTCTGAGGTTTCACACTCTGGACATGACTCCTGGGGCAGCTGGAGACATCCCCAGTCCAGTGAAGGGGCTGGAAATGGCCTAGGCCTGGGATAGCTGATGTGCCTTGCTCTGCTGGCAGTGCTGCTTTGCACTGCTGCTGCTCTGTGTTGCTGCTGCTGCTTCACAGTATGTCAGATCCCTGCCCTGATGTGGGTGACTCAGCCCCAGCCTGGAGTGAGTCAGGGCAGCTCTGGGTGGTTGGAGCCCTGGAAACAGCGCATAAACAGCAAAACACAAGCCATGATGCTCGAAACCTTTACGGTGTCTCTCCCCTCCCTGTCCTGCCTGTCCCAGTGCTGGGACACAGCTGCAGCCTACCACGTAGATGTGCATCCCTTGCACATGCAGGCACTGCAGCAAGCTGCAGGGCACCCCCAGTGCTGCCAGTCTCAGGGTGGGACAGCCCCTCCAGGAGGGGCTGCTCCCCAGGGCAGGGGGGTGCCAGCTGTGTTTGCACTGCTCATTTCACTGCAGGGGATGTTTGGGGTGCTACTGGGCTCCCAGCTCCTGGGGAGTTGTCTGTTGTCTGCCCATCCTTCTGCACCTCTCCACTGGGGAAGGTCTGGGCTGCAGTGATGGGCTCTGTGCCCTATTTGGCCTTGCTGCACCTCAAACCCAGCTGCATTTGAGAGACTGGCATTTGGAGACTGGAGCCCTGTTTGCTGCGTCTCCTCATCCTCTGTTCACTCCCAATGGCTCTGGGGTGCCCCACAGCCCTCGCATGCCTTGTGCAGGGGGCATAGGTGATGGCAGCCAGCAGACCCTGCTCATCAGACCCAACCATCCCAAACTGCTTGCTCTGGCTCAGCCTCCCTCCACAGTCTGCCCCTGGCGTGGTGTGACACTGTGCCGGCCAATGGCACCAAGAAATGCCACCCTGCTGTGGGCACAGCCACTGCCAAGCTGCAGGGCTGAGCCCAGCCCCGGTGCGGTGCTGGAACCTGCTCCTGGAGCAAGACTTGAACCCCTGGGCCCAGCACCCAGCACAGATGGGGTGCAGCAGCCATGGGAAAGGGGCTGCCCCCCATCCCTGGCATGCACAGGGCCTGCTCCCCAGCTACTGCTTCTGGGGCTGTAGGAGGTCTTCTGACACCACTACAGTGCACGAAGGCTTCCCGTGTCCTTCCCAGACCCTCTGGTTATGGAAAAGGCTTGGAAACACCCTTCCCAGACATCCCATTCCTTCTATATGCCACGTCCCCCAGCCCCTGGAGGACTGGGTAATTGTGCAGCACCCGAAGAGATCAGTGCCCCTCCGTGCCCTGGCCCTGTGTTCCCTGGCTCTGCCCCCAGGGCCTGGGTTTGAGGGCACTGAGGGCAGCCCAGGGCCCCCGACAGCCGCCATCAGGAGGCAGAGTGCGGGCAGCACCGGAGGAGCAGCCCCAGCTCCCCCTACGCAGCTTCCCGGGTCCCCGCGGCAGGGCCGGGGGGCAGCGCGGGGTTAACGCTGTCCCGGTTGCACTCCGAGGGTTAAGGCGCCGCAGCAGGAAGCTTCTAAGAAACCGCTGGTCTGGAAAGAGCGAGAAGCTGCAGCGCAGGGCAGGGCTCTGGCGTGAGGCTGCCCGGCCCAGTCCACCGGGTCCACCCCGGCACCCCCGACCTGCCCGGCTGTGCAAATGTGGCGCTGGGAGGAGGAAGATTGTGCACCCACACCTTCCCCTTGGACCACGCCTCATCTGGGCTGGGAATGGGCTGGGATGTGGGTAGGATGAGCATGGGGGTGGGGGTGAGGATGAGTGAGGGATGGCGATGAGATGGGGATGGAAGGGGAAGGGGGCTGGGATGAAAACGCTGTCCCTCTTCTCCCACCCTGACGGGCAGGCTGAGCCTCTGGGGCTTGCCCCAGGGAGGAAGCTGCTCAGCTCAGGGGTGTGATGGGAGAAAAGGGTTTGGGGGACTTTCTGTTGCAGGGGGGGGTGGACATTTGTGGCTGATGCTTAATGCAGCATGAGTTGGGCAAGCAGCTGCCTAGGAGGATGTCTGGAGCAGCATGGGGGGAGCAGAAGGGTTTGGAGATCCACCTGAGGGTCAGGTGTATGTGGGGAGACTTCCCCCAGCTCTGCATGTTCCTGCGCTCTCCCTCTGGGCTCTGCATTGCCGGGAACCCATGTGGGAAGACAGCTGCAGCCAAAGGAGTCAGCCTTATGCAAGTGTTCCTGCTGCTCCTTGAACGTCGAGTCCCATCCCAGCCCCGCGGGAGCCTCCAGATGAACAAGTGGCTGGGATTTTCCACACAGTCCAGGAAGCCCAGTTCGTTCCCCACATGGATCCGGGTCGGCTCCGTGGTTAGCCAGGCTGGGGTTAGCCCATCTCAGGCTGCCTGGGACCCTTTGGGAAGAGAAAGCCGTCTTACAGAACAGGTTTCTGATGGAGAGCAGCACAAGTCCTGGCTGCCAGGTGTGAGCAAGTGGTGGCTCCGTGCAGTGGGGATCTGTGCATGGCAGGCGCAAGACTTGGCTGGAGTCTGTGCAATGGTCAGCAAGGACTGCACAGGAGCCCAGGAGGTGGCTGGGGGCCGGGAAGATGCTCAGAGCTGGGGTTCTGCGTACAGCCCAACTCCTTCCCTGCAGCTCGGCAGCTCCTGCCTTTCTGCTGTGATGCTCAGAGCTGGGGTTCTGCGTACAGCCCAACTCCTTCCCTGCAGCTCGGCAGCTCCTGCCTTTCTGCTGTGCCTCAGTTTCCCCTCTGCAGTGTTCCTTGTCCCCTGGGAAGCTGCTTTCCCCAGCGCAGGGACAGGTGGAGCCCCCCCCATGGTCCTACAGATGGTTCCCAGCTGGGGATGGGGTTGTGGGACCTCACAGCAGCCAGAATGAGGCTGGAGGGGAGCTGTTTCAGTGCACACACGTGCCAGGACCAGGCTCTGGCATTGCTCCTGGCAAACCTGCCCACTGCTGGCACACTGCAGCTGTGCCCTTCACCATGCTGCACTGGCACTCCTGTCTTCCCCACAGCCCCGCAGAGGTGGGATGGAGACCTGCTGGAGCAGGAGCCCAGCTCGCCGCTGAGGGCAGGGGCTGCATACCACAGCGATGGGGCTGCTGGCGGTGTGGAGGCCTAGGGCAGGGGTGCTGAGGTGAGTACCCCACGTTCACCGGTGGTTTGTGGTTCCCAGTGCCCTGGCACCTGGTTGCAGGTGTTTGCCGGTGTCAGGAAGTGAAACAAACAGCAACAGCCGCCTGGCAGCGGGACTGCAGCGGCCCCGGCATGCTGGGAGCACCACAAACTCGGCTGAGGCACCATCGCTGCCAGCCCTGGGGCACAGCACCTCTTGCTGACTGCCTCAGGGGGCCTGGTGAGGGGTTCCTGCCTGCCAGCTCCTCCTCTGCATCCTCAGGTGTCCTTCCTGCATCCTCATGGACCACAGGGTGAGTTTTCCCATTGGGAAAACAAAATGTGCTGAACACCTACACAGTTGGTGGCCTGTGGGTAGCAGCTTGGTCAAATGCTCTGGTCCAGCTGTCCCTTAAGATCCCCCCATGTGGCAGAGGGGTGTTGTGCTTGGGGAGCTGCAGCACCGCTGTCCTTTCACCCCCAGGCAGCGGGAGTCCAGAGAGAATCCATCTGCCTGCAGCCTGCTATGGATCAGCACGAGAGCCACAGCCTTGTCCCCACAGTGAGGTGGTTTCGTGTGCTGGGACAACCCTCTGGATAGACGCCTCCCAGGCCTGGGACCATGATGGGAGCTGCTGCTGCACAGGCACAAAAGGGTTTCAGCTTCACAGGAAGGACCAAGCCTCAAGGAGCTGAACACAGAGGAGCAGCAAGAGAGGGAAGGAGATGGCATGAGAGTTGCTTTAAACAGGAGGTGATGTCAAATGACTGCATCAGTTACAAGAGGAGCTGAGGAAGGTGGAAACCGGCTGGGTCACGCAGGAGAGTGGAAAGTTTCACCAGGCCCACAGAAAACCTGAAACTCTTCCTGACTGTCCATGCTAGAGCTGTTGTGATTGCTCCCTTGCAAGGTTAATGGGATCTATGAGAGGCCGTAAGGAGGCTGCTAAGCAGTAAAATGTTCCCAAGAAAGTGAACTTCCTCATTCCTGCCAAGAAAGGGAGACTCATTCAGAGCAAACAGCACCAGAGCAAATAAAACAATTAGAAACAGCAAGTTCTCAAACCCAGACAAACAGCCCAGGGACCCAGAAGGCTTTTGTGTAGGAAGAGCCATGCTTGGAGTAAACACTTCCACCCAGGGGACTGCCACATAATGAATGAGCAATGGGAGTTAGGGAAGGTACCAGGGATTAGCCAGGATTTAGGGGCCTTCGGGACTGGCCAATTTGCTTTAATTGATCATTAGGAGCAGCATAATACCCTGAAAAATCAGTGTGGGAAACCCAGGCACCAGGCTCTGGGAAGCTTTGCTGGGGCTTGCAGCAAGCACAAGCCAAAGAGGGGTTGTCTCCATCTCGAAGGAGGCACAGAGTCCACGGACGTTGAGGGGCTCAGCCTGTCCCTCTCTCCCCGGCACTGCCCATCGCTCTGCCCGCAATGGAAAACATAAGCGCTGCGCCTGGAAGCAGCCCAAGGGCAGAACAGAGGGTTCATCTGCATTCTGGGAAGGCCGAGCTCTCCATCCTGCCCCTCCACATCGTCACTGCCACCCAGTACTGCCTGCGGGACGGGGCAGGCAGCTGGCTGGTGACCTCGGTGTGGGTGATGCTGGGGTCAGCTCTGTGCTAGATTTATCTCCAGACACTGCCATGGAAAATTCCCCTGAGCTCAGCACCCAGGTTTCCTGGCTGGGGCTAGAGGTCTGTCCTGTCTGTCCCACCGGCCTTCCCAGCCCTGTCAATGATTACCTGGGATGGAGGTTGCCCAAGAGCCAGCAGCGCAGGAATGGACACACAACAGCCCGAACAAACACAAACAGCCCCGGCTGGGGCAGGGTGCCAGCTCCCACCGGCTCCTGCAGCCGCCTTTGCTGACTCAGCTGGTGGCAAGTGAGGCAACCCCACTGCCTTGTCACCCTTGGGTGACCTGCTGCAGGGGGACAGACAAGACACCCCAGAGCAGCCCAGCCCTCCTCCCTGCTCCCATTGCAGCCGTGGGTCAGTGTGAGGAGATGCTGGTTGCGGCAGGGCCACAGGCAGAAAGCAGGGCTGGAGCGGGTGATGCTGCAGTGTTTGTTGTATCTGAGCCCTCCTGCACCCGCTGACCGCATGTGGCCAGTGAAGCACTGCACTGGCCACTGCCCAGGCTCTGCCTGGTGCTGCTGCCCAGTGTAACCCCCCCAGGGCTAAGGGCTGACTTCAAAGCAGGAGATCTCCCAGATCTGTGGGATTTCCCAGGCTGTGGGACCAGACAACGGGGTCCCTGCCATGATTTTTGGGCTTTGTTTTTTGCTGCGGAATCTCACTGGTGTTTGGAGAAGGAGTGCCCAGGCAAGAAGCCGTGTCAGTCCCGCTCACTGCAGCAAGCACCAAGGAGGGGCACCCAAGGCTCAGAGAAGGTGGCAAGAGGTGGCCTATAAGAAGCCACCAAACTCCTGAAGGATGTGTTGGTCTCTGTTTGTACTTGCAGCAGTGCAAAGCAGCACATTTCCAGCCTGTCCCCTCTGCTGCTGGAGAAACTTCCCCTTGAACATGTCTGTGCTCTCCCCTCAATCATTTTGAGTATTTATTCCTACAGCAGAAGATGCACTGGCAAGGTCAGAGGTAGTCCTTGGCCACCTTTAAGTCAAATACAGTTAAACCTCCTCTCCAAGAGATCACAGAGGCATGAAACAGGGCTCATGGAGCATCCTGGTGAACCACACCAGTGTTGTCCCATTTTTAAGCAGCAAACTCAGTGCTGCTTAATGAGGAAGCTCAAGCCTGGTCAGGAAGGATGCTCTTGTGTGCACTGGAGCCCTCAGGTGCCTTGGCCCTCCCTGCAGCAACCCAAAGCACTCCCTGGGGCAGGGCATTGGTGTGACACAGGCTGTGTGGTGATGGGGTCATTACATCTGGGCTGGTGCCAAGGGAAGGTGCTCCTGTGGGCAGGAGGGGAGGCTTTGGGGGGCAGGAGCTGTCAGTGCTGGGCCAGTGGCTACTGCTTGCGGCACCCTGTTACTCATTCTCCAGGAGGAGACCTTTGGACTGTGGAAAGTTCGAGTGTCAGGGAGGGCAATGGCAGAGTCCAGGCTGGGATCTGCCTGCCTGACCTCCCTCAGTGGGGTGACCGCAAGGCTGGGGATGCCCGTTTGCAGGGCGAGGGTGAATGCATTGTGCAGGGTATGGCACTCCAGCAAGCAAAGCCCACCCATCAAGAGTCCCTTTCTAACTCCCCTGTTCACTCATGTCCCCCTCAGCCTGGGCTAAGCCAAGTGTGGGGTCAGACCCCTGCAACTCATGAGCAGTGTGAGCATGGGCCATGCAGAGGTCCAAGCTGTGGTGCTGTCATGTCCTGGTGCGAAGGGGCTCCTTGGAGCACGGCCACCACTTTGGGGAGGGACCTCTGTAGGGAGCCTGCCCCAGGAGGAGAGCAGCAGGCTCTCTCCAGGCTGGCTCCATCACAGTGTCGGCCTCACACCCGTGCTGGCCAGTTCCCACACCTTGGGCTGTACTTGGCAGCAGCCAGGGACCACCAGCCACCATGGCTGCTTGTCGGTTGCCGCAGCTCCCACCCGGGACCCACTTCCTCCCATGGAGGCTCGCAATTAAACCGATTTCTTGGACGGCTCCAGCGATGCAGGAGCCGGAGGCTTTGTAGTTGTACAGCCCCTTGGGCTGCCCCCAGGGTTCCCCTGTCCCCCCCTCCCTCCCCATCCCGGGGCAGTACCTGCTCTCCTGTACAGCACATGGCTCCGGTCCCGGGGCAGTGCGGCCCCTGGCCCCACTGCTCCTCAGGAGCCTTATTGGGAACATATCCCAGCGGGGGCCAAGCACCGGGGACTGCCCCGCCCTTGCCAGGCGAAAACAAGGCAGCGCCGTGCTGGTATGTGAGCAGGAGGCAGCTCTGAAGCTGCCGCCCGGGCCGGACCCCACCGGTGCCAGCCCGCTGTGCCCAGGAGATGTGGCGCCGAGCAGAGTCACACATCAAAGCCCTTCTCGCCTCAGCTCCCACCACCCCCGGTCAGGCACAAAGAGAGGATTTGGCTGAGCAGTGGCTGAGAAGCCCGGGAAGCAGCACCACGGCCCCGTGGGGCTGGGGCTCCGGGGCCTGGCAGCCCTGGCTCTGCCAGGGAAACGGGCTCCAAGTCCCCCTTCCACTTGCTGAAGATCAGTCCCAGCATGTAACACATGCTCGGTGTTTGAGATGGGTAGGGAGCAGGGAATACAGTTGGGAGCATCCAAGTGGGAGCGCAGCAGGTGGCAAAGCAAGGCTTGCAGGCAGAGCCTTTCCTGGTGGCCGGAGGCGCAAGGGACAGTGGCCAGGTGGGCTGAGGTGTTCATCCCGGGCACCGGAGCTGAACTCCCATGAGCCCAGGACAGACGAATAGTGGCAGGGACCTGTGCTGTCCAACGGGAGGATGTTCCAAGGTCCCAGGGACACTTGCAGTCCTGCACTGATGTGCAGCAGCACACACACACACACACACACACACACACACACACACACGCTTATGTGCCTCCGGGCATATGCACAGAGGGACCAAAGCCTCATTGTCCGCTGGGCAGGCTCTGGGCTGCCTTCAGACTCCAGAAACACAGGAAAGACCCTGCTGAAAGGGAATAGCAGGGTGTGAGCATCTTGGCTGCCCCTGACAGCGTGGTGGGAATCCGGGTCCAGTGGCAGGTGGGAGAGTGGGAGTCACTGGTGCCCATACCCCTGAGCCCTGGCCCCACAAGCACCCTAAGGGCCACGGGTCTGGCTCCAGGCAGCAGGACACTCAGCCACTGCCTGCCCCGGGCTCCGGCAGAGGGTTAATTACTGTTATTACTGTTATTACAATAACAACAACAGTAACAATCACAGTTACTGCTGGCTACAGTTGCATCACTGCTGGCACCAGCACCACCGTTGTTTCACTTAGAAACAGCCGCCCCAAGGGCAGGAAGTGCCACGGGAAGGGAACCAACGCCCCCTGTGCAAGCGCTGGCCCTGCGGTCTGTCTGCACTCTCCAGGGCACCCACAGCGCGGACTCAGCTTTGTGCCTGCGGGTGCCTCAGTGTCCAGGATGAACAGGACAGACAGACAGTGCTGGGGGTGGACTGACAGCCCCAGCGCACCCTCTGGTCCCTTGGCCTTGCCTCTCCCCAGGTCACCGAACAGGGTGTCACTGGAGCCCAGCCAGGGCTGTGTCACCGTCCTGAGCCCTGCCCCTGCCAGGGAGGATGCCCCTCAGGGACGGGTTCCAGCCACCCTCCTGCTCCAGCAAACGCTGTTGTTAACGGATGGATTACTCTGGATTTAGGGTTTTTGTGGTGAGCAGGTCCGGGCTGCAGGCTGCTGAGGGACAGGGATTATGCTGGGACAGTGGCTTAGAGCCAGCACCTCTGCAGCCTGAGCTGGTGCTGCCAAAGAGCTGAGCCCGACAATCTGGCCCCCAGTCAGCAGCCCAGGGCTTTGCTCTCTTCAGGAAGCCGAAAAGGCAATGCATCCTCCATGCCGCCTGCCTGTCCTGACTTCCCAGCCTGCTGCTTCCTTCGGGCTGCTGAGGAGGGGGAAGTGAAGCAGCCAGAGCCCAGGGCCAGGACACTGCTGTCCCCTGCAGGGCTGAGCCCCAAGAGCATCCTGGTGCCATTTCTGGCCAGCTCCAGCTCTGCCCCACTCTTGTAATGTGGCCGTGAGTGCTCATACATCTTATGCTGAACACCAGAGGGGAGGAGGTCCTGCTGAGCCCAGACTGCAAATCTCTGCTCTGAGCTCGGCCTGGATTAGGATAAGGGGATTGCTGCAGCCACAGGTTCTCCCAGGAGCTGTCCTCCCTGCCCTGGGTGGACATGTCACGCTAATGGGGGAAGGAGCATGAGTGTGGGGACATGTGAGCATGCATAGGGACCCTTCACCAGAGCCTTGTGCTGGGCACTCCACTGGTATTCGAACCACGGAGGCTGTCACCTCTCTGCCATGGCAGAGCTGTTAAAACAATGTGTTGCTTCTCTTTCTCCAAAACAAAGCCTCCAGCAGTGCCAGTGCTCTCCTGATACATCCCAAAGCACAAATGTGCCTGCTGTCAAAAGACAAGCACTGCTGGAAAGTTTCTATCCAGCTGCATTCTGACCTCCCTGGTCCATGAATCCCAGCAGCACCAGTCCACCCCAGTCACCTCTGCCAGGTCCCTTCTGCCTGCAGAGCACGGCAGCTTTGCTGGTAGGTGAGCCCTGGGCAGAGCAGAGCCTGGCTCTGGGTACAGCTTGGCTGCACCATGGGGAAGCTCTAATCCTCATTAATCCAGGCACCGGCTGGGTCTGGGTTTGATCCTCCAGGGCTGGCAGGGTTTGGGCAGGAGCAGAAAGTGCCCCTGCAGCACACAGGTGCCCAGCCAGCCACTGATCTGGCTGCCAGCGTGCCCATTCCCAGGCTGCATCCCTGCAGGTGCCCTGGGGTAGGAGCCAGCCCTCAAAAGCACCCAGGCACCCCGTACCCCTCATCCCATTCAGATGTCTTGGGCAGAGATTGTTTGGAAGCAGGAAATGCATGTACCCACATGTACCAAGCCAGTGCCCGGGTGGGCTGAGGAAGAAGCTGAAGGTACTTTCCAGCCCAAACCACTTCCAGGAGGGCTCAGCTCCCAGACACACCAAACCCAGAACATTTTCTTCCTGTTTCAAGCTTATTTTTTGCATCAGGACTGATTATTTTTAACTGAAGCCATAAATCTGGGAACAGGCATTGTGCTGCTGCTGCTAACTTTGTTTCTTTTGGGAATCCCCCAATTTTCAGTTCTAAAAGCTCCCACAGAAGATGCTTGAGTAGCACAAAGCAAGGAGGCCTAGCAGGGAGGACCTTTAGAAGCTGCAGATAGCCAGCTGGACTCCACTCTGGACCCTCCCCTACCTTGCTTTGACCCTCTAAAGTTTGGGTCTCCAGACCAAGATGCCCAGAGGCCCCCAACAAGCTTCCACCCCCAGCAGTGCAGTGCTACTGCTGAAGGAAGCCTTGCAGAGCAGGGCTCAATTTGTGTTTAAAGCTGGTCTCTTCAGGCATCTGCCATGTAGATAATATTGGTTGTGTCTGCTGCACCCCACTCCCGTGCCCTGGAGAAGGGACATGTTTTGAAGCTGCTGCTCACATTGCAGGTGCTAATGCAGGATGCGTGCCCAGTGCTGTGTGTGCGCTGCAGCGTTGGCAGGATCCATCCTGCTCTGTGCCCAGGGGTACACGACAGCAGCATGATGCAGGGCTGCCTGAGGCTAGTGCATGGCTCTGGCTGAATGAACCATGGCTCCAGCTGGATGTGCCCTGGGAGCGGCTGCTGCATCCCCTGGCACAGGCCACTGGAGACCCTGGCTCCACATGGGCACTGCGATGCTGCCACAACCGGTCCCATGGCTGGGCTCTGCTGAGGAGCTGCTCTGTGGCCTGTTACCGTGTTTGGGTGTTTCTGAGCCAGCCGATGACTCAGATGTTCATTCCTGGGACTTGTTTACACAGCCAGAGAGGGAGCGGGGGGAGCAGCCGGTAGCCATGCAGTGCCCCGATCTGTGGCTAATCCTGTCACCCGCTCCCATGGTTCTGCCATCCTCTCCCATGGTCCTGCACCCACTCCCGTGGTCCTGCCGGGAGCAGCCAGGCACAGCTTTTTCTTCCAGATCTGCAGCTTCTTGGACCAGTGCCGAGCATGGCAGAGGCCTCGGAAGGGACATGCCCAGGCTTACATGGAGGGAGCAGCAGACCCACGTGTGCTGCTACAAGCAGGTCACCTCAGGTTGCTTCACCCCCCCGTAGCCAGATCAGCAGCTGCTCCTTTCCTCACTTCCCCATGATGCTCGGCAGTCCCTTGCCCATTGCCGTGCCATGGCTGTGTACCCATCCTGCCACCAGCGCTCTCAGCTGACACCATCCCCTCTCATGTGTGCCCATGGAACTCAGGCCACTGGGGTTTCTTGGAAACGGAGCCACTTCTTGGCCTGCCTGGAATAGCAGCTCAGCAAACACAGTGTGAAAATCCTCCGGGCTGAGCAGCAGATCGCTGCTCTCCTCCTGCCCCCAGCATGTGGCAATGCCAGCAGCCTCCAGCAGCCCCTGGCACCCTGCCTGCCATGAGGGAGGGAGGTGGATGTCTCTGGGCTTTTCCAGGTGGCTGTTTGCATCCAGACACCAGCCACCAAGAAGCCTGAAACAGAGCAGGAAGGGAAGCAAAGGCACAGAGGGGAAGGTTGTTGTGGGCACGGGCACTGGGTTTCCCCAGCCTTCATTTGCACCATCCCAGGGCTCTGCTCACAGCCTATGCACTGGGGCTGCTGCCTGCAGACCCCAGAAAGATGGTTCTTGCTCTGCATTCTTGCATTACAGTCTCCATCCTAGCAGCTTGTTTGCTCTCGTGTTGACTTCCTGCTGTAAAGACAAACTGTTCTTTAGATGACTTGGTTCTCAGCCATGCAACATCTGGCTTGACAAGGAAAATGAGGGAGGGAGAAGTCCACTGAAGTAGTCTCCTCTGCCTCTTCTTATCCCTTCCCATGTGCCGCGAGCTTGCCCTGAGCAGAGCTCTGCTGGAAGCTGTGCCCAGCCAGGTGCACCCAAAGTGAAAACTGCATCCTCCCTGAAGGCAGGAAGAGGGGAGCAGAGGAGGGAAGTGGCTGAGCAAAGCAGCGCTTGGGGCAGCACTCGGGTGGAAGCAGCCAAGGAGCAGCAAACAGCGTCTGAGCCTAATCAGCCCTGGTGCTGGGCAGCTGCAGTGATGGGCTGCAGCCGCAGCTGCAGTAAGGCCCAGCAGTGCTGGGGAGTGTTTGTCAGGGAGCTCTGCAGGAGTCCCAGGTGTTGGGGAAGCAGGTGTTGGGGCCGGGAGGATGCTCGCAGGGCTGCAGGAAGCTCTGCGTGCTAAGCAGCGGTGCTGACACGACAGGGCACCATGGAAGCACGCTCCTGCTGCTGCTGCTGAGCTGTCCCAGCTCAGGGTTCTGAGGTTAGATGTGCCACAGGGGCCACAACAGCCCCCAGAGAGAGAACAAGCCCCCTGAGCCACCTCTGCCCCTGCTCTGCCTCAGTGCCCCCACTCTGCGCCCTCATCCCCACACAGTGCACGGATGGGGATGGGATGAGTGGGGAAACTGAGGCAGGGGGAGGATGGGGGTTACCCTGCCATGGTGGCTACAGCACAACTGCCCCTACTCTCTGGGCAGGCACCGTCACTGTGTTCAGCCACATCCCCCTTCGACACTCAGGCTGCTGCAGGGGAAGGGTCTGTAGAACCACCCCAAGCACTGGGCTGCTCCCAGGATCTCCTTCCCGTGATTCCTGTGGACATTCCTGGGCTTTCCTCCACCCTGCTCTGCCATGTCCCTCCCCATCCACCCTTCCTTGAGAGCAGAAACCAGAGCCTGGCCCTTCTTGCCTGCCCACAGTGTCTCATAGCCACTGCCCAAAGTAGCTCAAAAAGTCCCAAAATAACCTGCCACTGCCCACTCAGCGTATTTGGTGCCTGGGGAAGGTGTGGGAGTGCCGCAGGGGAAGAGGGGGCAGTGCAGGGATCAGCATAACAAAGCACGTCCCGTGGGAGCATGTTTTCCACAGGGCCGTGCAGGACAACATCTGTTGCTGTGGTGACAGCTCAGTGCCTTCTGCTTCCTCCCACCGAATGGGGTGAGCCAACGTCAGCAGCCCCATGTCTGCTGGTGACCGCGGCTCCAGCCGCTCCTGCGTGACTCAGCGCCTCCGGTACCAGCACCAGCCAGGATGAGGACGTGACTCCCTCGATCACCCTCTCCTGTGCCTGGGCAGCTCCTGCTTTGCCAGGAGCACGATGTCGCCGGGGTCACGCTCAGCATGCTCAGGCTCGGAGATGCGGTGTCCCTGTCCCTCCAGCCCTGCCCTGGCAAATATCGCAAATCACCTTCCATGTGTCGAGGGATGGGAACTCAAGCAGGACCCCTCTCGCACAGCTCCCAGCATGGGAACTTGCTAAAGGCATTTGACAAGCCAATGGTTTGGGCACAAAGGACTCCGGGGGGGAGGTGGGGGGTAGGCGGGCAGGGCCGGGGGCTGTGGCCTGAGTCTTTTCAGGAGCAGTTTTCCTGAGAAGGCAGGGAAAGGACCACAAGTCACAGCTGCTCCATTGTTCCTGCTCACTGAAAGCACCCAGCTTAAAGCACTGCAGGGAAACCTCTCCCAGGCTGCAGCATCTTGGCTGGGAACACCAGGAACTCTCCCAGGGAAGCTCTGCTCAGTCCATGTTGGGACACAGTGGCAGCAGCATCTCCTGAAAGCATCTGGCTCACTCTCCTGTGCCACAGGATGTCTTCCCCTTGGGGTTTCTCAAACAGGCTCTGGACCCACACCCCACTGCTGAGCAGAGCCCAGGGCTGGGTGCTCAGAAAGCCCCAGTGTTCCTTCAGCAGCAGCAAAAAGGTCACCAGGTCCATGAACCCTCTTCTGGCCTGGCCAGGATCCCCTTGCTGCCACTGCTGCTGCTCTGCTGTTTGTGTGCTGCTGCCCTGGTTACCAGCCACTGAGTCACCACAAAGCCACTGTGCAGGGAAGCCCGGACTCATATTTTCCATGGGAACCCCACAGCTCATTCAGTCTTTCGAGGTGGGGACAGACATCAAAAGGGCGTGATGCTGAGCGGGGAGCTCCCACGGACCCGTGCTGCCTGCACAGGAACAGCCAAGGATATGTCCAAGCCCCACAGCAATGCTAGGATCCTTTTGGGCAGTGCACCTATTGGCTACTTTGGTCCACACATGAATGTGGCTGTGGAATGATCTGCTCCATCATCCATTCAGTGATGCATCTTCAGCTCCAAGTCCTTGCCTGTGCTGCCCTGTGCTTGTGCCCCCAGCCCCACGCATGGTGATGCTGCCAGCCCCATGTCCTGCCAGCCTCCTGCCCTGCCAGCCCCACACTGCCAGTCGCCTGGGTTTGCAGGCAGACCTGGACTGGTGCAGAGCAGGGAAATGGGGGAAGTGAGCCCTGGTGCCCAACCGCCCAGGGCTGATCAATGCTATAGCCATGGTGGAAGCCCCTTTGGGGTGACAGCACCATCAGTGAGGTCCAAGACTGTGTTCATGCTGCAAACCCCCATGTCCAGCTCTCTGGAGGGGTTCAAAGCAGCTGGGACAGGATAGAGCCCTCTCCACCCAGCCCCAGTCTGCCCCACGGGTGCCTCAGAGCCAGGAATGTGGATGGGAAGCATCTCCAGCACAAAGCCCACCTGTGCAGGGTCAGGCAGGGGGGTGATTTTGCGAGGCTCCAAGTTTATGGGAGGCAGCATCCATGCCAAGCTGCTTCAGGAGGCACTGGGGCTGCCCATGGGAAGAAGTGCTCAGTGCAGGCAGTTTGAAGACCAAGCCAACTGGGCTTTTGCCATCCTGAGGGCAATCAGGAGGCACACAGGCAACCAGGACCTTGGGCTCTGTGGGTGCAGCTCAACCTGAGGTGCTGCTGCACTCTGGTAGTAGATCCAGTCTGCTTCCCATTGGCCAGATACCTGTCCCTTAGGGGCAAGGGGAGACAAACTGCTCTCAAACAAACTGCAGCAGCTTTCATTGTCCAAAAAAAAGCAGCTCCAGGGCAGATGAGGATACAGGGATGGAGGTTATGACACAGGGATGCAGGGTAGCTGCTGTAGAGAAAGGGGATTCCTCCATCCTTTAAGGGTGCCACTCAGTCCCATCTGCTCTGACTACCCATCCCTTCACACTTGCCCTGTGGAGCAGAGTTGCTGGGACCAGTGATGCTGGAGCTCATCCCTCAGGGCTGGTGGCACCAGTGATGCTGGAGCTCAGGGATGAGCTCAGCCAGGCCAGGCTGCAGGCTTATGAGGAGCATCTGGAAGGCATCAGCAGCAGTAACCGCTGCAGGGACAGGGGAGGGCTATAAATAGCAGCAAGTTTCCCAATCAAAGATTCAAAACAAGAGCACAGGAGGAGCCCAGGCTGGAGCACTGGTGTTGCTACCAGCATGTTTATATATATATAGTCATTTTTTATTCTGAGCTTTTTTTCAAGCTCCCCTCCTTGCAGGATGTGCTGGGTCTGTCCTTCCCACTGGGCAGCTTCCCAGAGACACAGTTCTTGGAAGGTAGCAACCTCTTTTGTAGCTTAAAGATGAATCCCATGTAGGAAAATACCAGGACCCATTTTATGCCACTTTAGCAGAACAGCTCCCAGGCTTGTCCCCAGCAGAAGGTGACACCAGCCCGGCCTTGGTGGCCCCAGAGGTGTGGTGGACCCAGCTGGACCCAAGGAAATTCCCTGTCCCAGGAATAGGCACTGTACTTTGTGGGTACTTCCCACTCTCCCTGTTGGTGCTCAGGGACTGGTGTGATCCCATGGGTCACCCTCCAGCTTCTCACAGCAAATCCTGACAATTCCTGACAATGCATCCTTCATGGAGTGTGTGGCCTAAATGGCACATCCAACGGGACATCTCCTCTGCAGGGAGTGCCCCCAGCTCCCTGTGAGCACGCTGCTGGCTCCCCGCTGTGAAAGATGCTGCAAGACACGAGAGAGAGGAGAAACGGCACCTTTCCCCCAGCAAATCAATGCCCAGCTCAAGATCCCCAACCACAACCCAGAGTCCTCCAGTCCCAGGTGGGTCTCAGCCATCTCCTGCTCTACCTGGGGCTCCACAAATGATTCCAGCAACAGCCAACACACAGGGCAGCACACGTGTGGCCTCAGGCATGGACCTGCTCCAGTGCCACTGCTGCTGCTGTTTATCCTGTTTATTGTCCGCTAAAGCTGTTTTCATGGAAGGGCTGAGACCTGGCAGGCTCCCTGCTGGCAGCAGCGCTGGGCTGCAGCCGGTGCCAGGGTGGCACAAAACACGCTCAGCCTTTGCTTGAGAAACAGCCCATAAATCTGTTGAATACAGTGAATAGTTCCTTCTCCCCGTGTGCAGAGCCTCTGCCCTGGGAGGAAAACACAGGCAACAAGCACCCAAATATCATCTCTTGAGCACCAGCAGCAGCACTGTTAACTGGACCCTGCCCACAGCAGGGGGCTGGGATGCTGCTTGGCATTCAAGTGCCAGATCCCAGGGCTCTCTGGCTCACTGGTTTCACAACCGGAGCACCCGGGCAGCCTCCAGCTCCCCTTTCCCGGTTCCTCTGGGCTAAGCAGGAATGAGGGCAGCAGGCATGGGGAGCAGCTATGGTTGAAAAAGGCAGGCACAGCTTCTGCAGCCACCCCGTGGGATGCTGGTTGCTGCTGGGTAAAACCAGGCGGGAGCAGGTTCAGCTACAGGGGACCTGAAGGCACCTGAGGCCATGGTGATGGCAGCAGACGGCTCATGGCTGACACCAGCAGGGATGTGGCAGCCAAATGGGGAACAACGGGGAAGCCACTTGCAGCACCCACAAGGAAGAACACCCTGTCAGGGACACCGCAGCTAGTGCTCCATCCCCGTGGGCTCCCGGCAGGAATGCCGCCTGCCAGCAGGACCTTTTGGGGCTGCATGCGGTGTTTGGAAACAATCAACATCAGGAGCAAGGTCTTCAGGAGCTAGAGAGAGGCATTAAGGCTGGGTGAGGTGAAGCGAGGCAGGGTTGGACATTGCCCTCATTCAGCGCAGACCGAAGCAGTCCCAAGGGATCCGTGAGGATCTGACCCTCCTCTCTGACACAGGAAGCAGGCTCCAGAGTCCTGTTTGATAGCAGATGGACACAGAGGCTCGTAATGTCACTGAAATAGCAGCAAGCTCTGCAAACCTGATGGAGTTGATCAGGGTAGGGTATCCTTCTTGAGGCCTTTGGCTACAGGAATCCCACAGTTACATGGCAACTTCAGCTTTCCTTTTAAAGACAATGACGCAGACCAAGCGCACTTCCTGCTTTCCCAAGTATGGTGGGGAACACTTGGAAATGCTTCCAAATATATGCTAAAAACGTCCACAGTGGAAACGTCGCTGGAGAGATGGTGACAATGCGTGCCTTGAAAGGGCAGAAAATCATAATCCCATGATGTGTGGGAGCTTGGGCTCTGGGAACACACACTGCCCATAGGCACTACTCACCCCTTGCTTAACCAGCTCACACCATCACTTGTAGCTGATGCCAGCCTGGGCAGCACCCTGATGCGGTGCCTCCAAGGGAAAGGACATGCAGAGATGGAAGGCAAACCCAATACAAGCATGGGGTGTTTTGCTGATGCAGCACAAAGCAGGAGAGCGGTGCTTGGCCGAGTTCAAGGTCGAGGGCTGTAAATTCCTTGTTATTTTTAGCTCCAGGAGAGTAGCGGGCTGAAAACGAGAGGAAAAACAGCTGGGATCTGTGGAGGGAGGGGAGCTGCAATGAAGGTGGTTGCTCTTGCCTGCTGAAATAAAGGAGAAACCTTAGGAAACAGGCAGGAGGGAAGGGAAAACAGGTGTTGCAGTGGCCGGGTGTCCCAGGGAGGATTCTATGGGGATGAGCCTGTTTGTTCCCCACCAGCTGTGGGGCTGGGGTGACCTGGGGTGACCTGGGGTGATGGAGCAAGAGGTGCTGCTGCAGCGCAGGGATGTGGGAACATCCCAGAGTATGGGATGAGCCAGGCCTGGGTGCAGCAGAGAGGATTTCTCTCCCCTGAAGGCTGTGCTGAAAAGCAGCAGCATGTGGCTGGTGTCAGGAAAGGGCTTTTTCTCCTCTTTGGTGCAACTCACCAGTGACCTCCACCAGATAGGAATTGCCAAATCAGCAACACATCGTGTCACATCGCCACAGCAACGGGAAGTGCACAGCAAGGGGACTGTGTGCCCTCAGCTCCTCGCATCCCACACAGGCATGAGCTGAGCTGTGGAGAGAAAGCAGTGATGTTCCTGGGGTGTGAGATGATTAAAATCTGGGGTTTGAGGAGGAAGAAAGGTCAAGGCACAACAGAAGAGCGCTGTGTTGCTGCAGCGACCGGCGGCTGCGCTGTGCACAGGGAGCATGCCTGCACAAACACCTCCCTCATGGATCCTGCAGGATCCAGCTATGTTCACAGGGCATGTGGGCACACACATGGGCACGCATGCTCCCATGGAGGTGTGGATCCCCTGGGATCTGGGTAGAGGCAGCATGTGCGGACCCAAGTTTGGGTCCCCAGCCCCAGCCCTGCAGGGATCTGCTCCCTGGAAGGACAATGCACCACGGTTTCTTGTCCCTGAATCCAGTGAGAGCAAACCAGGCTGATTTCCTTGTTCACAGCCCTCTGCCTGCTGCCAGCAGAAATCTGTCTCTTGGCCTCCTCCCAAGCCTCCCCTTCTGTCACTGTCTTATACCCTTACCCTCCCCTGCCATCACCTCCGATTGCACCTGGTCCTGCTCCCTTGCTTTCCACACATCCCACTGAGACACAGGGATAATCCCAGCCACTGAGGAGCAGCCGGGTGGTTCTGCCACGAAGCTCAAGTGGAGGAGGCAAAGCTCATCCTGCCCTTCCTGCTGTGCTGCTGTGCTGGGGGGCACTGGAGCATCACTTCCCAGCCCACACCCCGGGGCCCAAAGCCAGCATGTGCTGCTCCAGCACTGCTGTGACCCAGAGACGTCTGTTCCTGCCTGGCAGTGCTTGCAGGAGGATGTGTGCACGTGAGAAGATGCTTCATGCTCTGGTCTAAACCAGTGAAAACAGCGTGATCTGAGGAGTGAGGGAAAGACCCTGTGTGGGGATAGAACTACTTCTGTTGGCACACAAAGGCCCTCTTCACTGACCTTGAAAGACGAGCAGTGTGTGCAGCCGGCGCTAAAACTAGGACGGGGGACAATAGTGGTGCGAGTCCTCCACAAACAGCAAGGTCTTTGTGAGCCATAGAGCATTCCCAGCTCTGCAGACACCAATGTCCCCAGGCACGGCCTGGGCCATGGAGCTGGGCTTCCCTGGAGCCAGGTCACCCCAGAGCTACCCCAGGCAAGGTCTGTGTGGATGGGCCAGCACATGAGAAGGCAGGAGGCTGCCAGGTCCCAAGTGCAGCCCTGGCCATCTCCAGGGGCAGAGATGGAGCAAACAGACTGTCCTCATCACCACCATGAGTCTCGGCTGGCTCCTTCCAACAGGAGGGTGAGCACCAGGGCGCAGCCATGGCAGGACTGGACCAGTTTTGCCCACTGGTGCTGCCAGACCAGCTGGGAAGGAGCCAATGCTGTAACTTCTGGAAGAGCCCAGCCCCAGTCTGGAGCACTTTGAGCTGGGCTGGAAGCAGCTCTGCTGGACCCGAGCTCCACAGGGACTGGAGAGGTCCCCGCACAGGTCCCTCTATGGCACCTCGTTCATCATCCTGCAGAACTGCAGTGCACAGAGAAGAGGCATCAGAGGCACTGCAGAGTCAGGTGGGCAGAGGGGAGACCCAGGGCTTGCGGTGGGAAATGTGGTGCTGCAGGAGCCCCAGTGTCACCCCAGTGCCACCCTTTACCCCAGCCTGTAGCTGGCCCTCACCCCAGTGGTCCACTGCAGGAAGCTTGTGAGCTCTTGTGGCACCAGCGATCTCAAAGCAAGGGGCTGCCCCAGGAGAAGCAACCAGCGTCCAAGGGAAGGGGGTAGGAAATGTGTCAGTGCTGTTGGTGTCCACAGTGACAGCCCAGGGCTCAGCCTGCTCTGGAGGCAAAGTGCCGAGCTCAGCTGTGGCTTCCCTGCCCTGTCTGGACCCCTGCTGCACCCACAGGAGCTTCCCCAGTCTTCCATTCCCTGAGGAAGAACAGCAGGTCTCGGGCACCTGGCAGAGCCAGGCCTGGGCACTGATCTATGCTCCATGGGCATTGCAGGGTAGATGCACTCTTCTGCCAACAGCCAGTGCCTCACCCCTTGTTTTCAGCTTTATGCAAGCAGTGAACCCAGCCCTGCTCTGGGATGTGGTGAAATTAGATCCATACGGAAACAGTCAGAAAGGGGAGGGATAAGGAAGAAGGTTTGCTTTGCTGGCACAACTCTCTGCCCAAAGAAGAAGAAAACAGAGCCCATGAGCAAGCCCAGATGTATCTGAGCTTGGAGAAAACAACCTGTGAGCAAAGGGAAGGCCTGGGCCTGTGATGTGCCCCATGCAAACTGGGTCTGGGGGAAGCTCACCTGCATCCAGCCCCTCTGTACTAGGCTGAGGTTGTGGGTGAGATGGGCAGATGCTGCTGCACCAGCATGGGGAGGCTCTTGAGGAGGAGACATGGTCCCTGCAGCCTCCTTGCATGGTCCAAGCTGGATGGAGACACTGGAAAACAATTTGCCCAGTGTCCATGGTTTTCCCTATTTCCCCATCTTCCTCATCATCTGACAAGCAGAGTGGTGTATGACTGAGGTCAGCACATTGTTCTGGAAGCAGGCTGCGGGGCACAGCAGGGATGCAGGGACACACGGATGCAGGGAGGCAGGATGAAGGGATGCGAAGAACCCGGCTTGCCTGCCTGATGCGCTGCTGGCTGCTCAGCAAACACCCAGCAGTCTCTGCTGCAATTCCAGGGATGTTTTATCACTGCAGGGCTTGTTGACAGGGAACACTCAGCACTCACCAGAGCTGCTTGAGAAGAGCACCCTATGGGCATGGTGTGCTCCAAAAGTAAAGCAATTTTACCCCCACAGGCTGTGAGCCAGTTTGTGAAGCGGAGACTGGGCGCCTGCAGGGGGCATCTCAGGGTTGTATCACTGGGGTAGGAGAGTTTCACCCTCTGCTTCTGCCCGTGGAGCAGAGGCCTGTGTGGGTAGGGAGGTGTGCAGCTGAACTGGTGCTGCAGCACGGTGCTCCTCCGAGCCACATCAGATCCTGTCCTGACTTCAGCATCCTCCCCTTCCCTCTTGCTCACTCCCCACCCTCCAGCCGCAGGTCCTGCATCCCAGGGCAGCCTGGAGGTGGGGAAGGGGACCCAAGAAAACCTGTCTCCAAGGTACCCGTGCGTGCAGATACAGCACAGTCTCCCCAGCAGAACCAGACCGTGGTGGCAGCTCCCTCACAGCCTGAGGGCAGAAGGTCTGTGGGACAAACAGGAGCTCTGCAGGGCATGGGGTCTGGCTGTGCCTCTCACCACACTGAAACCCGGGAGCCTGATGCAAGTACTCAGGGAACTTGCTCCGTTGGCAACTTCCACTGTGTCTTTCGTCAGCCAAACGCCTGTTTCAGGGCTGTGTCTTTCATCAGCGAAGGTCTTCGGAGCAGGAGTCCCACGAGGTAAATACCTGGAATGTGCTGGGAACAGCTAATCCCGGGTTTGCCCTTCCCCGGAGCAGAGGAGGGGCAGCAGAGGTGAGACGGGGCTGCAGGTCCTGGATTGCTTCCCAGCGGCTCAGCAGGAGCCTGTGCTGCCTCTGGGGCTCCAGAAGTCCCCCTTGCTCTGACCCTGCTGTGGATGGTCTGCAGGGACTTTGCCTGTACCTGCATTCACCCAGAGCAGAGCCTGCGTGGTGGTCTGTCCCCATCTCTCTTACAAGGGGCAAGGGGTCTCTCTGAACCACCTGAGCCCTGTCATCAGACCGGCCACCAGTGCTTGATGTCTCTGACAAAGCATTCGGGACCCGCTCTGCTGCCCCTGGCTGAAGGCTGCTCTCACCCGGTGCTCAGCAGTGTGGGAAGCAGCAGGGGTCAGGGGGGCACTGCCAATCCTCCTGAGCTCCTGGAAGGCACCAAGTCCCTCCAGTGCTGCAGCACGGGGCTCAGGCTGAAAACACTCCCGAGGTGTGGATGGCTCAAGCAGGGACCAGGGAACGGGAATCCACAGCCAAAGGCCAGAAGATCAGCTCAAGGGTGGCCAGAGCCAGCTTAAACCACCCCAGGCTACAGCATGAAGCACATCACAGTGCTGCTGTGACAGGCAGCACCAACACTGAGCCACAGCCTAACGCCTTACCCGCAGCCTCAGCCCTGCGCTCACCAACACTGAGCTCTTCAGAGGTAAGGGTCTGCTCCAAAGCACCCTGAAATACCCCAGAACACCACCCTGCATCTGCAGTCTGGCCGCCAGAGACCACCTGCCCAGGCAGGCTACCAGGACTGTTCTGTGGCCAGTCCAGCTTTCAAAAGTGGCTATTTCTGGAGAGAAAGCGAAGGATTCCCTCTTCACTTCCAAATCTGATCATGTTTTGTCTCTTGGTTTTGTTGGTTTGGATGTAGAAAGTTGCCAGTGTTTGTCTATGTTGGAGACCAGGCAGGGTGGTGAAAGCAAACACTGCTCACTGGAGGAGGGGGACATTCTAAGGTGGACAAACTAACCCCAGGCACTTTCCACGTCTTACAGGCAGCCCTTGGCGGAGCCTGTTGCAATGACCTGGGTGTCTTTGTGCTGTGTCTCAGCACCTCATTCTCAGTGTCTCAGCACCTTCTTCCCAGCTGTTTCCATTAGCTGCAGAAATCTCAGCCCGACCTAGAGCTATCTCAGCCTGGCCTGGCCTGATGTGACCCATATCATGCGGGAGCAGAAAGCCCAGTGTGTCACAGAGGGACATGGCCTCCATCCATACCAGACCACACACCTCTGCCTTCCCCAGGAGACCATCTCCAAACTCATTCTGTTCCTGCCTCTCTGCCTATATGAGCACTTCTGCAATGCAACCCAGCAATTCTCAGCCTTGCCTTGCCCCTTACCTGCTTATTCTCGTCACCTCCCACCCTTGGTGAACACATGCTGGTGCAGTCAAGGGAAACATCTTCCTGCACCCAGAGGTGCCAGGCACCTTCATGGACATTGGTGCCATCAGAATGCATCCTGGAGTGCCTCTGGCTCAGATCTCACAAAGATCAAAGCCTGGAGAACACTCCTTTCCTCACTGGGGAGGGGGACGGGATCCTTGATGCTTCTCCCATTTTCAGGTAGCTGCCAGAAGCATCAGGAGCAGGGAGCAAGGGGCTTCCTTCCCCGGGAAAAGGAGCAGGATTCACAACACAGATCAAAACCGTCACAATGCAAACAGGAAAGGCTGCAGAGGGTTCTCCCTGCACCAGCCTCTCTCTAGTGGCGGCAGTTTTGTATGGCAAACACAGCGGTGGGGAGGACCAGCCCTGGACCACCCTGGTGGAAACTGACAGGCCCTCCCGCCCTGAGGAGAGCCACCCAGGAGCGCCCAGGTCCCTCCACAGAGACTCTTCCTTTCAGCCTCTCTGTCCCCTCTGGGGTCTGCACAGCCCCTGTCACTGAGGCGGCAGCCGGGGCATCCTCCCCTGGTGCGTGTGGGAGCGCTGGGAGCTGGTACCTCCCCGCCCTGGGCGCCTGCGAGCGCTGCTCACCCACCCCGGATAATTATAGCTAAGCTCTTTATATACCCCGGCCGCGGGCACAGGAAGGAAGGCCCAGGACTCGTGCTGCGTAACAGGGCTCCCACCCCTTCCCCGTTCCCCCACCCACCTGCACCCTGCGTGCGAATTCAGCTGGTGTGACAAGGCACCAGCACACAGCCTTGCTGTTCAGCTGGCTGCAGCCCGCAGGTTCCCCTTTCTGGCCAGGCTGGCAGGGGCCACCCATGGGACCCTGCTCTGGGCTCTCTGCTGCTGCCCAGCTCTGTGCACGGCTTCCCCTTTTCTGCACCATTTGTGGTCACCTCCTGCAACCCTCAAGCTGGCGGGATCTTGGTCCCACACCTTGTCTAGGGACACAAAGGCTTGTCCTTGTCCCTACGCACGGCCGATGTACGGTGGGTCCTCCCCAGGCTGGGACTCCAGCATTCTGCACCCATCCCCAGAGCCCTGGGATGCACTGAAACACTCAGGGGTGGTGCGTCAGTGCTCCCCTCCTTCACTCAGGTTGGCTGCAGCATCTCTGTGCCAGTCTTCCCCCCCCCGCCCCCACCTTCGCATCCCAGGATGCGGTATCAGCACCCCAATCCCGTGTCATTTGTCAGCCCTCGAGCCACGGAGGTTGTTCCTCTGCAAAGATCGGTCACCTCCATCGACTGGGAGGGAAGCCTGGACAGGTGCTCTGGGACAGGCAGCATGTAGCGGTGCTGGATGGGGCAGCGCAGCCCCTGGCCTGCCCCACGATGGCCCAGCTCTGCAGCAGGATGGGGACTGGCTGGTGCCTGCCTTGCGCTGCCGCTGAGCCAACACTGCCTGTGTTTGTTTGGGCTGTTGGATAACTTCGAAAGCAGAAGCTGGAAGAGCCGGCGGCCGAACAGTTTGTTCTTTCTGACTTGCACACGCCACTGCTCAAACCGCAATGCCTCACAGGGGCTGGCGGCGAAATGCTTGAACCACAGCCTGGCTGTGCCTGCTCGCAGCAGCACCCTGCAGCACTGCCATAGCCCTGGCCCTCACCCGCAACACACTGGCCAAACCCCTGCACCGAGCTCTGCCTTCCTGCCCTGGTGCCCTCCTTGCTGCCAGAGAAGGCACCAGAGCAGTGAGAATGGGTCTCTGCACGGGTCTCAGCCCTGCACCCCAGACCTGGCACCACGGTGAGGGGCTGCTGCCACCTCCTGGACATGCTCTTGGTCCTGGGCACCCTATGGGCAGGGTGGCTGGGCTACACCCTGCACTCATCCACCCTGCACTCAACACCTGCTCCAACCACCCTGCTCCCAGCCATCACTGCCCATGCTGGGGAAAGATCAAGGGTTCAGCGCTGCTGTGCCACCCGCAGCACGTCCTCCCCCTGCACAGCCGTTATCTGTCTGACACGTAGCCGCTGTGAACAGGGGCAGAGTGCAAGGCCATTGAGGCCATGGTGAGCTGTGTGCCAGGGAACGTGCCGGCACGGCTCTGCCAAAGGGCAGCACTGAGAAGTGGGTCAGAGTTACTTCTGGGCAGCCTCATTTCCCCAGGCAAGGAGGGGATGGGGCTGCAGTGCTCTGGTGCCACCCACTCGGGGACCAGGAGGCTCCACACACATCCTCAGAGGGTGTCACTCCCTGGTACAGTGCAGTGCTGTGCCTCAGCTTCCCAGGTACCGGGAGGTGAAGACAGGAGGCTCACAGAGCTCTGTGCCACGAGGGGAAAACAAGCAACGCTGAGACACACACACACCCCCCCCCCCCGCCCAAGGCTGCTCTGCTCCTCTGCACCCAAGTGAAGTGATGGAAGCAGAGCTACCTGGCCATGCAGGATGGGCATCTGGGTCTGAGCCAGGCCAGGGATCCACAGCTCCATCATCCCCTCGGGAGGCATAAAGCCCACCCCACTAAAGGGTACACCCCTACTGGATCAAAGAAAAAGGCATTTTCCACAGCTGGGTACCAGCATCCCTTGCTGGGCTGCATCACATCTCCCTTCAGCTGTTGGAGCACTTCAACTAGCGATGCAGGGTCCCAGTTCCCAGCACCAACCAAGAGCTTCCAAACAACTACAGGGACAAAGTTGAGGCTGGGTGAGGCTGAACAGCTGGCACAGGGTTCGCCCCATCATGGAGTCTGTCAAGACCCCTCCCCAGTGCCGGATTGCTGGGGATGAAACAGTTCCAGAGCAGCAGATGAGGAGCAGGGTATGCTGCAGCCCCAGTCGGGAGGTGGGGTGGAGAGGTGGGGAACGAAAAGTGGCAGGGGAAGGAAAGTGGTGACATGGCTGCTCTGGAGGGAGAGGAAGCCCAGCAAAGCTGCACCAGAGGGAAGACAAGCAGGGATGGAGCAGAAGCCAAGTGGACACAGAGATGAGGATGCTGCGGACTTGCTCAGGCTGGGGCTTGGCCCGCTGAGGACAGAAGCAAGGCTGACCAGGACCCACAGCTCCTCCTGCCTTGGTCACACACACTGTGCCTGGTGGCTGAGAGCCACGGGGGGCCAGGACATAGTGCCCCATCACTGCAGTGTGACTGGGCACCATGTCGTGACTCAGGCTGCGGTCACCACGCATGGGGCAGGGATGCGGACAGTGGCCCAGGCAGGGGCTGCCCAAGGAAGCCTCACGAATGGCTCAGGCAATGGAGGGAACAGCAGGGTACACATCACAGCAGGGTTTAAAGGTGATTGCAGGCTCTGTGGCAGCCGCTGTGATTTGCCTTCACCCGGGACAGGGTGTCCTGAGGAACTGCACAACCTCAACAGCTCTGCACCGAGCACACTGCGGAACAGGCAACATCAGAGGCATCAAGAAAGCTGCAGGCTCAAGTGCTTTCCTGTGCTCTCAGGTTTTGTTTTCAACCTGCCTGCGGCGAGGGCAGGTTCAGGCTTCAGCTCCGGGGACAGAGTAGGGCTGCAGCTCTGCTGGGCCTCCCTGTGTGGGAAAGCAGAGCTGCCCAGGTCCTGCCTGCTGGCCTGGGAATTGCTTCCCATAGGCGGGACACTAGAAACAGCAGCCCCGTTGAGGAATGCAGCTGCTGTTGTGCTGGGGACAAGCAGCAGAACTGGGGGATCCATCCAGTGCCACGCAGGCTGCGTGGCTCCGTGGAGGAGCAGAGCAATGGGACAAGATAAGCCTCCATTGTGGCAGATGGGCCAGATGGCCAGCATGAGCCTCCTCCAGTGCAGGTGCATTTGAGGTCAAGCAGGAGAGAGACTCCAGACATCAGTAGCACTTGGCTCCAGTACTCTGCATGGAGGGGGGAGGACCCAGCAAAAGCTCTTGGCCACCTTAAGCAGGCTGCTCCCAACCCAGGGACTGGCCTTTGTGCGCTGCAGGAGCATTGGGATGCGCTGGATCCACATGATGGGAGCCTGTGAATGAGCTTTTCTAGAACTCTGCTTTCTGGTTGCCTTCCAAGTCAAAGCCACAGGCACCCAAAAGCTGGATGGGGCCAGTTCCCCAGTTGCTATGAAAAGCTTCCCATTCATATGCCAAAACCTCGCAAGGCAACACCGAATCCTCCAGGCTGGACTCAGGTGCCGTAGCAGTGGATGGGCTGTTCCCATTACTGCTGCACAAGGGGCCTGCAAACCGTGCAGGGCTGGGACTGGCTGGGAAGGGGACATGTACAGCCTGGCTCCTCACTCTGATGGCTTCTCCCAGGCTTCCCCAGCCACATCCCCTCTCCCCATGCTGGCAGCTGCCCAAAGCCAGCATCCAGGCTCGTGCTCAGCAGTGCCGGGTGTTCCTGATGCATCAGGACTAGCTGCATCCTGCTGTTCTCTGCAAGGGAGCGGCTCCCCGGGGCACGGGCAGCTGTCCCTGTACTCGCAGCAATGGCGTGTCTCGCTGACACCAGGACAGGTCCTGGCGCTGCCCCACATGGGAGCTCCGTGGGGTGCAGGATCAGACACACTGCAGAAGCGTGGTTCCCACGAGCCCATGAGGACAGCTACCGGCAGGAGAGCTGGGAACGCGCTGGCCTGTGCTGGGAATGCAGTGGCCAGGCTGGGAATGCAGTGGCCTGGGATGGCTCCCTGCAACCACATGGTATTTTTAACTCCCCGTCCCTCTCTCATTTCTGCCGGGCAGCGGCAGGTTCTGCTGTTTGCTGAGAGATCAAGAGCCCTTTTTCCCCCTCCAGTACTTCTGGGCTATTTTTAGGGGTTTCTGGGTGGGTCTGCCACTGACACTTCCCAAGGCTGGAGCAGGTGCCTCACTTTGTGTGCCCAGAGGAAGAGGGGAGATGTGCAGAGCAAGAGCTGCCAGGAGTGAGAAGGGCTTCCCAAACGGGGTGGGGAAAGCACATCCCTTGCAGCACCCCATGCTACACGCAAGAGTGAGCTCAGCTCCTCAGAGGCAGCCATGGTATGCAAATACCTGCCGTGCCCCGAGGGAGCTGTGATGCCCATGTCTTCCCAACCGTGCCGGTAACAGCCTTCACCTCTCCAGAGCCAGCACCCACAGCAGATCCTTCTCCCCAGGACCAGATCCTGCTGCAGCCTGGGGCAAGGTGGGGATGTGGAGGCAAAAAGAGGGACACCTGATCAAGGGCAGCTGATGGAGATGTGCAGGGCTCAGGATGCCTGGAGCTGGTCAGATGTGGCAGTGGCAGCTCAGGAAATGCCAACTCGGGCTGCAGAGCTGGGCTCAGCCAGGACCACGTTCAAGCTTGGGACAAGGACCAGCCCCTGTGGGATCCTACATGTGAGAGTGTGAGTGACATGGTACCCACTACTGCTGTGGTACACCAGTGCCATGGCAGAGCCTCCCTGACACCAATGGGGGCGATACTGCCATGGCCCCAAACAGGGGGACATGGCACGTAACAGCACACCCTGAACCCCTTGGCATGGCTGTTTGGGAGAAGGAAGCACCATATGGGCAGCAAAGACAGAAACAGCCTAAATCTTCATCAGGCAGTGTGCCTGGCCTGAGGTTGGGATCCTCCGACTGCAACCCCTAGAATATATGGGGCTGGGGTAGGAGGAGGTGGTGGTACCACTTGTGTCCCCACAGCCCTCTTCCCCCTGTGAAACTGCAGAGCTCTGAGCTTCACTTGCAGCTCCAAGAAGCCCAGAAAGAGCCAGAACCTGCTGCAGGACAGAAGCCTACCTTGGCCCTTGGCCAGGTGGAACGTTCTAGGCTGTTACACAGCACTGGAGCTGCTCGCAAGGGCACTGCAAACCCACGTCACAGACCCAAACAGTCCTGGCCAGCTGGGCTGGGAATTCTGGGTTTGTTTTCTTTGCCTTATCAGGACTGTGCCGAGCTCGGCTGTGATCCCGGCGAGCAGTTTACGCAGGCGTTCATAGATTCAAATCATTAGGTAAGTGGTGGGATTCCTCCAGAGGCTCCAGCCATGCCGAGTGGTGGGCACATGCATCCCTCCACACCTGCAGAGCCCCGTCCCCGTTCCGAGGGTGTGTGAGCCTCTGCGGCAGTGCTTGTGTGCGTGACAGCCGGGGTGGGGGGGCTGACCATGGGGTGCTGGTGCCACAGCCCTGTGCTCGCCCGCAGCACTCCCCACACTGCGTCCACCCACCGTGGTGCTACAGGGAGTGCCTGCGCCAGTGACCCTGCTCCCGAAGGCCACTGGCTGCAAGCCAGTTGTCCCTGGATTTGTTATTGATTGTCCTTATCATTGCTCCAAGAGAACACCATGTCCAAGGATCCAGTGGCAGGGCGAGGCTTGCTGCCTCTTCTGATGCCTTTTGCTCAAGCTCTGTCTCTCCCCAGTGGAGAATGTGAAGGCACCAAGCACCCACTGCCTGCCCTTGCATCTGCCTGCATGATGCCAGGAGCAGAACTCAGCCTTTCCCCTGGTCCCAGCCATCTGCTGCCAGGAGCTAACCACGCATTCCCCTTTCCTCTCTCCCCCAGCCCCATCCAAAGACCAAGTTCCCTGCACAGCATCAGGCCCCAGCACATGTCCCCTCCCCATAAGTGCTCACAGCAGCACCCTCTGAGGGTGCAGCCCATCACCACATTGCTGCTTGGGTCTGAATCCCACCGTGCCCTGATTCAGCACTGCAGGGACTTGGGAAGGGATGGTGGGGCCTGGTCCGGACCGGTGTCAAGGTAAGCAGTGGTGCTGCTCCATCACAGCAGTGTGGGGGGATCAGCCGGGTGCAGAATGGTGTGAGCCACGCCAGGCCATGACAGCTGTCACATTCTGTGACATCCTGTAACCACAGCACCCACCTGACCCTGCAGCAAAACCCCAGTTAATCACTTGTATTCACCCTGTGGGTGAGACACAGAGCAGGCAACAGCGAGTGTGTGCCAAGGCAGTTCTAGGTGATGGCACTTGAGCACACGGGAGCCCTGGGGGGAAACCTGTGAGCTGGGAATTGTTTCTACCTGGTGGGAAAATCTGTGTTTGGGGCACCACCAGTCTTCTGTGCACAGAAGCAATGGAAATCTTCCTTCCTCCTCCACAACCTCCTATCTGAGGCCACAGCAAAGATACTGCCACTGCTCTAGGTACGGCAGCGGGGAGCAGCCCCAGGGTGGCTCTGACTGCAGGGGAGCTGATGGTCCCAAGCCAAGGGCTCCTCCTGCCACACCAGACACTTCCAATGGAGGCCAGGTCTGCCCTGTGCTGTCTCTGCTGCAGGGATTTGCCATGTCCCTGCACATGGGCCACAGGGTGCCTGTGGGCACAACACGGTAGCAGTGTGCCCGAAGCTTGACTCCTTCCCACATAAAACCAGCTTGGTATTAACAGCAATTACTCTGCATTAAAACCATGATCTGACTGTGTCTTAGGTCAGCACAGGCCCAGTGCCTGGCGAGTACAGTTATATTTAGATGACACATGAGCACAGCATATCTGCTCCCTGCACACATTATCCACCCTGATGGACACCTGGTGGTAGGGTGACGGTGTCTGCCCTGGGCATGGGTCCCTTTCATGCACATGGGCTTTGTGCAGGCCTCCCCACAGGCTGGGGGGTCACAGTGTCTGCAGTCCTGCTGCTGCCAGCCAACTGCCCAACGGATGGGCACAGGGGCACCAGGGTGGCAGCAGGGCATGTCCAGGAGGCGGCAAAAGAGAAGATGAACGAGAGGAAAGAGAAAAGAAACAAAGCAAGAGAATGGAAGAGGGAAGAGACGAAGGAAGAGGGAGCGGGAGGGAGGGAGGACGAGAGGGAGAGAGCTTACCTAGTAGCTCAACACGAGGACACAGGAATGGCCCCGTGTTGAGAGATGTGGGTGCTTGGGTCACCTTGGAGGTAGTGGCACCCCAACCAGCCCTGTAGGATGCCCGAGGTAACCCAACCACCCCTTGCCTTGACTTGTGCAAGGCTGCCCTTGCACGGCAGGTCCATAGGGCCAGCAGGGCCCGGTGGGACAAGCACCAGAGGCGGCTCTGGGGCAGTGCCCCGGCAGGGTGATCCGCTGCCAGAGCAATGGAAAATCCCCGCGCCCGGCACTTGGCGGCTGCGGCGCTGGGCATGCCCCGGGCTGTTTGTCAACACGTTTCGCAAGGGCCGGGCCGGGCCAGCCGCTCCTGGAGCAACCGGAGCTTGGGAAACAGCCCCGCAGCGCCTCCTCCCCCCCCCCCCCCGATGGAGGCATCAGCAGGAGCTACGGCAGGAATGTGACAATGGCACATCTGGGTGAGGCTGCTGTGCAGGCATAGACTGGTGACTGCATGGGCTGCTCGAGAGATGACACGGGGCAGCAGAGCCAGCCTGTCCCCAGATAACTGATGATGTGCAGAACTAGCACAAACAGTCCCCTCGGGCAGGGAAGGAAGTAGGCACATCCCAGGGACACAGAGCTGCCATCAGGCCAGCCTGGAAACCAGCATTATCCCTGTCACTGCCCTGGCTTGTGCTGGAGACAGCCCACCCTACCCATGGTGGTGTACATGGTCAGGGTCAGCAGGTGCTCAGCAGGAGGGTGTTGAGGGGGCACAGTGTTAGGAATGGTGTTCTACACTGCTGGAGGCGCCCTGGAGCCCAGGAGATTCTTAGCTGCTCCGAAAATCTCGAGGTGCACCCCAAAGCCCTGCTCAAGTGGGAAAAGGGTGTAGTGGGGTCATGGGGTGGGTGTCACCTCCCCAGGATAAAGAAGCAAAGCGTGCCCCCCCCCAGCCCCTCAAAGGGGCCAGCAGCTCCCCTCGGCACCAAGGGGCTGTAGGGCAGCAGCCAAAGCTCCTCGTGGGGAGCAAGGGGGATGGAGCCCGAGGGTTCCTGGAGTGGGAACATCCAGGGAAGGCCATTGGGCTCCTAAAGCAAGCATGGCACAAGCCCCGGCAGGCGGGGCTGCGTGCACAGGCTTGGTGCGGGCCAGGCAGGCCGGCTGAGCAGCGGCACGCACAAGCCCTGTGCTCAATCGCGGGGTGAACACTGCATACTCTGGCTCTGCGCAGCGGGAACAGCTGCGGCGCCGCGGGGCAGGGGCCGGGAACGCCGAGCGGCGGTGCCAGAGCGATCTCCCATGGCACGGCACAGCACGGCCAGGCCCTGGAGCTCAGCCCCAAAGCACCCAGCTCCGCTCCGGAGCCTCACAAACACTGGGGCTGTCTTGACCCTTGGGCACGCGTTGGCTTCCCCTGAGGGCTGCAGAAACCGGCGGGTACCCCAGGGGCCTCCAAGTGCCCCTCTCTGTGCCCAAGGAGCAGCCGAGTGCCATCCTGTGTAGTCCGGGGGGCTCCGGATGCCTTTCCCTGCGCGCCTGGGACCTTCCCGTGTGCAATCCAGGGCCTGCGGGTGCTGCTGCAGAGCAGGGTAAGGCAATGGCCGAGACCTTCTCCCCAGCTCTGGGGTAAACAGGGAGGTACCCAACAGCGGCGTAACCCGGCCAAGCTCAGCATAAAACAGCTGACGGGAGCACAGCATCCCTCAGCGGTGGAGCTGGTTAAAAGCAGGCTCCAATGAACCGCCTGGAAATGCTGGCGTTTTCTGCGATCAGCTGGGAATTTAAGCACCTGAGTTGCTCTGTTTACATCAGAACCTTTTAAACGTCCCTTCCCTTTTCCCCCACCCGGTGCTGTTCTACACAAAACTCGGTTTTCCTGAAGCTTAAGGATAAATTCTAAGTGACTCATTTTGCAAAGGGAAGATTTGTGCTTAATTTTCCTTACTTTCACAGAAGTTTTTTTCTGCTCTGGGGAAAAGAGACAGTACAGCTTTGATGGCTCAGTGAGGACCACCAGAACACAGTACTGTTGATCAGCATCACTCTCTGCTTCCCTCCCGGCCCCTGAGCCTGTGTCGTGGCTCCCGGCCCAGCAGCGGTTACTGATGGAGTAGCTCCTGGTGCTTTCCTGCCAGTCTTTCATGAGGTTTTAAGCCTTCAGTAACAGTGCAACAACTGCGGATAATAACAGGCACAACTCCCAGAATGCAAGGCCCTGAATCATGTTTTCCTTCTAGCCAGGTGGTGCACGTCAGGATGAGGTGGTGGGACGGTTTGGATGTGGGAGTTGTGTTGCATATTCCCAACCTCCTTGCTCTTGGCTGCTCAATTTTTAATCAGACTGGAACAAGCTGGTTGCTCAGTGTGTTTGTGGGGTTTGCTTGTTTGGTTGGCTCTGGTAATTGAAAAGCAGTCTTAGTCTTTTTGACCTCTGGCTTCCAGATCTTACTGCTTCATTTCCAGAGCACCTTCTATCCCATTTTTTCCATTTTGCATGGAAATGAAGCTCCACTGGGCTACCATGGATTCTGGTGACTGTGCTCTGGCTCAGATCCCAGGAAGCTCACCAGAACCTAATGAGAAACAGCAAGAGCCTAGGCAGCACCGGTTACAGCAGGATGTGCGGGGACACGGGGAGCTCCTGCCAAGTACATGGCAGCTGATCTGGTCTGAGTTTCAAAGCTCTGTTCTTGCAAGCTGAAGACAAAGATTAAGGGAGACACTTTGCACAGTAAACAAGAGGCCAAAGTGGGGCTGCTGGGGGAAGATCTCTGCTGAACCTCCTGAGCAGCAGAGGAAGCCAAGCGCTGGGACTTGAGGGGGTGAAATGGCAAACCCACCGAGAGAAATGGCAGAAGTGGCATTGGGATTACATTTAGGAGGGATGTTCCCTCCCTGCCTTCTCCCAGAGGACACGTTTCACCCTTCTGGCTCTGGAAGAAACCTGTGAGACAGCTGACACCCAGGGCACTCCTAAGCCCTGAGGAAGCCTCGTCATCCCTACTGCCAGGTCTGGCAACTGCTGACGCTGCCACATTTCACAAGCTGGGTTTTAGCAAGCCCTGGCTTACAGTTTCTTCTGAGCAGGTGACCTGGAGCTCTGTCAAGCCTCAGATGTGCAGGTGCCGGGGAGGGTGAGGGCACACACAAACCTTTCCAACCTGTCCCTGTGTCATAATCTTAGGGCACTAAGGGGGGGGGGGGGGGGGGGGCGAAGGCAAAGGCCACATAACGATCCGCATAAGGCCACAGGTATTCCAGCAGTACCAGGGAAATGGAAAAAGCAGCTTTGAACCCACCTTTGCACTTGTTTCCCTTGTCCTTGTTTGATACAGGGCTCCCCCACCTCTCACAGCTGGCAGGGCCTGCCTGAGGAGCAGAGGAGCTCGGTCACTGACCCTCGGAGCAGCCTCCTCTGTTTTCCTAGGGTACGGGAGGAAGGGCAGGCAGGGAGAGCAGCGTCCCCTGCCCTGCTCTGCTCTCCCTGCCGGCACCAGGCCTCTCGGATACGAGTCTGTAAAATGAGCGCTGTTATCAAGATGACTTCTTTTCTACTTCCCGCCGAGGCTGTATGGGGCAGAGGCCACCGCAGCACCCCGGGGGGCGCACGGTCCTGTGAAGGCTGACAGCTGCCTTCGGGGTCACAGTAAAGGGCTTTCACAAGCAGCTGATCCCCTCGTTTCCTCGGGTCTCACTGGGCACTTCATTGCCAGCTCTGGAAGGCAAGGGCTGCCGCAGGGCACCTCGGGCGCTGCTCTGGAAGCCGTGACACGTTTCCTCAGAAGCAACGGCTCCCGAACTCCAGCCCGGGGGGTTGGGATCACCCCTGGAGCTCCAGGGGCCGTGATCAAGCGACGGGAAAGCGGCGGCGCTTGTTTGAAACTCGCGTTACCGGCCGGGGAAAGCTCGGGCGGGGAGCTCGGTGTCCGACATGCGAAGGGACGGCGTGGTCAGGGGGCGAGGTCCCGCGGGCCGGCACCACGCTGGGGCCGCCCGGGGGCGCGGTCGCCGCAGGGACGCGTGCGGCGCGGCGCGATGACATCACTTCCGTGGCGGCGGGGGCGCGTCCCCGGGCGGCCATGGCGCTGTCGCGCGCGGAGCGGCTCCTGGCGCTGCTGCTGCGGCTGCTGTCGCGGGCTTGCCTGGCCCTGCTGGCGCTCGTGGAGCCGGGCCCCGCGCCGCCTCGTGCCGTCCCGCCACCGCGCCACCCGCTGCTGCTGCTGCCCGCGCGGCGGCTCGCGGCGCGGCTCCGCGCGCGCCAGGTGGGGAGGGAGCGGGGCCGTGCGCGGGGCCGGTGTCTGCTCTGCGGCCGCCGGACCCTCGGAGCGCCCCCCCCCCGCTTCTCACCGCGGTGCGCGCTCCGTTCGCTGTTGCAGGTGAGGTGCATCGAGGTGGTCGAGGCGTACGTGGAGAGGATCAGGGAGGTCAACCCCCTCATCAACGCCGTCGTTAAGGACCGGTAAGCGCGGGGGCAGAGGGACGAGCGGATCGCCACTGCAGCCTCCCCACAGGCCCTGCCGTCCGTGGCAGGGCGCTGCTCCGCACCGGGCAGCCTGGGGGCTTCCGCAGCGGCTCGGCCGGGTGCAGGAGCGAGCGGCTCCTGCAGAGCTGGAAGGCGCCTCTCTTGCTTCTGGATCCTCTCCTGTTCCCTGGTGCCTGCTGCCTGCAAAGGCACCTGCTGCTTGCCTGTCCATCGAGGCTGGCGCATCCCCATGGCTGTTCCTTTCCAGGTTTGAGGAGGCCCTGCAGGAGGCCCGGCAGGTCGATCAGCTGCTTTCGGAGGGCCCTGGTGATGACTGCCTGGAGGAGAAGTTCCCCTTGTTGGGGGTGCCTGTCACCGTCAAGGAGGCCTTTTCTCTGCACGGTGGGTTTCTCTCTGCTTCTAGGGCACATACTCCCCAGGGTGCCTGGAGGGAACCAGCATCCTTTTCCCTGGTCCCTTTCCATGTCCTCATCCCCTTTACCTGCACTCGCGTTTAGCCCCCAAATGCTGTGGGTGCCCTCGCTGGGTTCCTGCTTCCTGCAGCCTCCTGGCCCTGATGCCTCCTTCCGCCTGCTGACCCTGGCACTACAGGGATGCCCAACACGTCTGGCTTGGTCAACCGCCGGAACGTGGTTGCCACCTCGGATGCCACGGTGGTGTCGCGGCTGAAGCAGGCTGGTGCCATCCCACTGGGCGTTACCAACTGCAGCGAGCTCTGCATGTGGTACGAGTCCAGCAACAGGGTCTACGGCCGGACCAGCAACCCCTACGACCTGCAGCGCATCGTGGGTGGCAGCTCCGGTGAGTCCCAGCACCTCAGCGTGGTCCCTTGGCGCAGTAAAATGCAGCAGAAGAGCTCCTGAGTGCTCTGTAGGTCACTCTGGCTTGCTGCCAGGTTCCTGCACAGTTTGTGGGCCTCTTTCCTGGGCAGTGCAATGGGCTATTTGGAGGTCTGGTTGCTTTGCACCTCGTAGCCGTTACTCCCAGCATTGCTTGGGCTCTCTCTGCCTTACTCTACATGCAAACAGCAATGCTGATGCTGCACTCTGGCAGGAAAACCCCTTTGGCACATGCTCCCCAGCTGTCCTCCAGACGTGGCTAAAGCCGAGGCAGCTCCCGCCCTATCTGTGGGCAAAGGGAAGCAGGCGCCATGAGATGGTCCTGCTTTGCTCTATAAGCCCATGTTTTCTGCTGTGCTTTCTCCGATGTAGGCGGGGAGGGCTGTGTCCTGGCAGCCGCCTGCTCTGTCACAGGTGTGGGCTCCGACATCGGTGGTAGCATCCGAATGCCCGCTTTCTTCAATGGAATCTTTGGCCACAAGCCCACAACAGGTAGAGCAGGCACAGGGATCTCCTCTGCTTTCCTCCGCAGCAGAAATGCCAGGAGGCGGAATGCAGGGTGCGGAAGAACCTGTTCTGAACACACCTGTGCTTGCCATGGTGGGGTTGCTGTTGGGAACAGGCAGGTTCTTGCATGGAGCAGCCTGCCTTGGGCAGTGGGAAGCTGTCTGGTGGCAGGACACCAGGCACATGGGAGGTGTTTCACCTCTGGTATTCCATCCTCAGCGTGGGATGTTTTCCCAAGGCCAGGATCTGCTGCCGAGTGCTTTTCCGCCTTCCGCTGCCCCGTGCTCCTCACTGGCAGCTTCCTAGCATGTCCCTCCCTGCTGCAGGGGTGGTGCCCAACGATGGCCAGTTCCCCAACGCTCAGGGGGTTCGGACCAGCTTCCTGTGCACGGGGCCCATGTGCCGCTATGCGGAGGACCTGGAACTCATGCTGAGGGTCATGGCTGGCCCTAGCATCAACAAGTAAGTTGCTCCTGCTTCAAGCTGCTCAATTGGTCTCAGCTGCATTCTGGCCAGCACAGGGGTTCAGTGCAGGGGTAAGGACAGGTCTGTGACACCTAGGTTGCTCACTGGTTACGTCCCCCCTGGCTCCAGCAGGACCTGGGGCTGCCCTTTCCAACACTGCGTGCTCTGGGACAGGCAGCCCTGGCCAGTGGGTCCTCCTTGCAGGAAGATCTTGCCTGTGAGCTGCCCTGGCCAGCACTGCCCAGCATGGCCCTTCCCTCCTGGGATTGGCCTTTCTTTGGGCTCTTACGTGTGCTTTTCCTGTTGTTGAATGATGCGTTTTCCATCCCACACCATGGCCCTGTTCTCCTTATAGTCCATGCAGCCAAGCAGCTGTTTACGTGCAGGCACCAGGAAGGAGCAGAGTGGAGATGGGGCAGAGCAGGCAAGTCCTGCATCTTGCTGCAGCCTGTACAGGGCTGCTTTCTCTATTACCACTTTTGTTTCTCATGTTCCTTGTGGTGCAGTCCCAGCCTTGGCCGTGGCCAGCATCTGTAGTCCCAAGGTGCATTCTCGGAGAGGAGGATTCTCCAAACAGCAGCAAATATGCAGGACTAGCTGGGGTTGATGGGGTAGCAAGCAGCGGGTGAGCTATGCCTGTGTGACACGTAGCAGCTGCCTGGGTGCTTCAGGGACTGTCCTTCCCACCCCGATGGGTAGAGCCGGGTGGTCTGAGGCCAGATCAGGTGCCATAAGGACATGTTAACTGCTGCATGAGCAGCCCTGGCAGGCAGGAGGGAGCCAGGGCAACGTTTGTGAGCAAAGTGCCATTCTCTGCCCTTCCCTCATTCAGGCTGAGGCTGAACGAAAAGGTGTCGCTGGAAAAGATAAGGTTCCTCTGCATGGATCATGATGGTGGGTCTGTTTTCGTTTCGCCTGTGGACAAGGAGATCTTGCAGGCCCAAAAGAAGGTAGGAGGGAATGGAGGCTGTCTCCTGCTGGGGCACGTTGCCTGTCGAAGGAATGCCTGTGTGTCCATGGCTTTCCCAGGGCTGCCGTCTGGGTGCTGCTCCTGCTGGAGCATTGCTGGGGTGGCAGGAAGGGTGCCTGGGGAGCCCCAACACTGTTACCAGACAGAGCAGGTACCACTTCTCAGGGCAGAGGGATTGGGAAGGAGCTGCGGGATCCCCTGTGTGGCAGCAGGGAGAAGCTGCCCCTGGGCTCCTGGCTGTCCCTAGTTCCCATGGGGTGACTGCAGCACATCACATCCTTGCAGGAACAAACCCTTCCTCCTCTCCCCTTAGGTGGTGGAGCACCTCGAGAGTGAGCTGGGGGTCCGGGTCCAGCACGTGGCCATCCACAAGATGAAGTATTCTTTCCAGATCTGGTCAGCCATGATGTCATCCAAGGACAGTGATGGGCAGGTGTGTCAAAAGGCACAGCTTGAAGGCACCAGGGAAGAGCTGGCTGGTTGGGACTGGCTGTGGAGAGCTTGAGGCTTCCCAGCCCCGTGGCTCTCTCTGCTCAGTTTGTCCCTCCATCCTCCTTCAATCTCCTTCCAAAGCCACACCACCCCTTCCCCTTTGCTTTCCCATGAGATGGCAGTGTGGCTCCCCGCAGCAGAGCAGCGTGACTTATGGAGGGAGAGGCCATTGGGCACATTGACCTTTTCCATGCAAGGTGCTGTCCCTGAGCAGGTACCGTGCTGCCTGGCTCTTGCTTCCGGGCTGTGTCTCCTGACGTTTCTGCTGGAGTTAATGCCTGTCAGGAGGCAGGGACCAGGGCAGTGAATAAGCAGCTTTTCAGCAGCAGGCCTGGGGGTGAATTGCAGCTGCTGCCCCACGCTCTGTACATGCAGAAGGGTTTTGTAGCATAAACTCTGAGTGCTGTTGTACCTTGTTTGTTCCTGCCACACAGGCAGAGATGAAGTGTCAGCCAAGCCCACCTTGGTGAGGAGGGTGCTCCTTACCCCCTCTCTGCCTCCTCTTTTCTGGCCCCACAGCCATGTATAACAGCAGTGAATGCCTCCAGGAGACATGATTACCTGGAGCATCACCCCTTGCATCATGACAGTGGAGGAGCACTGAAAGGGGCCACTTTGGGGGCTCTTCCCTCTACGGAATGAGGTCCCCTTCCTGCTGTCTCTGGCGTGGAGAGATGCTCCTGCTGCTTCTGCTCTGTATGAGTGCTGGAGCTATGTAACGCTCTCGACAGGCAGCGCCAGTGTACAATGGGAGCAGCTCACATCAGGATAATGGGACAGGAGGTTTTGCTATCTCCTGTCAGCATGTTCTTGCTGCAGCACACTGCTTGGGCTGCTCACGGCGGGGTGTGGTGTTGTGTTGCAGGAGGCGCAGCTCTTCACGGACCTGCTGGGGGACCACGGGAAGCCGGTCTGGCCACTGTGGGAGCTGGTGAAGTGGCTCGTGGGGATGTCTTCTCACACTCTGCCAGCTATTGGTGAGGAGCCCTGGGGAGGCTGGGGACAGTGCTGGGACAGACAAGTTGTTGAATGGAAGCAGAGCCCTTGCAGTGCCCCGGTAGCGGACTCTGGGGTTCACATGGAGCAGCTTCAGGCTGATGTTTGTGATAGCAAATGGGATTGAATATCCTGAGAGAAGCAACGAGGACAACGGAGCTGCAGGCAGGGCTGGCTCCTGCTGTGAGCCCTGCCAGAGCCGCTGCAGCCTAGAGGGAGCCAGCCAGGGATCTGCACTGGGCGCATTTCGTAGCAGCATGTACCAGAGAACCCTGATGGGGGTTGTGCTGCTGCCTTACGAGCACTGAGGCAAAGCTGGAGAGATGCTGCCTGCAGAGCAGGGGCAATCTGCTCTGGAGCTGGCAAGGGGGGAACTAGGGGAGGGGGACTCTACTGAGGGCTGGGGGATGCTGTGAGTGGCCACACAGTGTGCTTCATAGCCTGCTTACCCACGGTGCTCTGTCTCTCTGTTCTTGCCTATGGCCTTGCCCTACAGCCCTGGGGCTGACGGAGAAGGTGATGAAACTCAACCCTGGTGGGAATGCCAAGCTGGTGAGCATGGGGAAGAGCCTGCAGGAGGAGCTGGAGGCCCTGCTGGGGGCAGACGGGGTGCTTCTCTACCCCCCACACCCCACCATAGCTCCCAGGCACAACTCCCCCATATGCATGCCCTTCAACTTCGCCTACACGGGTGAGCAGCTCTGACCCCTCTGCTGGGATCAGGCAGGACTGCAGCACACATCCTCCCTGCTGCAGCAGAGCATGCTCTGCTGTTTTACCCAGAGCGTTTCCATCCCTGCCAGTGGGTGCTGCAGCACAGAGAGGTGTTCTGCTGCACCAGAACATGGGGCGAGGATTATGCTCATGCTTTACAGTTCTGTGGCATTTGTACCTGCTGTTGCAGTGGGACAGGCCGGGTTGATATGTCTCATCTCGGGATGAGGGGACACCCTGCCCAGAAGGATGGACTCACATTGTTAGAGCTGCTGAGTTTAGCAGCCACATGAGAGCTGCTGCACCTCTTGGAGTGCAGCCTGGGGCTCTGTGTGGCTTTCCTGCCACTGAGCTTGATGCAATCGTGTTGCAATGCCATCTGGCTTTGGAGTGATGGAAGGACAGTGTCTGGGGCAGGACTGTCCCAAAGCAGACCTTGGCTTGCCACAGCGAGTACCACATAAGTGTGTCATCACCTATAGGTGCAGTTTGCTAACATGGTGCATTAACACCAGCGATGTTCCTTTGGTTTTGCGGTGCTCTGGCAAGGCGCAGCTCCCAGGAGCCCAGTGATGGGTGACAGCAGCTTGGGTGGGAGAAGCCAGGGAGAGATTGATCCCGGTTGTGCTTGCTCTGATGTGATCTTCTCTCTTCCAGCCATCTTCAATGTGCTGGGCTTGCCAGTGACACAGTGCCCACTGGGCCTGAGCAGCGAGGGGCTGCCACTGGGCATCCAGCTGGTGGCAGCCCCCTACAACGACCACTTGACGCTGGCAGTAGCCCGGTACCTGGAGGAAGCCTTTGGAGGATGGGTTTTACCTGGAAAAGTGTAGCCTGGGCACCTGGCGCTGCAGGAGGCAGGGACTGAGATGGTGGTGCCCAGTGAGGTGGTGGTGGGCACTGGTGCCTGTTCCTGGCTCTGCACCCTCTGGCAGCGGTTGGCAGTGCCTCCAGCCCCTCCCTGCAGCATCTTCTGCCGGAGGAGAAACCTTCCCTCCCCACCGCTTGGGGCGCTGGTGCTGGAGGCTGACAGGGTGTTACTGGGCCTGGAAGTACCCGTCCCTGTTCCACCTGCTGCTTTGAGGATGCTGAGTTGAAGGCTGGGGAGATGAGGTGCTGCTTGGGGACAACTACCCAGCACCACCCTTGGGGTCCCCTGGGCGCACCCATGCTCCTTGGCCTTACCCTGCCGGCAGGGCTGGGACTGCACCCGTGCACTGCAGGCTTCCTGGCTCCTGCAGCCTCCCTGAGCTGCCACAGGGTCCCCCCACTCTCGCACCAGAAAGGGAGAGGGCCTGAGGGTGCTGTGGCAGCCATACATGCATCTCATGACAGCGCTTTGTGGTGTGGATAGTGCCAGGCTCTGCCCAGGGTGTAGCTGGCAGGAAAGGGAGAAGGAGCTTTTGCTCTTGTGGCTTTTGACAGCACTGGAAGAGCTCTTGAAATGCTCCTCTCCGTGTTGAGAGGCCTGAAGCAGCTGCTGCCTGTGTCGCCTTCCCCCTTGTGTCCCAGGGATCACCAAGCCTGATCGGAATACCCTGCCCTCCTGAGCTGCCTGGCCTCTGCCCCAGGCACAGGCAGGAAAGTGGGCAGCCAGCATGTGAAAGGGGTTTTCAGTGAGGGTGGTATTAAAGAGCCTGTCCTGTTTGCTGCTGTGTGTCCTTGTTCCCCATGGCTATTGTCCTGCTGTGGGGCTGTTGTCCCCTGGGCACTGGCCCTGACTCCACTTGCGCCACGGGATGTATCAAGGCTGCTAGCACTGTGTGTTCAGGCACACCAGCGAGGGTGCCTGAGCCTGAGGGGTGGCACTTGGCCACTTCTGGGCTCTCGGTTTGAAATGCCTGAACTTGTGTGTGCCTGGCTACAGCAGAGCTGAGGGTGCCAGTGAGCTCTGGCCATGCTGCTGTTGGTGGCTGTGTTGGTCTCAGAGGGGTTGCACAGTTGTGCTCTTGTGAAGGAGAATCGCTGCTGCTTTCTCTCCCCCATGGGCTGGCAAAGGCTTGGGACTCACAGGGTGATTTCGAGCTGTGTGCGGGTTCTTTGCAGTCTCCAGGGCAGAGCAGGGTGTGGAGTGCCAGGTCTGTGTGCCCAGCCTCCAGTGCCGAGTTGGCAAGGATTAAAACCTGTTCCCAGTCTTGGCTTTGTGGGGCGGTCCTGGGTTGTGTCTGCCCTGTCCTGGGCCTGGACAGGTCCGTGTGCTGCTGTCTGAAGTCCCCAGGATGGTCGTGGTCCCCGCAACAGGAATGCGGGCGCTGGGCACAGATGGGTGCTGGGCACAGGCTGTGTCTCGCCATGCGCTCGCAGAGGGCACTGCTGAGCCGGCCTAGCCCTGGCCGCCGGGAGCCTGCAGCCAGATGAGACACCTACAACAAGGAAGGAAGGAAGGAAAACCCCTGATCCAGGAAAAAGGGCACGAACCTCTCGGGCGGGAACTGTTCGTGTGGGACGTCTCCTGCAGCCCCCCAGCACGGTGCAGGAGGGAGCCCAGTGATGCTTGAAGCGCACGCTCTGGGAGCCGGGCAGGGGGTGCCCGGTGCGGAGCTGTGAGCTGAGGGCGGTTGTTCAGCAGCGCGGTGGGTGCCGCCCCCGTCACCGTGTTCGCTCTCACAGGTTCCTGTTACACGGGCCAGATGAGCAGCTGCGTGGCGCGAGGTAAGGGGGAACCCTGCTGCTTCGGGGTGGCCCTGGGGGATGCTGGCGAAGGAAGCGATGCACTGAGCAGAGGGGGCTTCATCTCCGCCCTTTCAGCCAGCAGGATGGCAGCTGAAACCATAGCTGTACAGAAACCGAGATGTGGGGAGGGTGCTGGGTCCTTCCCCCTGGCCAAAGAGGATGGGGGCAAGTGTGCTGGGGTCAGCAGGGACCGTCCTGCAGCCATCCTCACTCCTGTGAAAGTGCTGCCTTTCCTGTGGCAGGAGCAGCCCTGTCCCTGCCCACGCGGGCAGCCAGGTCCCTGCATTCCCCTTGGGAGCTGACTTGCTGCTGCTCTGCACCTCCACGAGTCCCGGGAGCTGTCCTGGGAGCCCCTTGTTCCTCCTGTGCCCTCCGCTACGAGCCTGCTGCACAGTCAGGACGGCTTGTGCCGGCACTGGGCCAGGGGAAGCCATGAACCTGCTGCCCATGCTTTGGCTCTGGCATTGCTGAGGCTTCTCGGGGCTTGAGGACAACAGTTTGCAGTTGCCCATTCCCACTCACCCATTCCCTTGTTTCCAGCTCTGATTGTTTACGAGGAACAGAAAGCATGGAGCATTTTATGCGCACCCACCAAGGCAGATGTGGTCATCAGGTTAATGCAGTGTAACAGAGGAAAAACAAGAGGCAGCAAGTGAGAGTGAGCCAGTCCCATGGACGTTCAGTCTGGCCAGGGGGATGCTCCAACCCGGCTGCCTCTGAAGGTGGCCCAGGGCTCTGTGCCTTCACCAGGAGATGTGTCCCACAACCAAGGGATGGCATTGGTGGTCTCAGAGCCTTTGGACGTGTCTCTCTGCAGTGTGAGGTTACCTCTGTAAATGACCAGAGCAGGGAAAAACATCCCTTAGTAGCTGAGAGGTGAGGCAAGGCTGAGGTAAGGAGAGAGTGGGTCGGTTTTGACAGAAGGGTGAGGAAGCAGGACAGGAGCGTACTGCAGCGCCGCCACAGCAACTCCCCGGAGCCATGTCCCCAGTGCCCAGTGGGACCAGCCTGCACTGTGCTTCACGTGAGCTTAGGTCTGTGCTGGGGACTTCTCGTTGCCTTTAGGGACAGACTGAACACTAAGGGGCACCAACTGGGTGCAGCAGAAGGTCCTGCGGCACATGCAGGGTGCTGTGGCAGTGCGTGCCACCTATCCACTGCCCCTGCAGGCCACTTGCCACCGCAGCCCCTGGGTCACCTGCCCTGCTGCTGTTTCACCTGTCCCAGGGGGTGTCAGGGGGTCCCCTGCCACTCTGCCATGGCACTTGGTGCAAGTTGTGCCTGCAGCCGCTGCTTCAGGAAACAAAACATTTCCTCTGCTCCCAGGTTCCGGCTGCCTGACATGTTTGCAGATGGCAGAACTGCTCCAGCTTGCCAGTCCTCTCCCCTTTGCACCCAGCCTGGCACCCTAGAGCTGGGGACAGATGGACAGCGTGCCGCAGGATGAGCCGTGCACTGAGACTGCTCCTGTCCCTGGCCGGTTGCACCCTGCTCAGGGGTAGGTTGGGGTCTGGAGCTTCCACAGGGGACTGGGGGTGGCCTTGGCTGCAGTGGGGAGAGAAGCATGGGGACAACTCTCACGCCTACAGAAGGCACCTGCAGGAAAGAGAGGACTGAGTGGTCTTCAAGGTGTGATGGGAAAGAAAACCCCAGGGTCACCAGCAGCCACGTTGGGGTGTCAGAGCCTTCCACTGCAGGCAGGATGCTGCAGGGTGTGCAGGATGCTGCAGAGTGTGCAGGATGCTGCAGGGTGTGCAGGATTCGCACGTGTGAGTGCTGAGCATCGCACTGGCAGCCGGCACTGCCCAGGCCCAGGGAGTCGGTGTTTGCCGGTGCAGGACAGAAGCTGGGTGCTGTGGGGGGGAAGGCCCCCGATGCCTGTGTGCAGCGTGGCCAGGCAGTGACCAGCCAAGGAGCGGAGCGGCGCTGTCTGACCCCGCTGCTGCCCCTCCACAGGAGCTCTGTTACCTCCGCGGGATGTGAAGCTGGAGGCACAGAACTTCCATGTGCGCCTGCGGTGGGAGCCGGACCCCGGGGCTGCATTCCAGGCCACGTTCCAGGTGGAGTGGAGGAGGAGGTAGGTGGAGGGGCTTGTCCCGCTGCCCCCTGTAGGCAGGGGGTCAGGATCTGGCAGTAAACACCCCCAAGTGACCCCAGAGCAGAGCCGGCAGCGAGCTCTGGACATGACTCATCCAAGTCCTGCTCGGGCAGGGTCAGCTCAGGACTGTGTCCTTTGGGCTTTGACCACCTTCAAGGATGAAGCCTCCACAGCCTGCCCAGGCAACCTGTTCCCTTTGCTGGTCACCCACCCAGTGAAACCCAAAAGGGGCTGTACTGGGGTTTGGGTTGGTTTGTTTGTTTTTCCCATATGCCTAAACAGAATTCCTGTTTAGCAGAATTCCTGTGCCTGCTGCCTCTTGTCCTTTCATTGGGCACCACTGGGAAGTTTCCATCTTCTTTACTGCATCATGTTGATAAGCCTGTTCCTAATGCAGCCCAGGATGCATCGGTGCTCTGCCACACTTCCCCCTTAGATGGGATGGGCAGCCTTCCTTTTTGGCTAACAAGCTGCTGGAAAGGAGACATCCCTGAATTCTCTCCATGGGCAGAACCTCCCAATGGATCGATGCAGGTGCCTGCTGGGGGAACAGCACCGGCCCCTCCTGGGTGTGTGAGCTGTATTTTGACAAGATCCATGACATCTACTGGGCACGGGTGAGAGCAGTAGCTGGAGGCGAGCATTCTGAGTGGGCCTACTCCCGTGAGCTGCAGCTCTACAGAGACAGTAAGGACCAGTAAAGGAGCTCCTTCACTCAGCTGGGCTCCTGCTCTTCCCAAGGAACCAATGGGGAGAGAGTGCCTTGGAGAGGGCTGGTGGGACATGGTGGGAAATCAAATGAGGATACTGGTGGGAAAAGTGCCAAGAGCCCTAACCAGGCAAAGGGATGGGAGCAGCACTGCTGGAGAAGGGCTGGGTGAAGGGCAAGGGGACAGAGGACGAGGCACAGTAAGGTGATGACCATGGATGGGAGGCCCCAGGCCACTGAGGCACTGTGAGAATTTGGGTCTGTGCAGGATGCAGCAAGACGGGGTAGGAAGGAGGATCCCCTCCAGGCTTTGCCTTTTAAAAGCATCCCCTGTTTATCTCTGCCATGGCTCTGGGAGGTGCTGGGTGTTCCAGCACGTGAGGCTGGCGCAGGCTGGGGAGGGCAGGAGTTGTCCCTCCAGCTCTGTCCGCTGTGATTGTGTGTGAGGTGCTGGCACATGCCTCTTCTCAGTCACAGGCTGGCTGTCCTGGCCAAAAAACCTGCCTGTGTTTTGGAGGAAGAAAAGCTTGAAGACCTCCCCACAGGGGGTTCTCACAGTGAACAGAATGTGTTAGCAGCTGACATGGGATGTAGGGTGGCTGCTTTTCCATCCCTCCTGCACCCAGCTGCCATGGAAACAGCTGCACTTTGCTGGAAGAGCTGTTGCTGTACTCCACAGTGAGTCTCCAAACCATCATCTGATGGCTCAAGATGAGGCACTCAGCAGCAAGAAGCAGCTCAGCCATGGCCTGTGCTGGTGTGACCAGAGACACACTGAGCATCACAAAGATGTGATGGTGGCTGTTTCTGGAGCTGGTTTCAGTCACAGCACAAAGCGCCATCACGCCAGGTCTGAGGAGGTTTCTGTGTGCTGGGAGAGGGATGGCAAACAGAAAAAACATCATTTCTAGGGAAACAAGATGCTGCCTTCTGTTTTGGGGATTTTAAGTTTTCTCTTCCCCTCCCTACAGCCATTGTGGGACCCCCCAGGTTGTCCTGGCTGCTCCAGGGTGACATCCTCAGTGTCAATATCATCATGCCACTCACTCCCTATCGAAGGAAAGCCGGCTCCCAGAAGCCGGTTGACCGAGTGCTGCTGAAGCTGTGGTATTGGCTGCGCCTGTACGAAGGGGACATGCTGGTCCAGCAGGTATGTAGTGGGGTTGGTCAAGTGGAGCAGTGCCCAAACCCCACCTCCAGCTGGCTCAGCCACACACCCCTTCTGCTTGCAGGTGCCCTGTAGGCGGAGCAGGGAGGAAGCTCCATGCACCTTCAGAGACCTGAAGCCCAGCACACTGTACTGCCTCCGGACGGTGGCCGCAGACATGTCCCGGGAGCGGAGCCGTGAGGCTGAGCAGTGCATGATAACTGCCACGGGCACCGCAGGTGGGACCTCTCACCAGCTCATCTTGGGTCCTGCTTGTGGCATGGGCATGTACGGAGCTGTGGGTCACCCACCCCCCCAGCCACTCCAGCTGGGTTGGTGGCCCTGTGGGGACTTTTGTATGGGAGATAGAATCATAGAATCAGAATAGTTAGGGTTGGAAAGGACCTTAAAATCATCTAGTTCCCAACCCCTCTGCCATGGGCAGGGAAAACAGTTGTTTTCTTGTTGTCCCCCTTGGGCTTGCCCCTCATCTTCTCAAACAGTCTGCCACAGGAGCTCTGTGGAGATACAAGCATAGGGCAGGCTAGGGGGATGCTTGCTGGGTGGGATGCAGGAAGGGGTCTTTCCACCCCTCAGCCTATTGTGACCTCCTCACAGGCTTTCCCTGGGTCCTCCTCGTTGTCCTGAGTGGCATCTTCCTGCTGCTGACTGTGTCCGGCCTCTGCTTCCTCCTGCGGCTTCTCTTCCCCAGCCCCTTGGAGACCCACCTCCCGAAAACACTTGTGAGTGAAGAGTGCTCCTCCCTCTGCCCCCCCCCCCGTGTGCTGTGGCTGAGTCAGGGTCCCCTGCACTTCCAGGGGGCTCAGCACCTCCTTCCCTCCACCTCCTTCCCCACCAAAACCGTTGTCCAACCCTTTGCTTTCCTGTTCTCCCTGGCTTCTGTGCAGGGATTGCTTGTGTCCCCAGGCAGGTGAGAAGTCTCCCATGGCCTCTGGCAGCTGGGGCATAGCTTGGGAGCAGCAGTGTGACAGGACTTGTGGCTCAGCGCAGTCCCTGCAGGCTGAGGCTGACGCTGACTGTTTCCCACCAGGGTTTCCTGAACAGGGAGCTGAGTGTGACCTTTAGGACTCCCACCCTCGAGCTCCAGCAGGACTCTGTCGCCCTGCTCCTGCTGCCCATTTCCTGCTCCCATGGGCCACCTGCAGCAGAGCAGACACCCGCAGCCCAGCAGCTCCTCACGGAAAGCCTTTCCCAGAACACGAGTGGCTATTGTGCCAACGGGTTTGGGCCGGACTGCTGGGAGGGAAGGGACCCATCCTGTGTCTTGCATCCTGCGCTGGGGCAGGTCTTGGGCTGCCAGGTCTCCCTGCCGCTGGAGGAGGATGATAGTGGTGATGTGCTGGAGCAGCCGGTGCCAGTGGGACTGGCAGGAGACGGCTACACAGGTGACAGGGAATACCAGACATCCGAGACATGGCTCTCCCTGCACCTCCAGCTCTGTTCTAAATGCCAGTTCCAAGCCCCTGTAGCAGGCAGCTGCCTTCCCCTGCCCACACCAGGCAGGAGCCCCAGCCCAGAGGACGAGTGGGAGAGGCTTGGCCTGGCAGGCTGCTGGGTACCGCTCAGCTCCGTGAAGCTGCCGGCCAGTGAGGAGGAGGAGGAGGATGGGGGGCAGTTCGCCTCCACCCGCCAGCCCCTGCGTGGCTGTGGGGCTGCTCGGCAGGCAGGTGACGGCAGCGGGCAGGAGGGTGCCCCGGAGCAGGCAGCGCCGGGTGCACCCAGCCCCTGCCTGCCACGAGCCGCTGTCTGTGGCTACGAGCCGCGTCCCCCGGCTGCCTGGGAGCTGTAGCAGCTGTGTCTCTGGTCACGGCATCCGTAGAGCTCGAGGTGGCTCCAGGAGCTGCCGCAGCCACGATGGTGCGAGCTCAGACCTGCCTGTGCCTGCAGGGCCAGAGCCGCGGCAGCTCCCGGGGCAGGCACAGGGTGGCATGAGCTGGCGACATCGGGATCTACAGAGCTGCCCCCTGTGGTTTTGGTGCTCCTGAACCAAAGCATGAGGAATACATCCCAAAGCTGAAGCTCGAGACTTTTATCTATTTATCCATCTACACGTGTGTATGTGTGTGTACGGTATATATACCAGTGCAGATTTATGTATTTACTCACATAGAAACCTCTACTGAGAGAGTAGGTCTTTTATTTTCTTGTCTGAAAATCCTGATGGTGCACTGGAGCTGGCTTTTAAATAACATTAATTTGCTACGGAAAACTGGCTCCCCTCCTTGTTCTTGGTGTGTTACAGAACCACCACTGCCCTGCCTGAGAAGCATCTGGGAGAGGCACCAAGAGTATTTTGGGGTTTTCCTGGGAGAAACCTGCACCTGCAGCTGCTCTGTGTGCGACTGTTTTGTGGGAAAAGGCTGGATCTCCAGCTGTAAACTGCTGGGCTGGTTTCTGATCCTGCCTGCCAGCACTGGGACAGGTTTCTTCTGAGAAGCCCTGCCCTGCTGTTGTCTCAGGGTGAGTTTGAAGCTGTGCCTGGGGCAAGGGAAACCCTCTTCCAAGTGCCAGGCAGTGTGGTGCTTATCCCAGCCCAGGAGGCTTTCATTGTATTTTCTCTTCCCTGCCTGAGGAGGGGAGGGATAGAATGGCGCTGGGGGGAGTAGGTGTCCAGCCAGGTGGACGTCCACAGACATATGGGGAGATGTGGTGTATTAAATAGGTTGGGCTGCATTTTGACAACAGGAAGGAGGTTGTCCCAGGAGCTGCTGGAAAGAGCATGGGTGCTATCACCACAACCTGTTTGCTGCCAACCGAGTTCCTCACAGGCTCAGCTGAAACAAGGCTCTGAGTTTCTGTAATTTGTTTCACTCTCTGTGATGGGCTGAAAACGGGGGCTCCAGCTCCAGCACCACTCCTGACGGTCACTGCTTGTGGCAGGGCAGCTGCTGGATGCCAAGTTCGGGGTGGGTCACAGCCAGTGCTTTTGTGGCATCCTGCCAGGGCCTTCAAGGTAAAAGCAACCAGCTCTGTTCTGAGCTGCAGCGCTTGGATCCCCACGGGTGATTCAGGCGAGTTACTCACTGGCAGCAGGGACTCACCCTAGCATGGTGGGTGGCTGAAGAAGCTGAGATGTTCCCATTCTGTATGAAACAGAGATGTGCATGCAGGGTGGAAAAAGGCAAACGTGACATTTCAAGGTGGCATTTCAGCAGCTGAAGTTTCCGAGTGGATGTCAGAGGGGGTTTTTGCTTCGTCTCGGAGGTGTGAGCCACAGCAAGAAGATGCGATGCTCACTGCAGGGTTTGGAACCGGGTCCAGGGGCAGGTCCCAGGCAAACCAGTGCAGTAGGACTCCTGGCTGGGCCCCTCCGTTGCTGCCGCAGCGCTGGGGAGCGGGCACGCATCCGGCTCCCACTCTCCCTCCGGGTGTCGGGGCTGTTCCTTGTGTTGCCTCAGGCCAGCGGCCGCAGAGCAATACCGAGTGCTGGCTGCGGAGGTTTGTGAGAGCTCTGACTCACCGCGATCAATACGCTGCTCCCGGCTGCTCCGCTCTCAGCTTCTGCCGGTCCAGCATCAAAGTGATGAGACGAATGCAGTTGTAAACAGCTGTGTACTAGGCACAGTCGGGTTAGGGCTGTGCAAGGGGGTATTTATTACTAATTCTCAGACAGCTGCCAGCCTATAAAACTATTGGAGAGTGGAAAATTGCTGTGTTGGGGCTAATGGGACTTTTGCAGCTGCCGCAGGGGAAATGCCACCCAACAAACCCAAGGGACTTGGCACCTCCTGAAACGATGCGGGGAAATTGAGGTCTACTATTTTGCAGGCTGCCAGGACAAATGAAGGACCCTATTTGTCTTTGAAAGCCATGGGAGACAGAGAGCAGTGTCTCAGGCCAAGCTCTGGGGCTGGGATGCTGCAAAACTGCTTCTGCTGCATGTGGTCTGGGAAAGCCCATGCCTGGTTCCTGCATGCGTCTGCATCCAGGAGGTGCCATGTGCAATCTGCTGAAAGAGCTGTGTGTCACCAGCTTGTCACCAGCTGCCCTTGCTCCACAGGAAGAATGTTGGATGGAGGAGGCTGGCAGCTTGCTCCAGCTCTTCTCAGGCAGGTTCCGTGAGATACGGCCGGTCCTTGCGCTCCCCATCCTCCTGATGCATACATCAGGGGATCTCTGGCCTGTGGACAAGGAATGGGCTGGCGTCACAGCTCGGAGCCGTCCCAGTCCCCCCATGCTGCTGGGGCCACACTGCTCTGCAGCTCTCTGCCCACACAGACAGCTCATGCACCAGGTGATACACAGCACAAGCAGAGCTGCCCTCTGGGCTGCGGGCACATCATCTCCTGTGATGCACGTGTGAATTTGGCAGGGTACCCAGGCTTTCTCCCTGTGTTGCCCCTCTCCAGGCCGTGCCTCTTGCCTGTGTCCTGAGAGCAGAAGCAATGACCCTGTCTCCATGATTTTTCATTACATGACATGAAACTGGAATCCAGGGGATGGAAGCAGCTAGAAAATAGGCTAGGTATGGATTTCTGTTAGGAGAAAGGTGCCAGCTGAGCAGTCCACCCAGGCAGGATGGATGAACGCTTCACCTCATCCATCTCCCGGTCTGATGTGTGCCTGACAGGCAAGGGTTTGCAGACAGAAGTAATGATCTCCTGTCAATGCGCCTTCAACCACTCCATGAAAAATGAGAGCCTGTGCCTGGGCATGCAGATGCTGCCATGTCCCTGTTCTGTGGTCAGCAGGGCCGTGGTCAGCCTCGTGTTTAACAGACAGATGCTCAGGTTCCCAAGCATCCTCTCCAGCGTTCCACAGGGAAGACTCCATGATGTTCCACCCCTCACAAGGAGAGGACACCAGAGATGGAGGAACACAGCTCTCCTACTGAGATTTCAAAGGGACTTTCCTTATGGCGCCTCTGAAGCAGGTACTGCTCAGCCTGGCCAAGTCCCAGCCTTGGTGTGGATAGGAAAGAGCACCAAACAAACTGCTCTGCCAGGAATAACACCCACGGTTGGTTTTCAGCTGAGCGCCTAAAATCCTCTTGTGTCTGCCAGATCCTTCCTTGCTGGTCTCAGGAAGCACGGCACTTTATGAGGAAGAGTGCAAGCTGCTCTCATAGCAATGGTGGCCTGGCTGAGGCCACCGAAGAGAGCAGTTTCCCCTGGCTTTCTCTGAATTAAGCCTTCTAGGCAGAGATTTCATTAGAATCTATTCCAGTTTGCTGACAATAAAGTCAGTTGAAAGTGAGCTTGTGAATAAGATGGGGTCTCAGATGGGAACTGGAGAAACCTGGACGTGAGAGAGCTGGGCCAGGTCCCTGATGACATGTGGAGCATGTGGGGTCTGCTCTGTACTCACATCTTTAGAGAGGATGTGTTACTCTCAGGAAAGCCATTTTCCATGACCTCGCCTTGTGACCGTTCCTGTGGGACACTGGATGCAAGGCCTCCATCCCTGACTCCCTTTTCTTTTGCAGAAATTAAAATGTGTTTAAGCCCAAACTACCCAGACTCCAACTTTCTCTCTGAGCTGCTCCACAGCTGCTGGCTGCAGAGAGTGAGGCTTATCTCTTGCTGGGTCCTGTCAGGGGCTGGGGCACCGCCTGAGGATGCTCAGGTGGACAAAGACTTTGCCATTGTCCTCGTGTTGCCATGAGATGTGAAAGGAGCAGGAAACATGGTAACTCTTGGGGAGGAAGATCATGCAAAATGGAAGTGTGGATCCACATATTTTGTCCAGATATCGGCCCTGTGTTCTCTTCTGATCCTCCTCCAGACCCAACCTGTCCATAGTTGAGCCTTCCATGGCACTTCGTCCCCTGGCACAGCACAGCCATGGTAAGCAGTGGAGCTTGTGAAAACCCAGTCAAGCATTTATCAAGCATCCTCATTCTAGAGTGGCAGAGATCGAAGTGGAGGGAGAGCAGATCCAGTCATCCCCTGTCATCAGGATGGAGAGCAGGGATAGTCATTGCCTGTCATTCAGGATGGATGGCCAGCCCAGCAGCAAAGGCAACCCACCTGATGAGAGCAGATCGATTGCAGAGGTGGAGGACATAAAAGAGAACCACCTTGACTCCGTCACTTGCAGGCTCTCGGGAAACTGTGACCTTTACTAGGCTTGGAGAAGGAGAGGAGATGCCTCCCCAGAGGATGGTTGTCACTTTGGCACTACTGCTGGAGGCTTGCTGCTCCAGTGCTTACCCTGCCTACCCTGAGAGCGACAGAGCCCAAGGTAAGGACACCTGAAAGCTGGGTGGGCTTTGTCCCTGTGCACCACGTTGTGGCTTGCACTGAGCACTGGCTCCTATCCAGTGTTTCATGGAGGCTTGGCTTCTGCAGACATGCACAGCAGTGCAGCTTCCCCCTTCTCTTGGGCTGAAAGACCTTCTGACCTGGGGAGGCATTTCTCCAGTGCTCTTAGGGGCAGTGTATGGCCAGCAGGGTTAAACCTATTCCTAGCGTGACCAGGTTGGACAGAAGACCATCCTGAACCCAAGGGATTGCTTTGGCTGTTGTGATCTGTGGACGGCAGAGTTTGGGTGATGTGTCCAGGTACTCTGGGGTGACAGACAACGTTTCCCTGGGGATCAGCCAGCCTGGGGCGTAAAAAGCATCCTTTCGGCTGTGTGTTCTTCTGACGCCCTGCCGGAGACGAGGGAACTGCAGCTCATGTGCAGAGCAAGCGGAGCACTCTGGGTAGCCTGGGAGGGACTGAGTGAGCTTTCCTCATGTCGCAGGGCTGGTACCAGCCTCCCCACCAGCCGTGAGACCTGGTGCCACGACACTGCCTGACCAGCATGTGCTGGGGCTTCTCTGCAGCTTGGGCAGAGCTTGAGTCCCAAAGGGCAGTGTGACCTCAGCCCCGTGATCCACTTCTGCAAGTGGCCCTGGAGTGCCGCTGGTGCCTGCTTAGGGGCTGCTCTTGGCTGACTCAGGGGGACTTCCAGAGCTTCAACAGCTTGACCACATGTCTGAGGCAAAGGGAATTCAAGGCCAAGCCCTTGGGATAGCTCAGCTCCTGGAGCTTAGGGGAGCTTCCCACTGGCTGTGTACAGACGGGCACTGAAGGAGGGATGGGTCGAAGAGTAGGATGCTGGAAAGCCCCGACACACCAGCTGGTTTCCAGTTAAATACACTCGGACACCAAAGGACTTACTGCCTGAGTTGTAGCCATGTGCCTAATGCCTGGTTTTGTGGTGACCTTAAATTACGCCTCTCCTCAGAGCAGCACAGACAGACTGCCAGGGGACAGACTCACCCAGGGGAGATTCCTGCTTGTGCCCACCCGAGGTGCTACCTGGGACACCGGGATCTGGGCTCAACCCTCTCCAGCTAAGCGAAGTCAGTCAGGGGTGCTTGGAGCTGCCCTCAGAAGGGACTTTAGTGGCAGGAGGAATGCTGGTGGCTGATGAGGACCTTCTCCACTGCATGCTGCAGCCATACTGGAGGCAGTGCCAGGCAGTGGGTGCTGTGTGCCTTGGCTGGTGGCGCTGTCTCCCACACCATCCTCACAGGCGAGGTGACAAAGCTGGTGTTAGATAGGTGAAATTGAAAGCTGGCTGTGATCCGTGACACAAAGTCCAGCTGGAGGCCTGTCACCAGCGGTGCATCCCAAGGGTTGGTAAGAGGAATTACTGTGTTTAACATCTTCATTAAGATGTTAATGATGGAAAATGGGATAGGGTGCACCCTCAGCAGTTGGCACAGAGCTGGGAGAAGTGGCTGATAACGCCACAGGGTCATGCTGCCATCCTGAGGAACTTGGATAGGCTGGAGACTTGGATAGGCTGAGAGGGACCTTGTGCTGTTCAGCAGGGAGAAATGCTGAGTCTTGCCCCTGGGGAGGAACAACCCCAGGCTCCAGCACATGCCAGGGCTTTCTGGTCAATGCCAAGTTCACAAGACAGCAATGTGCCCTTGCAGGAAAGGCAGCCAGCAGTGTCCCAGACTGCATTAGGAGGAGCATCACTGCAAGGCGAGGGAAGGGATCCATCACCTCTGCTGAGGTGATGCTCACAGTGCCACGGGCAGTGCGCTGGCTCTTAGCCCAGGCTGGCACTAATGGCCAGGTGAGGGGATGTGTCCTAGTCCCCCTCAAACAACCTGCCTGCCATTCCTGGTACCAGTAGTCTATGCTCAGGCTCTCCATCTCTGCACCCCACTGCACGGGGAACAAGCCCACCTCCAATGAGCCACTTTGTCCTTGTCACTGTCTCCCCCTTCAACGCAGCCCTCAAGACAACAGATTTTAGCCTGGCTGACAGCGCAGGTAGCTTCATGGCTGAGAGCAAGCCTGCAGCAGGACTCTGGCCATCCAAGAGCCTGAACCAGGCTCTGCCTGCACCGTGGGAAGGAGTGAGCCATGACCAGAGAGCAGCTCATGGCAATGGTGAGTGTCAGTTCACAGTGAGCTGGACCCATGGATGGAGCTGGTGTGGGAGCACCAGGATGGTCTTGGGTAGGTGAGGGGTTGCATCCAGGGGGAAGGAGTCCTGAAGGCTACATGCCCCAGGGGAGATGGAGAGGAGCAGGCGGTGGTGCCACGTCCTTTCTCCCCTGGCCCCTGCCCCCCACCCTGCAACCACAGCCCCCTGTGCTCATGGCATCGTTTTTTTATTGTTTTCAGGAGAGAAAAGTGCTCTCCAGGAGGATGTCCCTGGACCCTTGGTGAGTGGAGGTGCCCCTGTGGCTTGGGGGCAGCCCAGGGGAGCGCTGCTACTCAGGGGACTCCCTTGGGCCAGCTCCCCACCAGGTCCCAGCAGACCCCATCACTGCTGGCCACCACTGGGGACTGAGGCCTTCCCGTTCGGGGACTGATGCTGCTTCCCTCACTGGTCCAGAACTGAGGGGACAGGGCTTTGGGGCTGCTTTTGCCACATGGGCACAGGATACGGGTGATGGGGCTGCTGTGCCACAGCAGGGTGAAGACCTTGATGCATTCCTCCGGAAGATGGTGGCCATGGGCAATCTCCAGAGCCAGGGGTTTGCCCAGACAGACCAGGCCCCTCCACAGCCCAGCAAGAGAGGTGAGTGCCCAGCACCTAGGAGGTCCTGGGACCTGGCCCACCTGCACTAACCTGTGTCGTGGTTTAAGCTAAAACCAGGACAACCTGAAAAGAGGCCTTGGCAAGCAGGGGCTGGGCTTGGCGTGGAGATGCTCGTGACTCGGGGTAGAGGGTGCTTGTGGTCTGAACTGAGGCATTCAGCTCCCAGGCTGTGCTCCTAGAACTGACTGCAAAGCCGGAGAGCCTGGGAGAAGAGATGGACATCTCCCTTCCTTTAAACTTTCCAGCTGTAGCCAAGTGCTCCTGCATCCCCTTGCACGGGTTTCTTTTCCTTCCCTCCCAGCTTGCTTCTGGAAATACTGTGTCACCAAGTGAGGGGTTCAGGAGGAGCTCTGCCAGCCGCATCCTGCCACCACGATCCCAGCACCTTCCGTCCACACCCGACCCTGCTGGACTGATTGCACTGAGTTGTGAAAGGGCTCTGGTCCCCTGTGGGGAAAGCGGGGAGGGTCTGCAGCAGAGGAGGGGTGTTGTGGGGCAGGGGAAGAGTGCATGAGGATCTGGGGTACAGGACAGTGCTTCTCCCATAAAGCAGCCCTCCAGGACTCCTGGCAAGGCAGAGCTGCCACTGTGGCCTGGCAGGGACGTGCCCGCTGCCAGCAGGAGCTGAATAAACCCCTCACACCAGAGCAGCATCCTGTGGTTACTCATTCCCTGCATCCTCCCAGCGCCACAGGCAGGGTGAGGGCCCATGTCCGTGGATGTGCCCCACGAGGGGACATTGTTCCCGTGGGACAGGGTTTCCCTTCTCAGCACCCTCCGTGCCTGGTGGCTGCAACCCTTGCGCTGACACTACACAGGCGAGGCGTATTAAAATAAATTTATTGCTGTTCTTAGATTACAAAACCCAAACAAACCAAATCCCATTAATAACAAAACCAGTCCCCAAACCCAGTGCTATGAGAGGCAGGCTTGCAAGGACACACCTTTTAGTGCAAAGAGGGAAGTGGCAGTGAGGGCCAGAGGGGTTCTGCTGCGGCCCCGCAGGACCCACCGTGCTCACTGTACAGTATTGTTTTGCCCACGGGCTGGCCGGGGGAGGGAGAGGGGTCTGGCTGAGCTCACGGACACTGGCAGGAGCCCTTGGGGAGCTGGAGGTATAGGATGGGGTGTCATGGCTGTGCAGAGTGGCTTTGATTCTTCTATGCATCAGTGGACAGGAAGGCACAGTGCTGAGCCAGGGAGCACCAAACCTGCCCCCATGTCTCCGACAGACACAGCGCTCTGTACAGCAGCTTTTGCCTCTTGGGCTGTCTGCTAGCAGGGTGTGGAAATCAGACGGATGCCATACCCTGTGTGCCTCCATCTGCCAGTCAGGCACCTGACATGCTGGTGAGGACTGAGGTGGACCTAGGTCAGCACACGGCTGTATCTCCTGCAGCATCTTGCAAGACAGGGAGAGGTTTCTTAGCTTTCAGGAGCCACATGGGACCTTGCAGCAAGCAGCATGTAGCTCTGGGTTCTGGTACACAGGGAAGGGATGCCCTGATCCTCAGCCCTCCATCCTCAGCCCTTTACATGCCTCAGCACCCCCCTTCCCTCCCGCAACAGGTCCTGGCACTCTCACACCAAGAGCCATCCACCTGCCTTCATGTCCTAATGGGCAGTAGGATGCGTTACAACACCTGAGCAGTGACAACAATGTGTCACTGCAGCAAACTACTGGGGATGGAGCCTTCCTGTTCTTCAGATGGAGCCTGGATGCTGTGGTGGAAGAGAGGGCTTGCCCAAACACAGGCTGTGGGGTGGTGTGCAGAAGGGTGACTAGGTGAGCTCCAACAACTCCAGCCCAGGAGGTGTGCTGGGATCCTGGGACACCTCTTCCGCAGCATATGGCATGGCTGGGACTGCGCAGGGCTGGCGAAGCAGCTCCAGCAGTGGATGGGGAGGCAGAGCCGGCCGAGCCATGGGGGAGGGATCTCTCAGCTGCTCTTCCACGCAGTGCTGCTGAGGCAGGCGAGCGCTCCGCTTTGCCCATGACATGCAGGCACAGGCCACGAGGCCAGTTTTTGGGGAGCAGGGATGGGTCCTTGCCAGAGGAGTGGGAGGAGGAGTGGTGTGAAGCAAGGCACTATTAGGAAGGACAGGGGCAGCAGTGCTTTGAGCCCCCTCCGGTCCCTGCCTTGCGGAGGGAGGCGGGTGCCCCTTGTGGGTTAGGTCATCTTTCTGGCCACGCTGGCATAGGTGTGCTCGATCTCCTCATCCGCAGGACATGTGTGGCTGAACTCGTCGCAGGCATATGCATTGGTGAGGTAGCGCCACACGCCTGTCATGTCTGCCGGGATCTCAAAGTTGCGGTACTTTTTGGCTGCAATCTGAAGAGGGGAAGAGAGGAAGAGGCTGAGACTTTGCAGGCCTGGGGAGGATTCATCTCTGGGACAAATACAGGAGACCCAGCTACAATTTGCATCCCCCCACCTTGTGACCTCCCCTTGGAGTGGCTGTCCCCACTGCAGCCCGAGGACTGTGCCGTTACCTTGATGATATGCAGTTTGGGCAGGAGGTTGCAGTCAGCCAGCGTCAGATGGTCTCCATCCAGAAACCTCCTCTTGGAGACGGTGACATCTTCCACACTGTCCTGGTCGATCTCGTCAGGGAGAGGCGTGTTCAGGTAAACGTCCAGGCGCTGGAACTCCCGCAGCAGGGCCTTCTCAAAGCCTGGGTACACAGGGGGACAGGCACCATGAGCCAGTGCCCTGGGTGAGCCCACAGAGCCACACCAGTGCTGCACACCACTGCACCCTGGCCAGAGCCTCTGCTCCCAGGAGACTCCACTAGCATCACCCCATACTCCTCTCCCCAGCGCCTGCCCATGGGGCCATTAGCCCCATGGAGCTCGAGGCTGCCTTCACCCTTCCTGCCCACACCTCTGCTCACCAGGAAAGCTTTGGTGGGGAAGGCAGCGGTATCCTTCACCGCCAGGTTAACCTCACCCGGATGCAGACAAAAGCACCTCCCCACCCAGCAAGGCAGATCATGGTGTTTCTTACTGATATTCACTTCCTTGCGTGGGTTCTTGACGTACGCCGAGAACTTGGCAAAGATGTCACTCCCCACATCGAAGGACTCCTTGTACTTGGGACTGAGGCGCGGATACCTTCAAAGAGACACTTGTCAGTACGGGCAAGGATAAAGGCAGGATTCAACCTTGTGGTTCCCAGGTGAGTTATGCCTTGTGTGCCAAGGGACATGAGTCTTTCCTTCCATTGTTTTCCACTCCAGCCCAGCCCCCTCCCCTCGCAGCCTAACCCACTGCCTTCCCCAGGGGATGCAGCCCGCTGGCACTGCCATCCATGTCCCTGCGGAGCAGGGTGCCAGGTGCTGGGTGGGAGCCAGCCCCGTCCCGCGCTGCCCTGGGCACCTCCCAGTGCCCTTCCTTGGTTTCCCAATCTGCCCGGCACTGCACAATGCTGCAGCGTGCCCAGCGGCCCCAGAGGGGAAGGAGGGAGCTTGAGATTACATGGGTGGGCCCAGGGTCTGCTCCAGGAACTCCTCAATCTTGATGAAGTCTGTTTTCAGCTCCTTGTTGAACAGCAAGAAGGGTGGGTTGGTGCCTGGTGCTAAGTCCTTCAACTCTTCAGGTTTCCTGGAGTGGAGGAAATGAGTGGGCTCAGTGCCTGCAGCCTCCCACAGTGAATGGGCCAGGCTGAGGTGGGGCTGTGGATGGGGGCAAGCACCAGCAGCATCCCCACTTTCATGCGCCACTGGGTTTGAGGGGCTGAGAAGCGCTCCCCAGCCTCTCAGTCTGCCCTGTAGTGCCTCATGCTTGTACCCACACCCGGACCACAGGGGGTTCCTGTGCCACGCACAGATTGACACGTGGCTGGTGCTCTGTGCTGGCCCCCTAGCAGCACCCCATGGTGGGGGCTGTCACCCCATCCTTCTGGCATGCTGGCTGTGGGATAGGAGGAATAGAGTTGAGGAGGGGTGTCTTGCCCCACTGCTGGCCCAGGACTGGGCCGTGGAGCTGCTCACCTGGTCATGTCCACTGTGGTGACGTTGAACTTGACCCCTTTCAGCCACAGCACCATGAAGAGGCGCTGGCAGAAGGGGCAGTTCCCGATGTTCTCTCCATCCAGACCAGCCTGCAGGGGAAGCAGAGAAATGGGGATTTAGTGCCTGGGCTGCGCTCTGGTGAGATGCTTGGAGGTGGAGAGCCTCTGGAGCCAGTCTCAGGAGGAAGGTACATGGAGGACCGGACTGGCACCCCGGCACCCATGCTGTAGGAACCTGGCCCACCACCGGGGCTTGCTCAGCTGCAGGATTCCTCCTCTGAGCCGTGACCCTGCTGCCGCTGGGAAGATGGGAAAGCATCCTCAGGATGCCTGAGGTCAGACCCTTCCCAGAAATGTGAGATAAAGCCAGCAGGAGGAGGAGGAGGAGGCAGGGGAAGGAGGTGGAGAGTGGCTGCCGGTGGATAGGGAGGAAGGGAGGATCCGCTTGGCTGGGAGACCAGGCTGGAGAGGGTGGTGAGAAGGGAAATGTGCTCATATTTGCCAGGAAAAGAACAGTTTTCATGTGCTGCTAACGTCTGCCTCCAGTTGTGTTTAATAAATCCAGGTGTGATTTTCCCAGGGCTGATAATGGCCAAGAACCACCCAAGCAGCCTCCTGGGCCTTGAGGAGAAGGGGGTAGGGGCGGCAGGGTTGAGCAGTGGTGGATCTGTGCTGGCATCCCACACAGCATCAGTGGGGAACAGAGCTGTGTGTTAGCTCCTAAAGCTTTGGTCATGTGCAGACAGTCCCTTTCAACCCCTCTGCATGGACACAGCTGCAGCATCTCAGTGCTTGAGGGGCTGTTCTGTGAGCAGGATGGGGACAAACACCAGCGGGGAAGCAAGGAGCTTGGACAACCTGCCTGTGTTCCAGCAGGGCTCCCTCATCAGCCTCTCTCACCCACATGATGCCCATTCGGCAATCGCTAAGGGAAAGCAGCAGCAGGTGGAGCAAAGCCTATGTCCTTGCTACATAGCAGATAAATACCTTTTGCGAGAAGGATTGAGACACCTCATGAGTTTGGCCAAGATGAATGGGGCACGTCACGTCCCATCCTCCCCTCCCCCCCCCCAGCCAGTGCATGAAAATGGGCACAGACGCTGCTGAGAGAGGGAAGTTGGTAAAATGGCTCACAGGAAACCCGACTTCTTTAAGAGCAGTCAGCGGTTCCTCAGCTGCACATGAAGCACGACCCTGCATGATGCGCGCCTGGCGTCCTGCTGGTGCAGGAGGAGCAGTGCAGCCACGCCAACTTCTTCACGGGGATGCTGCTCTCACGGCACCCGGCAGGAGGCACGACCCCCAGCTCTGCAATGAGCCTCGAGGTCAGCCGGGGAGCTGGAGCGCAGGGGCTGAGCAGGAGGGTGATTGGAGCTGGGAGGATTTGGGGTGCAGAAGTCAAGCAGCAGCAGTAACATCCAGAGTGGGCAACTGGGGCTGGCTCCAGAGCTTGCACCTCACTGGGACCCCAAAGACACGCTGGCTGGGGATGCTTCATTAGCAAAGATGTAGAGACCTGTGCCTGGCTCTGCTGGGCTGCACTTAAGTGCCATGAGTCTTGCAGAAACCTGTGGGCTGTGGAGTGCTTGGCTGCTCCAGGAGAGAGGCACCAGCCTCAAACTCACCCTACAGGAGATGCTAAACTGATCAAACCAAACCCCTGATGTACTGAGGGCTCCACTGGAGCTGGTGTCTGCTTTTCCACCATGCCAACACCTTCTAGTCCTTCCAGGGGAATGAAAATTACTTCTTAACCAGTGTTTCCTATGCTCAGCTGTCCTGAAATGGTGCTCCTGAGAAAGGAAATGGGAACTAAGAAACAGATTCTGGGATATACCCAGAGAAGCTGAATTCACACAGGAGGCTTTTGGTTGGCTATTAATAAGAAATGCTCCTGGGAAGCTGCTGCTCAGGAGTGTCCTGGGTCAGCTTATAACCAACAGGCTCCTTTGGTAAGGGGTATCAGGTTGTGTGTTGGATCTCCTATGAGAGAGCACAGCCGCAGGGGTTCCCTGCAGGCACCAGAGCAGGGCATCCTGCCCTGGGGAGAGCACTGGGAGCCAGGGCAGTCAGGGAGAGGGGCTGGGGACACTCGCAGCTGCATGTTGTCCCTCCCCAGCAGCTTCCCCCCGCCCGATGCCAGGGAAGTCATCGCCCTCCGCTTCTGCCTCTGCAGAGCTTTCGCCCCTGCTTCCGCCCACTCCACCCCTCCGGCGCTGCAGCAGGGGCCAGGGTGCAGAGCCGGCAGCCTCCAGGCTGACCTTCCCCACTCTTTTCCCCACTGGATGATGGATAAACCCAGCACAGGCTGGTGCAGCATCTCCAAGGAGGGGCAGCTTTCTAGCCCCAGCTCTCTGGGGCCTCACGAAGCTGTGTTAAACCCCAAAGTTCCTTGGCAGTTCCTGTGGTTTCCCCCTCAGTGAAACAGCATGAAACACTGTAGGAGGAGGGAGCAGTTCTGCGTGCCTGAAGCACTGCAAAGTGCTCATCACCCACTGGGACCTGCCCACAGTTCCTGCAGCCACCCTAAAGCCCAGGGAGCAGTCATGGGACAGCTAAAAGCCTTGTGGGGCTGAGGGGCAGAGGTTCCTCTGGGTAGGGAGAGCCTCACAGCCACAGGATGATGCTCTCATCGGGACCATGGCAGGGCAAAAAATCGCCAGCCCTCTGGGGACCTCCTGCCCCAACCCAAAGGTGATGCAGGACCTGCTTCACACCCTCCTGTTCTCACCAAGTTAACTGCAGCATTTGCCAGAGTGAAAGCCAGGCAGAGGCAGGGTGCGGGTAGGTGCCTGTAGGAGCACTGCCCCCCCCCATGATTTATGGCTGTCTCATGCTGATTTATGGCTGTCTCAGGACAGACCCCGGCCCTGTGAGGTGCAAGGCGTGATGGTGTAGGCAGGTGACTTTAGTAAAACTGGGTGCTGAATGGCAGGAGGAGGCACAGCATCACTTTGGTAGCAGACAAGCCAGAAGGGGTTTTTCAGACTAAATTAAGGCACAGGGGAAGTCCTGAGGATGCTGCTGCTTTGTTTTCAGTTTCCCTTCCCTCAGAAGGTCCCTGGAACATGCTGCCGCCATTGCAGTCACCTCATGTGTCATTTTCCACGTCTCCCTGGCCACCCCTGGGAACAAGTGGTGCTAAGAAGGGAATTCAAGACCCCCATTACTTTCACCCAGAAAATACACTTGTCTGGATCTGGCTCAGCTGAGCTCAGTGCCTGTCAAGCATGGCTGTGGCCACAGTCTTGGCAAAGGGATGGGGACATCACTCCCACAGAGGCTCAGGTTATCCTTTCCAACATGTATTCCCAAGTACTACCCAAGCAGAGCACCGCGCAGTGCTCAGTGCTGCTGGGTGCCTGTTCCCAGGAAGCTGGTGCCTCTGGCCAGGCACTGCAGTGCTTCCAGTAACCGCGCTGCCCGGGAGAGGAGTGGAGACCACCAAGACAAGTAGCTACAAGGAAACTGCCCTAGAAACCTCAACGTGGTGCCACAGGGAGGCTTCTCTCCCCTTGGCCACTGCCACTTAACAGCGTGTCCTGTGGCCCCGCTGGCATCGCTGGTGATGCATGTGGGTACCAGCACTAGTGCTGGCTTCTCTTTCCCTGCACGCCATTGAGGATATTTTGAACTCGTTTAAAATATTCCTGGGGAAGTGTTCAGAAAATTGCTGAACAGGGAAAAACCCTATTTCCAGCGAGTAACCCCTTGACCTGCTCTGTGAAGCTGTCCCATCCATCCCACCGTGGCACCTTATGGCTCCCAGGGCGGGGTGCTCCATTTCACAACCCTGGCCCACAGGAGAAGCTGAGGCGGCTGCTCAGCCCTCCCACTCGCTGCTCCCTGGTGGGGGTTCCTCTCATTTGGGTATGAGAGGCGCGTGTGTGCCCGCTAACCCCTCACACCAGCTGCCAGCAGCGCTGCTCCCAGGGTATGAGACAGGGGCATCCTGCAGGATGCTGGTGTGACACCCACTGGTGCCTGCACCTGGTGCCTCCCTGGGGCACCTGCTCAGCTGCCTTCATGGCCAGTGATCCCAAACTTGGTTCCTGTCTCCAGCCTCCTGAGACGTGAAGACACTCCCGAGCTCCCACCACCCACACCCAGCTGGAGCCTGGTGAGGATGAGCTTGCAGGGAACTGCCAAAGAGCAACCGTCCCCCCCCCCCCAGGACCCACCTTCACAAATAGCTCGATCTCAGGCTCTTCGGTGGCGCTGTGCTGCCGACTCTCCATCCCAGGAGCGTGGGGAGGGATCGCTCACTGCTGCGCTGACTTGGTCTGTCCTCCGTGGAGCACCAGCACGGAAGGCTTTCAGAGGGTTGAGGGCTTGAGCACCTTGGCTGCGCTCACACCCGCTCGCGGAGGGCCGGGGCTTGCCCTTTCCTTCCTTTTGAAGCGGGGAGGAGCAATGGGGTGTGCGTCTGCCGGGACCTGCCACCGGGGAGGGGGAAGCTGTGAGGCCTCCCAGCCGTGACTCAGCACGGGTCTATCTGGATGCTTTCACGGGTCCCCTTCCAGTCTATCGCACCCACCCAGGCGCTGCTCTGGTGTCTGGGAGCCCTGGGCTGGCAGCCCCAGCACCACTGCCATTGCTTCCCTGCCAGCTGGGAATGGGGGTTCTACAGGGGAAGCATCTCTCCCGTCACTCCTCACGCTGCTCCACTCTGGTCTTGCCCCTTTGCCATTCTCCCACCCTTGCGCCCAGACACCAGAGCCCAGGTCTTGCCACTTCTTTCTCTCTCGGGGGTGAACCAAGCTGTCACCTTCCCACTGCCTCCCAAGGCACAAGAGCACAGCTCCCCTGCCTGCCCAGCACCACCAGGGCGGGCTCCTCAGAGCACCCCTGGTTGAAAGGAGCCAGGCACAGGCCTCAGCTGTGCTGCAGAGCAGCCCAGGAGGGTGCAGTGGGAGCCCCAGAGTGCTGCTGGCAACAGCCCAGCCGGGGCAGCGCGTGGCAAGATGATGGGAGGTATCCAGGGCTGACCCCTGCCAGGGCCCCCCCGTTCCTGGAATTTGGGCTGTGTCACAGGAAGGATGACCACTTGCTTTCCTCCTCAGGATGGGAGTGAAGTGTTCTCTGTCAGATCATCCTGGCTGCGGGCCCAGAGGAGACGGCTTCCCAGCACCCACGTGCTTCACTCCTCTCTTGGGCAAGTCCCATCTCACTCCTTGGGACCCTGTATCTGGCACCGAACTTTACACAAATGGAGATCCCAATTCAGCCCACTCCCCCGCCCCCCCCCCCCCCGGTTGGGTAAGCTCAGGCTTTCCTAAAACTCAACAAGCCCTGATAAAGAGTCCACCCGAAGCAATCGTGCTGGGAAAGGATTGTGTAGGCTCCCAAGGGAGATGTTTCTCCTTGGTCTTGCTGTGCAGCCCAGAGCGGTGCTTACACCATGGGCTGTGCGGGGAGTGGGGAACTGGGAGGCATTTTTCTCTCTGCCCCATCAAAGCATTTGGAGGACTTGACACTGCGCCTGATGGGTCAGGAAACTGCCCAGTAAGCGAGAGGGGTGAATTAATGACACTGTGAGCGTCAAGTGCGGCCACGGCAGCACCCCTAGGACCCATCCTACTGCCTGCACCCTGCTATGGACCCCTGGATGATGTGTGCTGGTCCCTGCTGCTGCCCCAGCCCGAGGGGTGCTGAGCCTGCTGGGGCGCTCCGGCTCCTTGCACTGCCGGCGGCTGCTTGAGGCTGACCTCAGCCGGATGCATTCCCCCGAGCCACCAGCTGAGGCAGCAGGCAGGGGTTTAACTGAACTGCTGTGCTGCGGGGCACTGCACGGTGCCCTCCTCTGGGATGTCGAAGTGCCCCATATACAGCCCTGCCGAGGCTGCAGGGGCAGAAGAGCAGTAGCAAAGAGGCCCCGGCCCGCAGTGGGTTTTGCAGGGAGGGTGTTTGCCCTCCCCACAAAGGAGGCACTCCGGCAGCCCTTCCCTTCCTCCTCAGAAGGCCAAAATGGAGATTACAACACACATGCATCCGGACTTCTGCCTCACCGTGCCAGTGCAAAAGCAGGAGGCAAGTTGGAAGCCCCTGTGGTGAACAAAGGCGTGTGGGAAAGGGGCTGCCGGCTGCCAGCGACAGCGGTGCCAAGGCACAGAACCACTTGTGCCTCTGGGAGCACGTCCCTCCGTCCCTCCCCGCGGGGGGGTCCCTGTGCTGAGCGTGCCCCAGCTGACCAGAGCAGCCCCTTGCACTGGCAGCGCACACAGAGCGGGCTCAGAGGCCCTGCCTGGGCAGGGCACAGAAACGAGCCATTGTCCCCATGCTGCCTGCCTGGCGCCAGCCGCCACTGTGACCACGTTGCAGCCAGCAGCACTCGTGCCATGGCCGGGCTGGTAGGGACAGCAGCAGCCCTGGTCCTCCTCTGCCTGGCCGTGGGGCTGGAGGCCAGCCCGGAGCTCTCTGGTGAGTCGGGGCATAGGCAGGGTTGTGAGGGATGCTGGGGACGGTGCAAGGGGTGGGTGAAGCAATAGCAGATTTGGGGGGCTCAGGACAACAAGTGAGGCACCAACCGCTGAAGGCCAGAGGAAGTTTGCCAAAAAGAAATTGGGGTTTTGCATCCTCACCACAGCAGGGCTGGCTCTAAAACCACCCTGTACATGCCCCACAGCCCTGGTGTGAGTGAGGGGGCCGCTTCCTGCGCTGCTGCTGTGCTCCATTGGACAGTTTGGAGGCAGAAATGCAAAACACCAAATCTTAAGGCAGACCCCAGTTTTCCTGAGCCCCCCATGCACAGACATGATACTCATGGTCTTGGGTGGTGTGTGAAGCTGAAGACTCCTGGAGTACCCAGGGCTTCTCTGCAAGCCTTTGCTGCTCTGAAAAATCGAGGGCAGAGATGGGCCGAAGCTCTACCCAGTTCCTGGCTGGAACTGGTGACTGTGATCCCCATCCAGAGCTGCCCATGAGGAGGGGGCTGCAAGGTGCACTGCCACAGGGCACGGCCAGACCTTCTCCCAAGGGCAGCACTGGTAGCCAAGGTGGAAGTTTGGGATCTCTTGTGCCACAGCACTTGGAATAGTGAGGAGGGTGCAGGCACAAACCAGCCCCGCATCACTTCACCCCCAGGTATCCATCATGGAACCACTGAGCGGCAGCACAGGCACTGAGGAGAAGGAGGAGGAGGAGGAGGAGGAGGATGTGATTTCATCCGGGCAGAGCTGACTGCACAGCTGCACCGGCAGGGACTGAGTCAGTCATGCTGGATGCACTCACATTCTGCCTGCAGCCTCCTCACCATGGCTTCACTCAGAAAAAATCTTCACAAGTGCTCGCTGCCCAAAGTGTTGTGATGGAGCAGCAGAGGAGGCTGCTGCAGGGCAGGCTGGACTTGGGGAAACCCATTTCTCCCCTGTTCCTCGCCCATGTCCCTCAGCCCATCGTGCCCCAACTACCCGGGCACCAGCTGCCTCAGTGATGGGAAGGTCGGCCTGGAGATGGTGCCAGGCAGAAGCCGAGTGTCTCCAGAACCTGCACAAGAGCCTGGATGCTGCAGCAAGAGTGGACCTGCTGCTTCCATGGGTGCAGGGGAAGGAGATGGGGCCAGCAGGGTCCTGGGCAGAGACCCCTGTGCCTCGAGGCCCACAGCACCCCGTGATGTGGAGTGACAAGAGGAGAGGTACAGGACAGGGTTTGTCCTGCCCTCTTCATGTGGGCACTGCACCCCAAGGGTCTGATCTAGCTCTGATGTGCCCTCCATGGAGCACCTTTGCATCTCACTGGAGCTCTGATATGGCTAAGACAGCATGTCTACTCCCATCCACCCTCTGCCTCTCCTCTCTTCTCTCCTCCAGCACTCAGAGGAGAAGGCAAGGGCTCGTCTGCTCAGGGCTGCAGCCCTTCCTCTTGCTCATCCTACACTTGCAAGGAGAAAGATTAACCCCGATTAACTCCCAGCAGCTCCCAGCTGCATCCCTGGCTGCCTCTGGGGCAGGATGCCAGCAGCAGGGGACAGAGGGTTCATGGTGGCAAGGGAGGTGAAAGGGGCCCTTTGTGCAGCTGGGCCTGGCACTGGTTTGCAGAGGGACAGCAGGAGAAGCATGGGGCTGGATGCTGGAGCTCCCACCTCCTTGTGTTGGTCTGGGGGAGTTTGACACAGCGCAGGATAGGGTCGGGGTGCGTGTCCTGCCCGGGACCCTGGCATAGGACTGGGATGTGAGTCCCTCCAAGGACTCCACAGCTGAGGACTGGGGTCTGTGACACAACTTAGGCAGGATTAGAAGGGAGAATTCAGGGAGAGAAGAGGCCAGTTCCCATTGGAAAGGCTCGCACCAATGCACTGGGCTTCTCTGGCAGAGATGGGGTCAGCTGGGCTCAGAGAATGACTTGGTGGCTCACACCCATTCACACCAATGCAGACAACTGTGGGAGCTCGCAGAGGCCGCTGGACCCTTCCTTTCTCCAGCCCACGGCTTGACATCTTGTCACATAGCATCCTCCTCTCCCCGCTCTGGCAATAATCTCTGGGTGATCATCTCTGGCTCATCCTTGCTCAGTCTTCCCTGTGTCTCCACATCTAACTTGATTTTCTCTAAACCTTTGAACCTTCATGGGATTCTGTTCTTATTTTTCCTGACCTGTCATTCGGCCTCCAGCTTTCACTTCCCTTTGCTAACCAGCTCAGCTGCTCCATACTGCTCCCTAGCCCCTTGGCTGCAATGCTGGATGTGAGATTTGCTGTGAGTCCACCCTGCTCCTGTTTGCCCTGTACGTGCCCAGCCCAGGTTGTCCTCACTGCCACCAGCTGCCAGGAGCTCAGCACCACCACCGCTGTGCTCCAGCATCCCCCCGGCCAATGCCACCGTGCTCTCTCCCCACCCAGGGTACCTGCGCAAGGTACTGAGGAACCACACCACGCACACATGTGATGGGGAGCAGCTCCTCATCGTCTGCCCTCACAGGACCACCATCAGCATCCTCGGAGCCTTCTACGGGCGTCGCGTGCCCAGCCCCAACCTCTGCCCCAGCCCTGGCAATGACTCCCAGGAGAGCACTGAATGCATGTCCACCACAGCCCACCTGGTAAGGGCAAGGTCTCGGGGACCAGGACCCACCCAGCTCCTTCCCTGGGTCACTGGGCTGCCTGCTTTGGCTGGGCGGCTGTACCGCAAGGGAGGCTGCTACCATCGGCATCGCGATTCACCTGTGGGATCCCTTCCTGGGAGGGTTTTTGGGAGATGAGGGTGGATACGGCCTTCTGCAGTGGGTCGCTGGGCAGGCAGGAGGCGCTGCTCCGTCCTGAGCTGTGATTCTCGAGTAATCCCGCAGGATGCCGCAGGATGCAGCCCTGGCAGCTGGGCTGGGTCCTGGCAGTTGACGCGGGACAGGCCCAGGAGGGCTCAGCACAGAGCCCCTCTTCCTGGGCCAGGAGAAGCACTTGTCCTTCAGGCAGCCCCCGGGAAGCAGGTTCATGAGGGAGGCCCAAAGGGGAGCCTGTGGGTGGCAGTAGCTGGCACAGGAAGGAAAGGCAGGCAGGACCCAGGGAGGGGGCAGCAGGAGAGTCCCTCGATGGGGACATGGTGTCACGTGCTGCTTTTCTATTGGGGTTACAGCTCCTTGAGGAGCTGGGACCTGCGAAACTGCAGCTGCATGCAGGTGCCCGTGGGGAAGGGGAACGTGGATTTTGAGACGAGGAACAAGAGCTGAGGGACCAGTTCCCTGCTCCAGGAGCTCGTGAAGCTTTGCTGCCCTGTCCTGCTCCAGCTGCAGATCCCCTCCTGGTATCCTGCATATCCCAGGAGCTCTGCAAGGGCAGAGCTGGACCATGCCGGCCCCACAAATCATGCTGCAGGGTCTCCCAAGCTTACGTGTCAAGCACAGGATGGGGGATGTGACCCAGCAGAGATGTTTGGAGACCAAAGAGACAGACAGGGGCGCCATCACCACAGGTGGTGGGATCCCAGCTGCAGGGCAATCCACTTCTCAGGGGGATGCGGGGGGCTGGTACAACAGCCCTGCGGGCTGCCCGAACCCAAAGCTATTGGGTGGGCAGCAGCAAAGGGCACCCAGTGCCTGAGAGGTCTGTTGGTTGCACGTGTGCTTTACACAGAGCCTCATCTGGGTGCATGGGTGTCGCACAGGGCTGCGTTACGGTGCACACTGACTGTGCTGGCACGAAGCTCTGTGTGAGTGCAGAGGGCTGGTTCAGGAGCCAACACGGGGGGGGGGCTTCGGGTGGGAGCAGCCGTGGGACACCTCTGCAAGGGGAGAAGCTTTTTGTCTGAGCCTGGTGGTGGCACCGAGGTGGTGAGCACAGCCTCAGAACTCCTCACCCACCTCCTTGTCTGTTCCACTTTGCTCTCCAGAAGCTGCTGGCTGAGTGTCAGGACCAGCAGTGGTGCCAGTTCTCAGTGCACAGCCAAGTCTTTGGGCCAGACCCGTGCCCGGACACACACAAGTACCTCATTGTTTCCTACAAATGCCGGCCAGGTAAGGTGGAGTGGGATCTGCGCAATGCTGTCAGGGCCTCTCCCCAGCCTCAGCTGCTTGGGAAGGGCAGAGAGCGGAGCTGAGATGCTCCTGCGCCTTGCGGCCCTCCTGCAGCACTGCGGCTTGGGATGTGATGGGGCGCTCCACAATGTCACACCCCAGGGAACCATCGGGTCAAAACTGTGTGTGAAAATGACAAGCTGAGGCTGCAGTGCCGACCAAAATCCGTGCTGGCCATTTATTCTGCCATTTATGGACGATTCCTGCGGGGGAAACCAGAGTGTGATGCCCTGAACACTGTGGGGCCCCATATAGGTACGCCAGAATGGGTCAAGCCAGAGAAACAGGGACAGAAGCTGGGCAGAGAGCATGGCACAAGTATGGCATCGGGCTGCCCCTGTGCCTCTCAGTGCCCCACAGGCAGGGGCAGGCAGGTCTGCCCACGGGTCCATGCCCCATGTCTTTGCAGAGTGCTTGGCTCCGGACGCCCTGCGGAGGGTCTCCAGGAAGTGCCACCGCAGGGGGAACTGCACAGTGGCTGCTGACCAGGCCACTTTCGGGGATCCATGCCTCCCTGGCACAAAGAAACAGCTACGAGTGTCCTACACCTGCGGTGAGAGTCACCACGGGGCCGGGGCCACAGGGGAGCCCCTGTTATGCAACCCCGTGCCACACAGGCAAGGTGTGGGGCTGCCGGGCATGCAGGCGGCTGCTGGGTGGTGATGCTCCGTGTGTGCTCTCCTTGCAGTGCCCAAGCAGCTGCTGGAGGAGGTGGGCCCTGACACCTCGGACCCCTTCCTGCTCTCGGACTACATGCACGGTATCATGAGGGGGAGGCTATGTCAAAAGCCACGTGTTCACACCTGGGTGAACCAGGCCTTCCTTGGCCTGTCTGTACCTATGGTGCCCACCACTGGCACACATCCCACAGCTCTACCCCAGCATCACTGTCCCATGGCTAATGCCACCCATCAGTCAGTGCCCACATCTAAGCAGCTGGAGGGATGTGGTCACTCGGAGCTGAGAAGAAGGGGACCCAGCAGGAGCATCCTGCAGGCAGAGAAGCACTTGTGCAGGAAGGAAGGAGAGTGGCCATGGGGATGAGGGCAGGCAGTAGGCAGCAGGGCGCTGGGGAGTACCCTGTGCCTTAGCTCACATCCCCTTGTCCACTACAGGTGGCTGGTACAAAGGGCCCAGGTTCTCCAAGCTCCGGGAAGACCGGATGATTTTTACTAGCACTCTGGCAGCTTTTGCCCACCTCTGGGGTACGTGCACTCCCCGGTTCTCATGCAGCACCTGGGGGAGCGGGACAGGCTTGGGAGGGTGGCTCAGGCCCCATGGTGGCCCCCACTCAGCCCTGGCTTGAGCACCCATGCTGGTCTGGGAGCACAAGAACAGGAGCTCAGAAGAGGAATGAGCCCCAGGGTCCTGCAGCATCCATGGCTGCAGTGCTGCTGTGATCATGCCCGCAGACCTTCCTTCTCTGACTGGCATTAGCTGGGTCTCCTTCCTTCCTGCCCTGTCTGTGGGGGCACTGACGGAGAACACTGTTCTGCAGGCAAAAGTTTCCCTTGCCAGGGGAAATAGCTTATTTAAGTCCCTGGCAAGACGATTCCTCCACCTGTTCTCCCTACCCTGCATCCCAATGGGGGTTTCATATGGAGAAAGGGGCATTTCGGGACACTGGTGGGTGCTGATGTTGGGTGAGGCTCCCATTTTCACTGGGGCAATCAGCCCTGGCTGCTGAGGGCAACGCTGCTCTCTTCCTCTTACATACGCCCAGCAGTGGGGCGTTCCCAGGCACTGGTACCTGCAGGCCTCAGAGGCAGTATGTACCCTGGTGTCTCTCTTTGCTCTTCACCCCCCAGGCGTCCCAGAGAAAGTTGGTCTTTACTTTCTTTGTGGGGTCTCCGGAGGCCTCATGCTCCTGCTGTGCATTGTCAGCCCCAAAACCACCTTCCTCCAGGAGGTGGGGGAGGCTCTCAGAGACCCAGAGCTGGGAAGCAGCTCAGAGCTGGGCAGGACCAAGCTTCAGGATGAGCAGGATGAAGACCTTCCTGATGACAGCTCTTCGGACTCCTCCTTCCGCCGCCTCACCCGCACCTACCGTGCCACCGACAGCATCTTCAGCCCTGAGCTGACGGCAGCCATGGAAGGAGCGGTGGAACACCAGGGCTGTGGCGGAGAGGAGATCTGGATGCCAAAGGAGTCAAGCCCATATGCCATCCACAAGATCAAATCGGCCACCAAATGAGAACTGGAAGAAAATGAAGGGAGAGCAATGTGGGGGTGGAGGCTGAGTGGGATCAAACATGGGAGAGATGGAGTTTGTGCTCCTCAGGGTGAGTGGCAGCAGGCCCACAGCGGCCCCGGTGTGGCCATCAATTCACTGCTCCACCAGCCTGGAAAACTCTAACCCAGGGGTGGTAAGAGGTAGTCCCTGGGTGTGCTGAGGGGCTGCAGGGTGGCCCCAGGGACCGCCGGCTGCTTTGCTGCAAACACGGCACTAACCCTAAGATAACCTCCCTGTTCCTGGCTCATGCTGGCTGGCTTTAGTACTTACCCATGCTCAGCCAAGGCTGCCCTGAGCCTTCCCAGGCTGTTTACTCCTGTTTCTTCTTGGATGTTGCTTCTTCCACCCCTGATGCTGCCAACACCCCACAGTGTTTGGGCTGCATGCTGACAGCAGGGATGCAGGGAGGGCGCAGGCAGAGCTGGTGGGAAAGCATCACCTAGCACAGCCCTCCCATGCCACGGGCCTTGCGGCCCCACTTCCCCCAGGAAGCTCAGCACAGGGCTGGTGCTCTACCCCTGGCTTTCCTTCGTGCTTCCTCCACTGGCAAGGGAGCCCCAGAGGTAACTCACTGGTGCTTTTTCCAGTAAATAAACACAAGGGCTTGTATGGCAATGTCTCCCTGACCCCTGCCATTAGTGGTGTATATGGAGAGAAAAGGAAGTGGCAAACCTCGGCCTTCCCTGTGCAGAAGATCTCCTGGCCTCCTGCCTGTGTTTCTGGCACTGGGCCATAAGGAGCAACAAGTTGAGCCTGTTTTAGCATGGGAAAGGATAAGGGTTTAGCCTGAGGAAGGGAAAGGGGGGGAAAACGGTTCATATGGATCCCATGAATGATGATTCCCTGCCCTCACTCCTCTTGAGCCTGAGCCTCTCTGTTTGGTGAGCAATCACGGAGCAAGCATCCCCAGATGCTGTGCACAGGGGCTTTTCAGTTCCACAGCCTGGGGGCTGCTCCAGCTCCAACAGGCAGCACAGGCTCTGTGGTGCTGCAGGAAGGGGATGCATGGAAGCGGTGACCCAGATGCCACCCAGCAGGGACACTCCAAGCACCAATGGTCTTGAGGTGGTGCACTGCGGGGTCTGTTTCTCCATCCACCACTGCACATGAAGTGCTTGGGCTGGGCACAGCAAGAGAGGGCTGGGGGAGACGTCAGTGCACCCCTTAGTCCAGCTGGTGCAGGTGGTCTCTGGGAGCGGGGGGGCACTGGAGCTGCACTGTGTTCAGCAGTGGATGCTCTCCTGGTGCAGAGCTGAGCACCGTGGCTATGCAGCAGCCTCGTGCTCCTGCTCCAGTGAGGGGGGGCAAGGACTTGTATCCTGCCTGATGTGGGGGTTTGCTGAGTAATGCCAGAGCCCAAGGGGAGTCTAGGTGGCTCTGGCATCAAACTGGCCTCCAGCATCCTTAGATGACAGGCAGGACTGAGACCACAGATTTGCCTCTGTGCTTGGAGGGTTTGCCCAGGGGTTTGCCTTGCAGGGTCCAGTTCTTGCTCCCCCATCTTTTCTCCAGTACCCCTGTGGCACATGAGCTGTGAGCTGCAGCTCCCACAAGTGGGAGCCTCCTGAGGACCTGCAGTATTGTGGGGACTGGAAAATCCAGCTTCCCATGCCAAGCCTGGACAGGATGGGCAGACGTGGACCCGCCCCAAAGCAGGCAGCTTGCCCAAGCCCCCGCAGAGCCACAGGCAAACCTGGATGGAGGTTTTCTGGCTGAAGATCTTATCCCACAGGCCAATGCACTGTGTTTCCATCAGCAGCGGGATGTGTCTCAGCTCTGCCTGGCAAGTATGAACCTGATGCATATTTTTGACTGGAGGACGTACTGCTCCAACATGCACAAGGAGAGGCAGACAGCTGGATCCCACAAGGATTCCAGACCAGCAGTGAGCAAATTTCAGGGAGCTCCCAGGCCAGGGACAGCAGCGGCTGCACCACTGGAGTTGGGGCTTGAGAGGACAAGTGGATGAGCGGGAAATGGGATGGGCTGGAGCTACAGCAGCCCTGACCCTTTCTGGGTACTGACGGCACCCAAGATATGTGGACTTGTCGTGGTTTAAACAAAGTCAGCCATAAATCACACAGTCACTCTCTTACTCCCCCCCCCCCCCCCCTTTTGGCCTCCCCCTGCTCCTGGAGGGATGGGAAGGAGAATCAAAAGAATGCAACTCCCACGGGTTGAGATAACAGTTTAGTAACTAAGGTATAACACAAATCACTACTGCTGCCACTAATAATAACAATGATAAAGGAAGTAACAAGGGAAGAGAATACAACATCTCACCACCAGCCAACCGATAACTTACCCCCCCAGCCCAACCAAGCACCAACCGATACCTCCTCCAACCCCGCAGTGCCCTAGCCCTTCCGGGTAACTCAGTTACATCCTGGGCATGACGTGCTGTGGTATGGAATACCTCTTTGGTCAGTTTGGGTCAGGTGTCCTGTCTGCTTCCTCCCGGCTTCCCCTCCTCCCTGGCAGAGCATGAGGCTCTCAAAGTCCTTGGCCAGACCAAACATTTGAGAAGTAACTGAAAACATCAGTGCTATCAGCGCCATTCCCAGGCCGAAAGTCAAAACCACAGTCCTGCACCAGCTACCAAGAAGGAGAAAAAAAATGACTGCTACTGCTGAACCCAGGACAACTAAACCAGGTTTAACGCCCCCACCAGCCCTTTGAGCACCCAAAAAACATTCTGCTGCTCCTGGCCATCAGCAGCCCCAGGTCTTTCTGCTAGAGATGTGGCAGAGCTGCCTGTATATCGCCCTGTCTGCGGGGAGAAAGGAGTGTAGGATTATCCCAAAGGATTTGGATTAAATTTGGATCTGGAAAGTTTTGCTGGGAATCTGCCAAGGGTTTTGGGGGGAAAAGGAGCTCTCTCCCTGGCCAACATATTAAGCAGCACCCCCTTATGCCCCGCTTCAGGCTGCACCCACAGCAGCGTGTTGCAGCCCTCAGAGCTCAACCAGCGGGGATGAACTGGTGACTGCTGCTGCCATCCCTGCCCGGCCGGGGGTGATGGATCTGCCCTCGGCCTGGGACACCCTCGTGGCTCCTCCTCCTTTCACGAGCAGCAGGTCTTTGATAAGCGGCGGGTGCGCTGTTTAACCTCTTAGTGAGGCAGCTCTGGTTTGTGCCTCGGTAGGTTTGAACGGTGTTCAAGTGATCCTGCAGTGCAGAAACAGCGAACCTTGCACCCAACAAACCACCTTCTCACGGCATCGTGTTAAGACGGCTCTGCCGATGCCTTTGACCGTGTTCTTTAAGCGAACCGAACCACACATTCACAACACCGGCTCACAGGAGCTGCACGGCCAGCCCAGGGTGCCCCGTTCCCCCAGCCAGAGAGCCCAGCCCCGAGCAGGAGGGCAGGCCCGGCTGCGGGCAGGGGTCGAGCCCGCTACAGAAGCACTGGGCCCAGATGCCTGCGGAGGTCGTTCCACCCGAGCGGGGGATGCTCCCCGGTGAGCCGGATCCCACAGGGGGTGATGGAACAGCGGCCGCACCACCACGGCCCAACCTCAGCCCAAGACCCACCATGACACCCTGCCTAGCGACCCCGCGGCACCCATTTAAACGGCAACGCGTCCTCACCAATCACCGCCCGCCTCGGGGCCGGGCGGCCCGCCCCGCTGTCAGCTCGGGCTTCTATTGGTTGCCGGGGCTGAATTTTAAACCCTGCCGTCCTGCCCCTTAGCAACCGCATCCCTACCTGCTCGCCGATTGGCACCCGCGTGGCTCCGCCCCGCACTCTGATTGGAGGACCCTCGGCCAGTGCTGGCCTGCGGCTGCCGAACTGCTACTTTCAAAAGAGCCGGGGCCGGCTGCGGCGTGGAGCTGGGTGCGGGTGAGTGCGGTGGGGCCGCGGGGTCTGGGCTCCTCGGGTGCCGGGGAGGGCGGCTTCTAGGACCCACGACCCTTCGGGAGCTGCAGGGGAGGGGGGTCTTCGGCTCTCTACGGGATCCTGGGCCGCAGGGCAGTGCAACCTGCTCTTGGGGGTGGATGCTGAGCTCCTTCCTCCTTCGAGGGTGCCGGACCGCTGCTCGCTATGGGCTCGGTATCCCCCTGTAGGCCCGTTCCCCAGCTCCCTGGGGGAGGGCAGCGGTGGGAATCCCTGTCCTGGGGGCTTCTGCTCCTTTGGAGTGTGGAGGTTGTCCTAAGCTCACTTACCCACCCTGTGTTTGGGGTGGGGTGTGAAGCGGTGGGAGCTCGTGCATCCCTCTCTGGGATGCAGGGAGCTGTGCACTGTCTCTCACACATCAGCCCTGCTCCCAGCAGGGTGCTGGTGACAGGGGTCATGGGGCTCCATGTCTGTTGTGTCCTGTTTTCCCCTGGGAGGAGCACACCAGCCCTTCCCTGCACCCCCAGAACATCTCCTGCCATGCTTGGGGAGGGTGTTGGTGCTTGTCCCTGCTGCACTACCCCAAGGAGGGACAAGTGCTGTGGCCTGTGAGGGTGTCTCTGGGCAGCCGCCTGCATCAAGTCCTGCTCCACTCCCAGCTTGTTTGTAGAGACTGAGGGAGAGGATGCCGTTGACACGCAATGCCAAGATGGTGATCACCAAGCAGCCCCGAGCAGGCAAGATGGGTCCTGCTGCAGAGAATGCTAACCCTGAAAAGGTGAGTCCTGAGCCATGTGAGGGATGTGGGAGTCTCCTATGGGGCAGCAGGCTGCCATTTCAAACAGCTTCTATTGCAGGAGGAGAGCTGTCAGGCCAAGAGGTCTCCATCCTCACCCCAGGGTGCACCCAAGAAGAGGTCGGCATTCGGGGATATCACCAATGTAAGTGCTTCTGATTTGGTACCCCCTTTGAGCCCTCCAAAGGAGTAGGGCTGCGTACCCACTCCAGCACAGACTGGGGGGTGCCCCATGTCCTGTCTGTGGGAGGACAGGTCTCCCTGCAAGGCACCCCTCTGTATGCCCCCATTCTCACCCAAACAGTCTCACAAGAACCAGGTGGTGGCAGGGAAGAAGGAGGCCGTGAAAGTGGCACCAAACAAGGCACAGAGAGCCCATGCTGCTCTGGGGGTGGCCAAGAACAACGAGATCAACCTGAAAAAGTGAGTAGCCAGAGGAGATGGGGACTAGGACCAGGGGATCTCTCCCACGGGGAAGAGCAAGCTGTGGTGGGGACTTCCTTTGGGCAGGGGAGACCATGAAACCAGATGGGGAGGGCAGACAATAGGTAAAACAGCCCAAAGTTATGCCAGAGCAGGTTTAGGTTGGATACTAGGAAATATTTCCTTACCAAAAGGCTTGTCAAACACTGGAACGGGCTGCCCAGGGAAGCAGTTGTTTGACCATCCCTGGAGGTGTTTAGAAGTCACATGGATGTGGTACTTGAGGGCATTAAACTTGTATAAACAGCACTTGGAGGCATTAAACTTGCATGAACAGCAAGTTTAGCTGTGAACTTGGCAGCATTAGGTTTGCAGTTGGACTGGATGACATTAAAAGTCTTTTCCAACCTAAATGATTCTAAGAGTCAATATGGGGAATATTCTAGGGGTGGTTTAGACCCTTCCTCAGGCAGCAAGGGGCTCTGGAGAATCAGGCAGGAGATCTGACCTCCTCCCAGCAATGATTCACATTCTTGTCCTGTTCAGGTCAATGAAGAAAAGTCCCCCAGTAGAGGCTCCTGCAGAACCCAAGGAGGATCCTGTGCCAGAGGAGCCAGTGCCTGCTCAGGTACTGGATCCCTCCAAGGAGAGGGTATGGACCCTGGGCTGCAGCATGGCCCCAGTCCCATTCTGATGGTGCTGGTCTTAGGCTACCACTGGTGATGTCAGGGCACTGTGCAGTGCTTTGTACCTCAGACACTTGGGCAGTGTGATGTGAAGCTGGGGAGGGTTTGGGGTAAGCCCCCAAACCTTCTGTCTTCAAAAGACCTTCTACGGAAAAGAGTAGGGTGGGGCTGCAGCGTGATGGGGGCAGATGGGAAATGGGGGCCAGAGGTACTTCAGCCTTGTCCTCAAGGAGTGACCAGCACACACAGGGCTCAGGGTTATCCCCTGAGCGCTGGCTCTGTCACACCAGGTGCCTGCTGTGGAGGACATTGACAAGGAGCAGCTGGGTGACCCCTATGCCAATGCCGAGTACGCCAAAGACATCTTTGAGTACATGCGGGGAAGAGAGGTGGGTGATGCCTGTCTAGGGAGTGCACTGGTGTGAGCAGGTCTGCCTGCTGCCTGGAGGCTCTGGTGGGGGTCTGCATGGACAGGAGGGGGTTTGCTTGAGGGCGCTGGTGCCTGGTGAGTCCCTGACAGCCAGTACCTTGGCAGGAGAAGTTTATACTCCCTGACTACATGGACAAGCAGCCAGACATCAGCGGGGACATGCGTGCCATCCTGGTGGACTGGATGGTGGAGGTGCAGGTAAGTACCATGGCATGGGGAGGGGGCATGGCCTTCTGCAGGTTTATCCCAACCTGGTTTTGGTGGGGGGGGGGGGGGGGGAATCACAGTGTGGTGGCAGAGGCTCCTGTGGGTGTCCCCAGTTCAGAGCTGACCTTGCCCTTCCCCAGGCTGGGGATGAGCCTAGCCCCATGGGCACCTCTGTCCCCTGGAATGGGGGGGGGGGGGGGGGGGGGGGGGGGCAGGTGGTTCTGGCTTCTGCCTGACACCTCCCTCCTTCCTCCTTCTCTGCAGGAGAACTTTGAGCTGAATCATGAGACGCTGTATCTGGCTGTGAAGCTGGTGGACCACTACCTGGTGGAGGTGGTGAGCATGAGGGACAAGCTGCAGCTCATTGGCTCCACTGCCATCCTCATTGCCTCCAAATTTGAGGTGACTCCTCATGTGCTGTGTTGGGGTGGAGTGGGTGCTGTGCCTGCCTCATCCCCACAGGTCATTGAAGAAGGCCAGGTCCCTGTGGTGCCAGGCCATTCCCCTGGGAGCAGCTTGGGGTGGCATGCCTGTCCTTGTGTTGACCCTTCCTGTGCCAAAGGGCTGTGAATGCAGTCCTCATGGGCTGGATCCTGTCTCCTGGTGTCACTGGAGACCTGGCTTCTCTCTGCTCCGGAGAGACTACCAGGACACCCAAGCTCCCCTCAGGCAAGCAAGGCTTTGAGTCACTGCCACAGGCTGGGGCAGTGCAGGTGACACACAAGCCCCACTGGGTGTTGTAACAGTCCTTTAGGGTCTGGCAGGGCGTGAGCCCTTACAGGGCCTGCAGACTGGTAGGATTTCCTGCGTAGTGCCAGGGTGAGCCCTGTCATGGTGTTAAGTGGTTGTGCCTCACCAGGAGCGGTGCCCACCATGTGTGGATGACTTCCTCTACATCTGTGACGATGCCTACAAGCGGGAAGAGCTCATTGCTATGGAGATGAGCATCCTCAGCACCCTCAAGTTCGACATCAACATCCCCATCCCCTACCGCTTCCTGCGACGCTTTGCCAAGGTGGGTGTAGCAGGAGGGTGGGCTGGTTTCACAGTGCCTCCAGACACCCCATATGCTGGCTTCCCAGGGGGTGACATGCATCCCTGAGGCCCAGGGCTCACAACAAGGAAGGGTTGGGCCAGGTGTGAGGCTGCTGGTGGGGTGTGGAATCTGTGTCCTGTACCCCAGAGGCAACACTAGATCCTGAAAAGGGTGAGAAGGGGGAGGAAGCATCATTGTTGTAGAGGCTGAGCCTTTCCCTGCATGCCTGCCTGGCCGCAGTGTGCCCGTGCCACCATGGAGACGCTGACACTGGCCCGCTTCCTCTGCGAGATGACCCTGCAGGAGTACGACTATGCCCGTGAGAGCCCCTCAAAGCTGGCTGCCAGCTGCCTGCTGCTGGCGCTCACCATGAAGAATCTCGGTGGCTGGGTAAGTGCCCACCCAGACCCATGCTCTGCCAAGGTGCCCGGGGAGGCACCGTGGGGTGCGGGAGTGGATGGAGCAGTGTGCGGGGGTGATGCTCCAGGACTATGCTCAGGTTTGGGGGGCTGGAGAGGGAAGATCATGGCTATGCTCTCACGGAGAGTACCCAGCCCTGTTGTCACTTTGCAGACCCCCACACTGGAGTACTACAGTGGGTACCGCTCGCAGGACCTGCACCCTCTGGTCAAGAGACTGAATTTCCTGCTCACATACCAGCCACGGGACAAGCTGAAGGCTGTGCGCACCAAGTACTCACACAGGTGAGCATCGCAGGGCTCTGCCCTCTCTGTGCAGGGTGGCACCACCACAACCCCATGCCTTTGTGTGCTGCAGAGAACTGTGGGGCCCTGATGGGTGGGGCTGTAGCTGAGGTCTGAACCAACATGCATCCTTCCAGGGTCTTCTTTGAGGTTGCCAAGGTCACCCCCATGGACATGCTCAAGCTGGAGGAGATACTGAAGAACTGCTAGCCCTGTCTCTGTACATAGCCTGTAAATAGCTGGGCGCTCTCTGGTGAAGGAGCACCATGTACATAAAAAACAATTTTAAGTAAATGGGAGGGAGTGGGATTAGAAAAGAAAAGTCATGTAGCTGTGAATAAAATACTGGGTTTGTCTTATGGGCTGGTTGGTTTTGGGACAGGGGCAGGGATGAAGGTGAGTACGCTGCAGTTCCCCTTGCCAGGTTGGGGCAGGGGCTGGGGGCTAGTTGCATGATGTGGAGCAGGAAGCTGAGGGGTGAAGGATGGAAGGGTCTTCACCCCCACCCCCCTGCCTTCCCCTCAGTAATGAGACTACATGAGCAGCAGCAACGAGTGTCTCTTCTCCAGATATTTACACAGCTTAAATACCCACATGGGGAAGGGGAATCTCTGCTTTGGCCCCAGCTTGGGCACACGTGGCAGCCCCAGCTCCTCTAGTGATGCTGCCAGGGCCTGGATGGGAGGTTAGACCTTAGTTTCAGTGTTTCCAGCCCCACCGGCTTGCGGAGAAGCAGCAGTTTCAGGGACACTGGGGGATGAACAAGCAAAGCAAGGCAAGCAGGGGTGCTCCAACCGCACGGGGCACAGCAGGGACCTTGCACCTCCCTGCCCGACCCCTGGTCCCTAGGGGTAGCACACGGCATGGCCTAGGGTGGGTTGCTGAGCTCCTTAATGGCCTGGAGGATTCTCTTCATGTGGCCCACTTTGGTGATGCCTAGGTCCTGCAGGGAGGAGAGAGGGCTGTTGATGTGCTCATAGGGGACCAGCCCTTGCCATGGGCAAGCTGCAGTGTGGAGGACAAGGTTGCAATGCCCAGCTCTCCCCATGCTCCCTGCCAGAGCATGGTCCTTGCTAGAAGCCTTCTGTCCTCTTACGCGCATGTCCCCATGCCTGGGTGCAGCAGCAGCAGGCATGGTGCTGGTGATCCTGGTATGGGTGTTCAGAGCCTTGCAAGCTGGATATCCAGGGCCAGCCTGCTTCCCTCCTCCCACCCCCTGCATGCCAGCCAAGCAAGCAGTGCATGAGAAGGGCTGTACCTTCAGGTCTCTCCTCTCCAGCAGGATCAACTCAGAGCCCTGGATGTCATGCCGAATAAAAATGTCTCTGTACTCCCCTAAACCGAGCGCTTCCAGCCAAGCTGCCACCTCCTCGGAGCCCCACTTGTCTGCTAGCAGGGAGGAAAACCACAAAGGTGGATGGGTCCCGGTGAGGCAGCGGGATATAGCAGAGCATGCACTGAGGGCAGCAGTGGGGGAGGCTGCAGCCAGTATCCCTCCTCCAACCCTGGCAGGGCTGCAGCCATAGCTCAAGCTGGTGAGGTTCCTCCTCTCCTTAGCTTACCTGCAGAGCATCTCAGGATCTCCCCCTTGACAAGCCTCCCAGCCCTGGGGCACAGACTTACCCAAAGGGCTGAGCTGTTCCACAGCCCCTTCTCCCCCTTGCAGTGGTGGTGGAGTAACAGGGCCGGGGGCTCCATATGTCCAATAGCAGAAAAACTAAGGTCTATGGGGCTGTTGATGACAAAGGACATCCCCAGCCAGCCAGGACATGCCCTGTCCCCCTCCCAGAGGGTATCTCCACAGCATGCCCAGGACAGGAAGGCGATGGCATGTAGGGGTCCCTACCAGCATGTGCTGCACGTGCTTTACCTGGGAGCACGCTGTTGGTCTTCTGCTTTTGCACCTTGTCCTTCCTGGGCTTGGGAATGTTGAGGCGAAGCTTGAAGCTGCCCTTGTTGGTGCTGCTGGCACCCTCCTGCAAGAGGCCAGGCTGAGCGGGGTGCTGCAGCCCCTGGGGCCGCCTCTCTCCCGGCCCCTGTGCACCCACCTCCTCAGCAGGGTGGACGATGGGCCCCAGCCAGTGGATGTCCAGCAGCCGCTGCAGCTCCTGGCCTAGCACGCCCAGGGGCCCGTGCAGTGTCTCCTCCTCCTGCGGTGAGTCCAGCTGCGGGCAACAGGGACTGTGCCCAGCTCTGCTGCCATTCCAGAGGCACCAGTGCAGGACGCAGGCTCCTGCACTGGGGACTCGGGGCACTCACCGGCACCCCACTCACCGTCTTCCCCTCCAGGAATGCCCTGGTCTCAGTGTACAGCTCCTTGATGCTCAGCACCACCTCCACAGCCATGTTCCTGCTGAGAAACTGGGGGCCAGGAGGGGTGACCCCATGAATGGCAGGGCCCGGGCTGGCTGGGCAGAGGTTGTCCTGCACCCCTAGCCCCAGCTCACCTCCGAAGGGCCCGCAGTTTTGTTGGAGAGGGCCTCGCTCAGTGCCAGGGAACTGATGTTGACAGCATGTGCCAGCTCCTGCTCCACAGCTTTGTGAGCCTTGGCTGCCTCATGGATCCTGTGGGAGACAGGGGCTGGAGCTGCTGGGGCTCCCTGGGCAGCATGGCATCAGGACACAAACCCCTGGAGCTGTGGGTGGCCGCGCCGCAGCAAATGTCCCCTGCCCCATGGCCACCACATCACCTGTCCCATGGCCGGACCTGGCAATGAGGGTCTCGGCCACCCGCGAGACCTGCTGCAAGAGGCTGCTCTCCTCCTCTGTCAGGTACTCCATGGACTGCTGGGAGCTGAGCCGCGGCCGCGCAGCCGCACGGTAACTCTCCCCCTTCTGTTTGTCCTCCCAGGACTTCAGAGTGCTTTCAAATGCCTGTGAGGGGTGGAGATGGCCCCTCACTCAGCCTGTTGCACCTCCCTGTGTCCCAGCACAGCCCCCCTCCATGGGCTGTGCAACTCCAAGCTGTGCTCACCCGGTCCCGCGTCAGCATCTGGGCTCGGTTCTTGTGCTGGATCTTGATGATGCCAGGTGGCTGAACCCAGGCTTCTCCATCCACCTGCACAGGGACACCCTCATCCCCCCGGATGGTGATCTTCACCACACGGCACTGTGGGGCAGAGAGCCTGGGGTTGGCAGCGCAGCCAGCACTGCTCCACTGGCTTCAACGGCTGCGCAGCCTCCCAGTGCAGTGCCAGTGCCAGCCAGGAACTCAGCTGGTGCCCCAAAAGTGTCCAGCACCATGCAGGTCCTGCAGGGACCCTTGCCCCTACCTGCGCAATGCGATGGTGCTGGAGGTTGATGACCCGGGACACGGCCATCTGGATGCTACCAAAGACGGCCACCACCTCCAGCTTCCTGTCATCAAAGGATGGAGCCCCAAAGTTCTGCAGAGGACCGGTACAAGTGAGACTCCCAGATTGGGCTCATCTTGGGACCCAGATTTTCCCCCCATGTGTGTGCCTGAGGCAGGGACATCCTAGGCTCCTGCCTGAGGGCTCTGAGGTTCCCTGGGTCCATGGGAAGGACATCATGCCGCTCTCCCAGCTCCACAGCACTGGCACTCACATTGTCCTCCTTAGTGCCTCCCCAGAAGTTGATGCCCCCTGCATAGCTGGGGATGTTGAGCACCGCGATGCCCTGCAGGCTCGGCAGCGAGATGGGCACCCCGTCGCACTGCAAGAGAGGGCTGAGCTTGGGGGGCCGCTGCCCCCCACCCACTCCCTGTGCCCCAGACCCATACCTCCAGCTGCACCCGCTGCTCCAGGTTCTTGTAGGTGCGCTGCAGGAGCTCTTTCGTGCCCAGCACCCCGTACCACATCATGTTCTTGGTGCGGCTACTGCAGGGTGAAGCAGGGCAGTGGGAGGGGCTGAGCTCCCTCCTGCTGGGTGCAGGTGGGAAACCTGCTGCAGGAAGGGGTCCCCAGCCAGGCAACATCAGCCCTGAGCCAGCCCCATGGCTCCTGGCACCCTAATAGCCCCTCCTGCTGCGGGCACCCAGGAACCAGAGGCATATATTTTTCCAGGGCTGATCCAGCCAACCTGCACTTCTTGGGGTGCTCATCCCGTTTGTTGTTGAACTCCAGGGAGATCTTGGCATCCAGGCCGATGCCAAAGTAGTTATTCATGACGCATTTCTCTGAGAAGTGGCTGAAAGCAGCAGATGGGGTAAGCGGGTTGGGTGGCAGCTGCACATCACAGACACCCGTGGGGCTGGCACCAGGGGACAGGGTATGAACCCACTGGAGCTATGGTGTGAGCTCCTGGAGGGGCTGGCACTGGGAAGCCTGACTGAAGCAGCACCCAGAGCTCAGAGCTCCCAGCATGAGCACGGTGCTGGCCATGGGGCTAGCAGCAAGAGATCCTGCACCAGGCAGGGAGGCCTGGGCACCAGGGGTGCCACACTTGTGGGCAGAGGATGTCCCAGTGGCCACATCCAGGAGGCAGCATGGTCCCAGCTCTGCTCCCACCCCACAGCGGGGAGCAAGGGTGGGCAAGGGTCCCCAGTGGGACATGGCCCCAGACTCACAGGACACTGGGGTCTTCAGGGAACTGCAAGCTGCCAAAGTTGTCCGACCGGTCCAGGATGACAGAGGAAGATGCAGAGGTCACCGTCTCCCGCCGGGAGCCTGGCCAAGGCGGAGAGAAGGCAGCTGCTGAACTGGCTCTTACTCTGAGCCCATCCCACAGCGCACCCCCATTCCACCCAAAAAAAACACATGTCCCATTGGCATCTTACTCAGCCTCTCTTCCTCCTTGTTGAGTTCCTCTGAACTGTTCTTGCTGGGGCCCATGCTGCCCTGGTAGGCCTGGGTCTGCTTGTTCTGCTCATCCACAGCTGGATGTGAAAAGGGGCATGACAGTGAGTCTGGGCAGCCCTGTGCGCCCTCCCCATGCACCCTCCCTGGGTCAGCCTTGTGGGCTCTGCCCCATGCTGAGGACTTCCATCGGCCAGGCCAAGCACTGGAGAAGGGTTGATGCCCTTGGACTGCACAGCACTGCTGCCACCTCAAGTGTTCAGGTGGGGAAACCAAGGCAGGGGTCTGGCACTAGCCTGGGGTGGCTCCGCAGCCCCATGCAAGCCACTTGCTGCCCCTCACCTTTCTCCGCCTGCTCGATGATCTGCCGCAGGGCTTTCTTCAGGCTGTTTGCCCGCAGCATGAGCTGCTCCTTGGATTTGAAGATGCGCGGCACCGGGCTGGGGTTGAAGCTGCCACCCTTCTCCTGGTCCTTGGTGTCAGCAGGGGTGGCGTGCGCAATTCCCTCAGGGACCACGACAGCCTGAGCCTCCTCGCTGAGCTCCCGCACCAGTGAGTCCAGCTTCTCGTTCAGCATGGCACACTGCAGGATGCCGCCAGCTCAGCACCCTGCCACAAAGCCACATCTCCCCAACAGGGTGGGTGCTTCCTGGGCACCCTGAGTGCTGGCATCCCGTCTTTGCCCAGGCGCTGCATGCCTGACTGGGGACTCTGAGTGTCTGGGTACCCCAGGCACAGCACACCCTGCTGCATGCACAGCAAGGGCACCGGCCACCAGAGCAGACCCCACCAGCCCTTCCACTGCATGGGCTGTGCCCCCCAGCATCACCCTGTCTTTCAGCCACCTCCCCTACAACCCACCTTTCGTGCCATCATCTCTGCCTCCTGCTTGTTCTCTGTTGCCCTCTTGTAAGCACGCCCAACCTCGGCCACAAAGTCATTGACGGTGCCACAGAGGAACCTGCCGGGGGAAGCAGCTGGAAGGTGGGAAGGGGCATGCCACAGCTGAGCACAGCCAGGGGGCTGCCCCAGGGTAATGCCCCCTGCACTAGGGGGGCAGTGCCAGCATGATCTGCCTGGCACCGGTGCTACCGGCAGCCACTGGTGGTGGGGCTCAGCACCGCTGGGGACACAGTGGGGTTCTCCAGCACCCCAATCACCACCCCCCTCCTTACTTTGCAGAGGAGATCACCACCGAGTGCTTGTCTGACTCCAGGATCTTGGCCAGGTGGAAGGCAACAGAGTCAGCATAGTGGGAGATCTGAGCCTGGGGTGGGACAGGAGAAAACAGTTGGAGCCATGACACCCAGCCTGGTGTCCTGCTCCAGGACAGAGCCTTGCCCAGCCAGCCCCGGAACAGGGATGAGCAGCCCTGCTCTGCCATGCCCACACTGCCAGGCAAAAGGGATGCTCAGCCACAGCAGGAGAGAAACTGAGGCAAGGGGTGAAGGTGGAGCACAGGGACGAGTCCAGAACAACCTGCCAGTTTAAGGCCAGCTCTGCCTCACCCTGCTGCCCTCCCCCAAGCACCACAATTACTAGGCTGACACCTGCCAGACTCATGTCATCACCACATGGAGCCAGCTGCCAGTTCCCTCAGCCCTGGTCTCCAAGGACCCCTGGCGTCAGCTCTCCCTGTGCAATCCCACTCTGTGTGCTCCCCCATCGGCTGACTGGGTGAATGGGAACCTGCCCCCAGCCTACCCTGCCTATCTCAAGTCCCCGCCCCCTGGTGGTGCCCACCTGGATGTTGGAGTCCCCATTCTCGTCCTTCAGCGCCAGGGGAGACTGCTTGGGCACCTCATAGGTCAGCACACTCCACCTGCCAAGCAGAGACCACGGCTGCCCGCCATCTCCCGGCGCCACACACAGGGACACGCGAGGTGCCAAGGCTGGGCAGGAGCAGAGCGGCACGTGCCCCGTGCCATGCTCACCGGTCCAGCATCTTGGTGGTGGCTCTCTCCAGCTTCTCGAGGATCTGCAGCAGCTGGGTGTCGTCATCGCACAGGCTGCCCCAGCCCAGCACCCGTGCCAGGTCGTTGCCAGTGCCCAGAGGCAGGACGCCCAGCTGACACTGCGGAGAGGGATGGGACTGAGCTTTCAGAGCAGCTCCTGCGACAAGGAAGTGCTGCCGTACCCATCGCTCTCAGTGCCCCAGGGCATTTGGTGGCTCCTGGCCACAGCGGGGCTGGGGCTGGCTCATGCCAGCCACGGCGGGCACTCCCACTCACCTGCTTGTGGAGGCCCAGGGCATCGATCTCAGAGAGCACCCAGCCCACGCTGCCATCCCCCCCACACACCAGGATCCGGAAGGTGGAGAACTTCTGGAAGAGGCGCAGCCTGGTGCAGGGAGAAGAGACAGGGCTGCAGCTGAGCTGGGTGCCTGCAGCACCCCACCAGCCACCCCGCCCCACCCAGCCCAGAACCTACCCCAGGTGTGGGCCCCCATTCATGAGGTCAAAGACTTGGGCTGGGTTGAGGAACTGCTTGAATTTGCGTAGGAACTTGACGCCCTGGTTGTCCCCGCTCTTGGAGTTGACGAAGGCCAGGAGCGGGCTGGAGCAGCTTGAGGGGCATGTGGCCTTCCAGAAACCTGCAGCGAGCCCGAGAGCACATAAGCCCCAGCCCCGGCTAACAGAGGTGCCTCCAGAGAGCAGAGGCCACATGGACATACTGACTGTGCTGCACCCCTCTGCAGGGTGCTGGGGTCGGGCAGGAGGGACAGCAACTGGGGTTGCCCAGGGGATGACAAGGTGTGGAAGATTAAGAGGTGGAACTGTGAATGGGAGCAGGGATGGAGCTACGGATGGGCAAGGTTAGTGCTGGGGCAGATCCAAACTAGGTTCCTGCTCCATCACTGTCCCTTCAGGCACAAATGTGTCACCAAGCTGATTCACGTCCCTTGGCTGCCACTCCCTAACGGGCAGTGGCGGTGGGCACACAAGAGAGTCAGTATCACATCGTGCCAACAGCCTATCTGTGACCAACCCAGCAAGCCCAGAAGGGAGCAGGACATGCTCCCACCAGGAGTGGTGCTCCCAGAGGTGGCACCAGCAGCTGGCATGACTGCAGGGGACCAGCCACAGCCTGGGGGGCTGCTGACACCCCCAGCTCTGCCGCCTGCTCAGCCAGGACTCCGGTGGGGTGGGTGTGATTCAGAACCCTCAGGAAGCTTGGCAGCCAGCATCGTGCTTTTAAAGAAATGAGATGGGGAATGAAATGTGCCCGATGCAGAGGAGGCTCAGAGCTGGCTCACAGACATGCTCTGCTCCAGCCCATCTTGGCCATACCGGGGCATGGGCCAGTGCCCACTGGCTTGTGCCCTAGGCACACTGGGCGATCCTGTGACAGGGATCCTGCGACAGGGATCCTGCGATAGGGATCCTGCATCAGCCCTCACTGCCAGCAGCACCAGCCCCACAAGGAGGCCCTTGACTGGGACCCCCGGTGCCTCCACCACCTGGGAGCAGCATCCCTCAGCTCAGCACCGGCTGGTCCAGCACGGCCTGGCTTGGCGCAATCTCTGCTCCCAGCCTGGCTGGAGCCGATTGGCAAAGGGAAACACTGGGGGCTGCTGAGTCAGAGTGCGGCTGCCCGGTGGAGCCTGCACCAGCGGCACCCATGCTGAGGGACACCACTGCAGGACGAGGGGACCATGATGGCATGGCTCTGCAACAAAGCTGGGGTCATCGCAGCCACACCAGCCTCAGGAGAGGCACCAGGCAGAGATGCTACTGCAATGAGCTACAAGCAGCACTGGGAGCCAGAGAAGCAGCCGCGTGATGGTTACCCTGACAGCACCTGATGAGTAAGAAGCAGCAGATGAGCCACCAGCTGAGGCGAGCAGTGAAAACTATTAAAGAATGAGGAAAAATATCCAGAGCAGAACAGATTTCGCTTGGCAGAGGCTACTGGGCCCCTCTAGAGAGGGTGTGGGAATGGCGGGGGGGAACCCCAGGTCTGCCCATTGCTTCTCCCCCAGCATCCTGCACTAGCCACAGTGGGGGGGGGGGGAAGAAGCTGTGCTTTGCACTACCAATAGCCCAGCGAGGTTCAGACACGAAGAAATGACAGAAGTGAGGACTTCATCCTCCCCTGCAAGGTGCTGAACCACTGGGGTGCAAAGTGGGGCACCCCACATCAGTGCCCCAGGGCTGGTGCCACTGACCATGGAGGGACCATGGTCAGGGCCACTGTGAGAGTCAGCCTGGTAGAAGCAACTGAAGCCACACACCAGAGACAGGTTCCAACCCCACAGCCCCAGGATAGAGCAGAGGGCAACAAGCAACCCTTACACCAAAGGTGCGGCTGGGATGGACACTGATTCTGGAGCCTACTGATGGTGATATTCCTGGTGCCCCACAGGAAAGCAGGCTTACTGACACAGATCAAAGCCTGTAGAGAGGCTCAGAGAGCTCACAGCCCTATCCCAAACAGGCTGTCCCTCTCCACCCGCAGCCCAGCCCTATCCTCTCCATGACTCACCGTCTGAATCAATGCTGTTCAAGGCTGTCGGCGGGATTATGGACACTTTGTACTGGCCCAGAGGGCACCTCTTGCCAAAGAGCTCCTTGCAGGCACTGTGAACCTGGGGATGCAGAGACAAGTGCATCAGCAGAGCTACGGGTTGTGGCACCAAAGCCCCCAGCCTCAGTTTCCCCAGCGATGCACCCAGGAGGGGCAGGGTGGCCACTGGGATGGACACATCCTTACAATGGCCTTGCACCAGAGACACCGCCAGTCCTGCAGCCTCCGGACGCTGCCGCAGGTCCTGTCGCAGACAGCACAGCGCGCACTGACGGGCAGGTTCCCCTCCAGCCACTGGTGGGGCATGGCCACCTGCAGAAAAGGGTCACCAGCAGCACAGCACTGGCCACCGCTACATCCGAGGGACAGCAGCACCCAGGGGACAGTCCCCACAGCAGGACCAGGCAGCTCCAGGTCCCCCCCATTCCCACTCATCCCTGCCCTGCAGCTGCCAACGTGTGGGGCAGGGCAAGGCTGTCCTCAGCAAAAGTCTGCAGGTGGCAGACATGGAGAGCGGTTTTTCCTTTAGGATGTTGGGGGGTGGAGGAGGTGTCCCTGGGCCATGTCCCCACCAGCCAAGCCCAGAGGCCACAGAGTGCAGAGGACAGCTAGGTGACAGGGTCCCCTGGATCCTGATGTGGGGGCAAAACAAGGCCAGCTCTGCTGGTGGCTCTGTCCTGCCAGAGTCCCCTGCGGAGACTCCCCAGCTTACCCCATCCTCATCCTCGATGATTTCAGTGCCAATGGAGGCCAAGGTTGTCCACTTGCAGTTGTTGGTGGCTCTGACAGCGCAGCGCTTGTGTGCCTTGAACTTGCAGACTGCATGGGGGATAGCAGTGATGGTCCCCATGGGATGCCAGTGATGGCGGCCAGTGGATATCACCCCATATCCCTCCTGCTCCAGGCCAGGCTTGGAGGGGGCCCCCAGCCCAACCCCAGCTGGACCCTGGCACTGACCTTCACAGGAGAGGCCATGGGAGGTGACCCCCGGAAGAGCTTCACGGCACACATTGCAGAAGGTGGGGCGGGCATGGGAGCAGGCGTACCAGTTGTGCATGCCCGAGAAGTGCTCCATGTTGAACTGCGTGGCCTGCGTGGGGCACAGCCCTGCCCCTCAGTCCCATGGGAACCCCCAGCACTCCCTCCTTCCCTCCCAGCTCCTGTGCTTCCTGCAGCTGCACCAAGGACAGCAGCTCCTGTTCAGCAGCCAAAGGCTCCTGACAGGTACCCACTTGCAGACAAGCACCAGTGCAGCCCCTTGCCAACATCACCTCATGGATCTCCCACTTCTGGACAGATTTCAAGGCGCCGATCCAGTCCTCCATCTCCTTCCGGTTCTCCGCACATAGGATAAGCTTCCGGAATGGCGTGATCACCTGCAGCAGCCACTGTCCCCATGTCCCCATGCAAAGCCACCATGCAGCCAGCCACCCCCCAGCAAACCCCAGCATGCCGCCTCCAGAGCCACCTCCAGGAGCATGAGGCTATGCTGTGGGGTGCCCCATGGCTCTGCCAGGCTTCAAGCAGCAGCCCTGTGCCTGCCTCACCGTGAAACTGTTGTTGATGTTCTTGGTGCTGGTCTCAGCCACGCTGGCATCGGAGAGGTCCACCTCGTCAAAGATCAGCGACTGCAGGGGAGAAACCGGTGCCCCAGTCCACCAGGCAGGACTATGGGCTCCTCCCGGGGCTCACAGCCTCAGACCCCCTGGCTGGGCAAGCCGGAAGCATGTCCCCAGCCCACCTTGGCATCCTTTGCATAATAGAGCGTCCTGCCCCGCAGTTTGAAGTATCGCCTCTTCCACCGCTGGAAGGAGCTTGTCTGCTTCAGCAACAGCCCCTCCTTCACGCTCTTCTGCAGAGACCACAGGGTCGTGAGCTCCTGCAGTCTCCAGGGCACCCGAAGCCACCCCCACCCAACCCAGTGCTACCAGTCCCTGGGTCCCCAGGAGCTAAGCAGTGCCCAGAGCACCAACGGGACATTCTGGGGATGCTAGGACACTAGCATTCCCAGACACTCTGCTGGATGTAGCAGAGTAAATGATGTATCCACCACTTGCCATACCCTGGGCATTGAGCACTTGTGAAATGGGAGGATGCTGCTGGGCATGGCAGTACTGCCAGTTGGAGGTCTCCAGCAGCACAGAGCCACTGCTGCTGGTTGCTTCCTCCCCATCCCCAGAGCAGCATCTGAGGGACTCTCTACCTGCTGCAGCTCCCCAGAAGCCAAGTGCAGAGCTGTAGCTGGGAGAGCTGCCTCTGAGGGGACACCACTGCCCCCGAGCAGACAGGACAGCACCCGAGCACCGTGGCCCCAGCCGCTGCTGGGCGGGGGAGCAGACAGCCGCGATACAGCCAGCCCAGCCCGGCCCTGCAGGGGACAAGGCAAGGCCGAGGGCAGCCCCGGCAGGCAGCGCACCCACCGGCCTCTGCCCTCCCCATCCGCGGCACCGGCCGGTGTTTCCCCTCCCCTCAGGGTGTTTACAAGGCTCAGCTAATGAGTGTGTGGCGGGTGCCGAGCGGGTGGCAGAGATGCTCTGGCAGCTCCTTGTCTTTCTATCTCCTCCGAACACTCCCGGCAGCTCCATCCCGCTGCTCCTCTGCAATTAGCCACAACAGCGGCTCTGCTGGAGCCCAGCGCACAGTGACAAGGCACGTTAAAAGGAAAACCGGCAGCGGGCACAGAGGGCATGGTGAGAGAGCAGTGTTCCTGGGCCTCTGCACTCCTGTGCCTGGCTACATGCTGCGAGAGGCAGCACCCAGGCACCCACCAGCCTGCAAACACACCTTGGCCTCAGCACCAACCCACTGACCCACAGCTCCTAATGTGATGGCCTAAGCATCAGGAATAGCAGAAGCCTTCAAGGTGACAAAAGAGCCAAAACCCCACCTGGGGTGCTCCTCGAGCCTTGACTCCCCCAGATGCCCAGCTCCCCTCTGAGCCCCCGGGGCATGCACCAGGTTGTCCCCAGCTCTCTTGCAGCCCCCACGGTATGCACCAGGATGTCCCCAGCTCCCTTCCAGCCTGCAGCCCCAGTTTCCGAGAGGGATATTTTAATCCTTTATCACTTGCTATTAACACTTTGTCCCCCGGGACTGGTGCAGGGCTTGACTGTGGCTGGTGCCCACGCTGCCTGCCAGTGCCGGTACAGCACTGCTATGCCCAGGTACAGGTTCAAACAGCCCTGGTGTTCCCTGTGCCAGCACACCCCAGGGGTCCAATGCATTGCCTCCCCAGCCCCTTGGCTGTGAGAGCATATGGAGATGGTGAGCCCAGAGCTGCCCTGAGCACAGGCTGCAGCACAGCCAGCAAGGGGATCACAGCTTTGCAGGGGGTCCACCTGTGACCCCAAAATCCACATACAACCCATGCACCCTAGCATTCCCTGCCACATGTTGAGAGGAGGCAGGGAAGGGTCCTGCCTCAGCCATCTGGAATCCAGCCACAAATACCACTTCTACTGCTGCTGTTTGCCATGGAGTGGATACAGGCACAGGCTCTGGGTTTGCTACAGTCATTGCTTTTGGTGCTGCAAAGGACAGGCAGGATGTGACAGAGAGAAGAGGCACTAGGGAGCCCGTGATGATAAGGAACAGCAGGGCATGGGAACTCAGCTTTAGCTGGGGCCGAGGCCACACAGGTGGCAGGATGGAGCCAGGAATGCTGCCTGGGGATGCAGCATCACCTCCTGTGAAGGGCTGGAGCTGAAATGCTCCCAGCAGTGCTGCTACTGCAATTCCTTCTGGCAGCCAGCAAAAACTTCTCCCAGGCCCAGGAAGTGGAAGTCCTGGCCGTTCCCAGGACAGGGATATGGCTGCCAGCACTGCAGCAGCCCTAGGATAGTGCAGAGCCTGAAAGGCAGAGCCCCACCACCTCCACCAGGACACCCATTAGAGTTTTATGACAGTGTTGTGGCTATGGAGGGAATGTGCCTCAGTTTCCCCCAGTGCAGACTAACTAACCACCAGCATCCTGGTATGGGGTGGCAAACCTGTGCAGAGAAGCTTGGATGGCACCTCTCCCCACATCCACCCTTGAGTGCTTCCCAACACATGCCTGGGGTGCCCCAGGCATGGCAGCAAAGGCCGAGCCCTCTTGCTCCACCATGCACAGCATCACGCTGCACAATCCCTTATACTCATGGCTGGCCATCCACCAGCCTCTGTCCCCCACAGTGCTGGTTGGATCCGCACCAGTGGGGGCCAGCCAGCTTCCTCCTTGGGAAAACGAGGCAGCTCCCCTCTCCAGACCGAGTCACACAGCCTGGCAGTGCTGTGGCGCCGGGGCAGGCACAAGAGTCACACTGCCTGAGGTGCCGTTTTGGGGTATCATTGCACCCGCCCGCCTGTGTGTCTCAGCCAGGAGCATGTGCCAAGAGCAGCTCCCCAGTGGCTCAGCAGTGTTGGACCCCTTCTTTTGGCACTAGAGACGGGGAGGGGACCAAGGCCAAGGCCACCGGCAGACCCGGCCCGCTGTGGGGGCAGCACTGAGCGAGCCTGGCGATTCCCTTCCTCGAACAAGAAAAGGGAGGGGAAGGCAAAGGCCAGCGCTCTGGGGAGCAAAGGGTGAGACTTGACGGGATGGCATGGCCCTGCTGTTCTGGCTGCCTCGCAGGAAGAGCCAGGGCTCCAGGGTCACCGCAGTAGTACAATCCCCTATAGCAAGTGGCTATCAGGTGCTCTATAGCTCCTAGGAGCAGGAGCCCTCGCACCCGTAGTACAGGGCAGAGGCTGCCTCTTCCTCCTGGAGAGCTTTGGGGCACACGACAGCCCCTGGGCACTGTGGTGGGAGCTCTGCACTGGGCACCACATGGCCCCGTGTTCCCCATGCCCCAGACCGAGCCCTGGCCCCTCTGCTCGCCCCAGATACAGCTTTCATAGCCAGTGAGCCCCAACCATCACTGCAGGGAGTCACAGCAGAGCCAGCACTGGCTCCATCCCAGAGGCACCATACTGGTGCCCAGAGCTATGGGCAACCTGCCTAGCACCAGCTCGAGGGCAGTTCTCACAGTGGGGCTCTGCCCCAGCCCTCCCCTGCCCCATCTCAGGCACCCTCCCTCCTGTGCCCAGCCTGGGAGGCTCAGCCCTACCTGGGATGTAGCCAGCAACAGCGGGGCTCAGAGACTTAGGGTAAGGTGGCAGAGTCAGGGATGGAAACGTCATCTCCTGCTCTACCAAAGCCGGTGGAGAACAAGTGGCATCGGGGCCTCAGCAGGTATGCAGCTGAGAGTACCCCAGGAGGGCAGCAGGTCCCCAGCACCGTGCCCCCAGGCCTGGGCTGGTCCCCAGGGGCCAACACATTCATGGGCTGGTTGCATGCTTGGCAGCGCACCCCAGCAGGGTTTCTTCCAGGCCACAGCGCACCCCTAAGCACTGGCTCTTCCCTCAGCCCCGGGATGCAGCTTCGAACCCCAACCCCACTGTCCCAGCTCTGCAACCACTGTCCCCCGGAAGAGACTGTAGTGCATCCAGGTTTGGCCACAGCTGGGCCAAGAGGGTTTTCCCACTGGAATCAGCTTGGACAGCAAAGGAGCTGCTGGAACAGAGCCAGGAAGGCTGTTACTCCGGAATGCTGGCACATTCGGCTGGTTGGTACCACACTGGTGCCCCACCTGGATTGCAGCCCTACACCACTCCTGATGGGATCTGCTTGACCACATGGCAACACATTGCCTCACCCAGGGAGGAGGAGGGGGGACCCAACACCCACCAATGCACTGACCTGCATCACACCAGCATCATCCCAGGCAGCTACCCTGCTTCAAGCGCAGCAGCCTGCCAGGCACAAGCTCATCCCTCAGCCTGCACCAGGGCCAGGGCAGCAGGGCAGAGTCGTTGGGTCACAAGGATCTGCTGGGCACCCTGTGTGCTGGAGTCAGTTGGAAACCTTATCAGGCTTTGCAGATATGGCAGACCTCTTCCGGGAGTTCAGTCCCTGGGGGGTGCTATGGCTCTGCAGGCTCAACAGCATCTGCACTTCTCAAGGATGTAACCTGCTGCCATTGCAGGACCCCAAATCCCCCTTCCCAGTGCTGGGGGGGATCCTTGAAAGTAAATTTCAGTACCAGTCCTGACTTGCCATTTTGTGGTGCCACAAGACACCGCTCAGGCCATCAGAAGGGGATGGAGGATCAACCAAGAGGAGAGGAGCGAGGGAAGGAGCCCCCAGAAAGGCAACCCCCCTTGCACCTCATCCTCCAGCAGTCACACCCTTCAGCTGCTTTTTAGAAACGAGCTTGTGCTTCCCTATCTACAGCCACGCTGGTCACTGAGCATCCTGCCAGTGGCACCCTGCGCCTGCCTCAGTCCTACCATCCTGAGCAGCACCAGCAGGCAAGGGCAGTGCTCGCACAATGGGAAGTGTGAGCCAGGAGAGGGCAGAGCTCCTGGGGAACCTCACAAGCAGCTGGCAGGCAGCGCTGGGGCTATCTTTGCACCCCAGGCACCGGCTTGGCAAGCTCTGATCAGGGAGAGCAAGCCTGGCCTCCCCTGCAACCTCCCCTGGAGCCTCGGCCCCAGGAAACCTCACTGTGCCCTGCAGTATGGTCCCACTGTGTGAGGTGACTCAGTGACTGGCCAGAACCCCAACCATCCCCTGGTAGGACACATGCCACCAGCCAGGGAGCAATGAAGGGCATGGCTGGGGTGGAGTTGGGCTCTGGTGCCAGGTGGCCATGGAGCAGGGAGCTCTGGGGTTGGAGCTGGGGGTGGTCACCAGGAGCTGCCCAGCATTGTGGAGATGCTCAGCCCGTGGGTTCTGAGTGTCTCTATGGATGGAGATTCCGCAGCCTCTCTGTGCAGTCTGTGCCAGCGTTTGACCAGTCTCACGATAGTGTTTCCTTGTGTCCACATGCAATTTCCTATGTTTTCATCATTGGGTACCACTGGAAACAGCCTGTTCTCTCTTTGCTGCACCCTTCCCTCCAAACATCTACCCACAGTACTGGAGACCACTCAGCCCCAGCCTCCCTCCAGTTTGAACAGTCCCAGCTCTCCCAGCCTCTCCCCATATGAGGGGTGCTTCAGTCCCTCACCACTGTCAAGCCAGGATGATTCACTGCCCAGGAGCCATGTGCCACCCTCCCACTGCAGGAAGGTTTCCAGGCCTGGCCCCAAAGGCCCTGCTTTGCTTTCCTTGTCTTTTGGCCAGGATCTGGCCCTTGGCAGGCAGCTCTCCCCACAGCCGGGCTCTGCAGCATGGCCTTACCAGGCCCCCACCCTACCAGGCCCCAACACCCCGACACCCACAGGCACTGCTCGCCCCATCCCTGGAGCACCCTGAGCATGCAGGGTGTCCAGTGCTTGCAGCAGGGTCCAGGAGCACTCGTGCCTCAGGGTACCAACCACACCACTGACCTGCCCCAGCCTCCTGGGAGGATGCTGGTGCCTCCCCCAGCCCCACAAAGTGCTGCGATGTACCCTAGCACCAGGAATGTGGGAACATCTGCCCCCTTTACCCCACTTGGTGCCTGAGGCCCCCGGCTCTGGTGCAGGCACCCTGCGAGCAGATGCTCACAGCAGCTCCCCGCAGCCGGAGCCAAGCAGAGCTGCCGGGCTGCTCCCGCCTCCGCTCAGCCTGCACCGAGGAAGCTCCGGGAGCCTCGCCTGGCCCACGCGAGCAGGATGTGCCCCCCACCCATGTTCTGTACCCAGAGCACTGCCCCCTCCTTCCCATTGCCCCTTCCCTCCATGCCCAGCCCCAGGAGGACCAGCGCCGGGCCATGGCATAGCCCACATTCTGCCCTGTGCTCCCAAAACCTGGCGCAGGCAACTGGCAGCCCCTGGCTGCGGTGAGGAGGAGGAAGAGGGGGAGACAGCAGGACCCCATCCATCTTGTGGCCATTCAGGCCGGTGAGGGCACCTGCGCCTGGCAGCTATCATTGTCACTGAGCACAATGGCCTCCCGCCTCCACCGAGCCAGCACAAAGCACCCCGTGGCACCCAAAAATTGCAGCCTAGAGAAAGCCAAGCTGGGGGTGTGGAGCGGGGAGACATGATTGATGGGGAGGCTTGAGAAGGGAATGGGAGAACAGGCATCTGTGGGAAGAGGGGACATGGGGAATGAGGGATTCAGCAGGTACCAAAATGATCCTCAGCCACTCCTGTCCCCATGGGGCTGGGCAGCACCGCAGCATGGGGGAAGCTGCTCACTCCCATCACCAGGGACTGAGGTCCTTCCAGTCAGTGCGGGTGGGCAGTGGGATGAGGATCCCTACCCCTCTCACCCTCCTTTCATGGCAGGCTCCTATAGACCCCCTCCAGCACCCCAACCACCACCACTGGTCAAAAAATAGGCCAGCCTGCCACTCTGTGCTCTTTCCCCCCACCTGATACCTGGTTATCTCTCAGGAGCTGCAGCCCTGGCACTAGACTCTCCCTCATTAACCCCAGTCTCTGGGGTTCAAGCAATGGTGTGTCCCCCCACTCCCAGCCCTGTGTTAGTGCACAGGGTATCGAAGCAGCTCAGAACGGTGCCTGCCACAGCACGCGTGCTGCCCATTGCTCCAGAGGCAGCAGTGGCCACAGCCAGAGGGACAGGCAGCATGTGTGACATGGCACAGCATGAGCCAAGGACATCCCAACCCAGGTGGCAGCAGCAATTGCATCCCAAGATCCTCATCTCCATGGGGAAAGAAGGAGCCCAGCCAGCAAGGAGCCAGTCTGGCAAGCCTGCCCATCCAGATCAACGCAAAGGAACCTGCAGGGAAAACCCTGACACTGAAAACAGATCTGGGGGGGAACAGCACATGCAGAGCTTGCTTTCAGCCCTGCCCAGTTGTCACCCCTCTCTCTTCTCTCCCAGCTCCATGGCTGTTAACCCAGATATGTCCTTCTCACCTGCCCATCCATCATGCTGCCGGCCTCCCCAGCACACTGGTGGCATCACCTCTGGCATGGTTAATTGCCAGCAGCAGGCAGGATTTGGGCAGCAGTGGGCAGGGAGCCACCAGCTCAGCCTGTGTCCACACACACCCTGCCAGCCAGTGAGGCTGGACCTACCAGTGGCATAGAGGGGCTTTGATCCATGGTCTGGGAGCTCAAGAGATGCTTGTGTCCCTGTCCTGCTGCTGCACAGCCTGGCCATCCACCCTTTTCTCTTGGGTTTCCTGGGATCGATGGCTCCCTGCAATATCCTCTGTGCTCCGCAGCACAGCAAATCCCTCTGGCATGGCAAATGCTGTGTGGCCAACTCCAGTGGCTGCTGCTGCCCACCCAGGAGTGTGCTGAGAGCTCACACACAGCACTGAGCATTCCCAAGACCCTGCCCACCGGCCCCACTTCCCACTGTGTCCCTCACACAACACAGCCCATGGCACCCACCTGGCAGCCAGGGGAGAGCAGAGGGGGTGCCAGCCTGCTCCAAAAGTAGGGGAAACTGAGGCACGTTCCTCGAGCAGCTGGAGGGACTCATCAAGAGACCCCCAAGCAGTGCCTGCTCCGGAAATGTCTCCTGCCAAGTGGGAAAACCCCACGGTGCCGGGTTGGGAGTGTGGGACTTCCACACTCCTGGGCAATTGCCCTTTGTCCCCCTGGTGCCAGTGTGCCAGACTGGGCACAGCAGCCAGGCCTCGGCCAGCCGGGGGGGGGGGGGGGGGGAGCTCGCCCCAGCTCTGAGCAGCCCCAACCTGCCACTAGACTCAGTGCATCTCCCATTCCCCCAGCCTTGCTGCTCCCTCCATGCCCACAGCATCCAGAGCCCAAGGCTGCTCCCAGCTCTGCAGTTGCATCCCCCGTGGAGCGCTCCTGGCTGCCCCCCAGCCCTGGGACAGTGCAGCCACCAAAACCCCACTGAGGAGTGGCTGGGGACGGCAGCCAGGTGTGGCGGCTCTGCCATGGTCCCAGGGCAAGAGTCCGCTGTTGCAGTGCAGGAGCCCTCTACTGCAGGCACCGCCTTGACTCACACCACAGCTTCCATGCCAGGGGGTGGATGGAAAGGGACCACTTGTCCAGAGCATCCTCCCACGCTGTGCCTACATTCCCCCTCCCCAAAAAGCCCCCCCCTCCAAACCTCCTCCTCTGTATGGTTCCCACCAGGTCGTTCAGCCCAGGTTATCTCCCCCTGCACTACAGGCAGTAGGTGCCATTCACATAGTAGGTGCCTATCCATTTCACTGTCCCCACTGTGGACACCTACAGCCACCCACTCCCGTTTGTCCAGCAGGCGCTGCACCCCGTATTTTTGGGGGGCCTACGAAAATAGTTCATCTGAGCAATCTACATACACACAACACAAGCTGCCCTCATGCCAACATCCAGGAGGCAAAAGAGTGTTATGTCTGACCTCAGAGGTGTCCCCATCCACCCAGCAAAGCACCACAGGGGACCAGATCTAGGGAAGGCTGTGCAATTGGGGCCCACAGGGGAGCTGGCACAGCCGAATTAATCTGGGGCACTGGGGAAGATGACGGCTCCATTCTGCCACCCACCCGGCCCTGCACACGTGGTGCCTGCAGCGGGGTGTAGGATCCCAGGAGCCTACGGCATCGTGACAGCCTTAAGCCTCGCCCCCGGGCATCCATGGGCCAGAACCTTCCTGAGAAAGTCCTTTGCCCACGGGCAGGTGAGGGGAAACCAGAGAATGTAAACATGGGATGAAAGCAACTTTGCCGGGGGGGAGGGGCAGTCCGGGTATGAGAGACCCTGTCCCCAAACAGCGATGCAAAATCCATGCTCCACAGCCCCAGGGGACCAATGCTGACCCTGCCACCGTGGGGTTTGCACCTTTCCCGTTTGCCCTTCCCTGGGTACAGGGAGCCAGACCCCTCTTGGCACTGCCCTGGGCACTGGCTGGGGGCGGGACGGCAAGCAGCAAGTGCCTGGAAACGATTTACACCCCAGGGCAGACAAAACACACACACACAGACACCTCCGATCTCAGCAGGGACCCCGGGTGCCTGCCAGCCCCTTGCCTAAGCCCCCGTGCCCCTGACCTTGCTCCTCATCTGCCCTGATGTGGACACCTTCCGGATGAGCTTGTGGGAACTGTCTTCCTGCTCGCCCTCGCTGTCAGACGACTCCTCACCGCCTGCTTCAGGTGAGATGGGTGCCAGCTTGTCTGAGTCCAGGGATGACACCGATTCCCGGGTCTTCCTCAGGAACAGGTCCCCAGGCACCAGCTTCTCAGCCATCCTCCCACCCAGCTTGGCTCTCGGCTCCACTGGCTCCTGACACAGCCCTGGGAGGACAAGGACACACGGGAATGGAGGAAAAGCCCTGAAAGGGGGTGAACAGAACTTCACCCTCTATGGCTTGGCCAATTGGGAGGTACAATCCTCAAAATCATGGTAGAAGGCACCTCCTAGCACAGGAACGCCACTCGGTGGCTTTCTTGCAGGCAAAGTTTTCCTTTGTCACCTTTTCAGTGTCCTAAGTCTCCCTTACCCTGCCTGGCATGCCACCACTCCTTCCTCCACCCTGGGAGACTGTGGCCACCCTATGCCCTGGCATTGGGGTGCACCACCCTTGCCGCAGCCTGCACCAGCACCCAGTCTGGTGCCCTTCCCCGGGACGCTGCGCTGCCCTCAGTGGCCAGGGGAGATCGGGAGAGGTGGAGCGGGGAGGGCCATGAGAAGCAGCAGCTGCCTCCTGCCATCCACTCCAGCAGCCGGGAACGGCTGGGAGCATCTCCCGGCCCCACGCCGGTGGGTCACCAGTCCCAGGCAGGTGGCTGAGGGTATGGTGGGATAGAGGGTGGGGGCGCGGGGCTCCCCGCATGCAGGGGAAGCCATTACCCCTCTGTAACCCCTCCCGCCAAGGGGGCTGCGACCGGGCGGGGGGGGGGCACCTACCTGGGCGAGCGAGCCTGGCCAGTGCAGTGCTGGCCAGGGGACACCCCACGGCGCCGTGCCCGGCCCCATGCGGCCCCAGCTCCGCACACCCTCCCCCCCCCCCCCCGCGGCTGCCGGCAAACGTGTTGCCGTGTCCCCGCGCAGCAACAAGCTTTTCGGGGGTGGGAGGCGAGGGCACCGCAGCGCTGCCGCTCCCCCGACCCCGGGCACACGCCGCCTCGATGCGGGCCTCGGTCCCCCCTGCCTCTCCCCCCCCCCCCCCCCCAACCTCGGGGTTGCCGGGTGCCGCGTCTCCGCCGAGCATCCCGCAGCACGCCCGGGAGGGGGGGAGGCGGAGCGCACCCCTCGCCCCTCCCGCGCACACACCTTGCGCACCCCGCGCCGCCGCCGCTCGTGCAAGGTCGCTGCTGCTCCGGCTCCCGCCCGCAGCCCCCCGGCCCCGCGGGATGCGCCTCTGCGGGCGGCCCCGGCCCTGCCCCTGCGCCACAAGCCCCGGCCTGCTCCGGTGCGCGCGGCGGCGCGGGCGGCCCACGCACGGCCCCGAGAACGCGGGCGGGCACCCGCAGCGCCGCGCGCACATACGTGTGCAGCGCCCACGCGGGCACGGGGATGGCAGAGCATACGCACCGCGGCGCGCACATACGTGTGCACATGCCCGCGCACATGCGGGGCTGCGCGGCCCGGGCGTGGGTAAGCCCATGCACATACATGTGCACGGCCAGGCGTGAGCGCACACTCAGGTGCAGCACTCACACGGGCGCAGGCACGCACATGCATGATCGCTGTGCGCACCCACACAAGCATGGGTAGGCATAAGCATGGGCACGGGTGAGCACACGCACAGCTGCTGTGCTCACACTGAATATGGCACGCTGACACCAGCATGCACACCCCTGCTGTGGGAAACCACATGCACCCACACTGGCAAGGGCAAGCACATGGGTGGCACGCACACTGTGGCCATGCACATACATGTGTACACACCCCTGCATGCATTGGCATGAACAGCTCAGGCATGGGTGAGGAAATACGCTGCTGTGCACATACATGTGCCAACATGCGTGCAGACACACACTCGCATGTGTACAGGCATGAGTGAGTGCACACACTGCTGCCATGCACACATATGTGCACATGCCCACACATGCACAGGCACGCACACCCCAGTCAAGGGGTGCTACCTCCGTGCAATCATACATGCATACGATCACATATGCACAGGCATAAACAGGCATGAGTGAGCACACAGACTGGCACCTCCACGCACTTGCATACGAAATATATGAGCCCAGAATCCTCTCCATGTGCTGGGCTGCATCCTGAGAGCGTGAGCAGCAGCTCAGGGAGGGGATCCTGTCCCTCTGCTGCTCTCGGGGGAGACCCCCCCCTGCAGTCCTGATCCAGCTCTGGGGCAACAGCACGAGAGGGAGGTGAAGCTGTTGGGAGTGAGTCCCGAGGAGGTCACGGAGATGCTGCAAGGGCTGGAGCAGCTCTGCTCTGGAGCCAGGCTGAGAGAGCTGGGTTGGTTCAGCCTGGAGAAGAGAAGGCTCCTTAAGAGGAGACCTTAGAGCAGCTCCAGTGCTTAAAGGGGCTACAGGAAACCTGGAAAGGGGCTTTGGTCAAGGGCCTGTAGGGACAGGCCAAGGGGAATGGCTTTAACCTGCCAGAGGGGAGGCTGAGATGAGCTCTTAGGCAGAAGCTCTTCCCTGTGAGGGTGCTGAGGCGCTGGCACAGGGTGCCCAGAGAAGCTGTGGCTGCCCCATCCCTGGCAGTGCTCAAGGCCAGGTTGGACACAGGGGGTTGGAGCAAGCTGCTCTAGTGGGAGGTGGGGTTGGGACGAGATGGTCTCCGAAGGACCTGGCCTGCCTGTGCATTTGCTCACCTGTGCACACACGCGTACACGCGCTCACACACGCGGGCACATGCACGCGCTGTCACCCCGGGTGCGTGCGCCCGCGCCAACACCTGTTCACGCGCACTCCGACGCGCGCGCGCGCGCCCACGCGCACCTGCACGCACACGTGTGTGCCCGCGCACTCGCGCGCTACTGCCACCCCGTGGCCAGCGCTGACCCTGCACCGCTGGCCCCGTGTCCCTTACCCCCCCCCAGGCCCCTCCACCCCTCCTCTGGCCACCTCCGAAGTTCCAGCGCTGGGTGCCGCAGCCAACGCTGCAGCTGCCACCCGGGCACCGTGTGCCCCCCATGTGCCGCTGGGGGCTCCAGCACTGCGCCCTAACCTGACACCCTGGTAGCACCCACCGGGTGCACAGGACCCGCCTGCCCAGGCACCTGCGGTGCCACGGGGACGCCCGGGTCCCCCGTGCTCGATGGGGCTCGGCTCACCCTGCACGGCGGCACCCGCCAGCTGTGGTGCCAGTGACTGGAGACACAGCGACAAACCACGCGGGACACACGGCAGTTGTCCAGCTGCGGCTGCTCCTTTACTCTGAGGCACGACGGAACGCGGCAAGGAACCGACAGCGGCACTGCCCCGGTGCAGCGACTTACGGAGGGGCCCCGGTCCCCCCGAGGGCAGCACAGCCCCAGCGCGTGCTTCTTGGTCCTAGCAGTGTCTCTGGGCAGGCAAGGGGGCGGGGGGCGCTGCCATGGGGACCCCTCACCTACATGCAGATCGCAGTCTTAGAAGGTGAGGGTGACATGGAGGACTGCTGCAGCACAGAGCAGACAAACACGGGCACTGCCTGCACCCTGGGGCTGGGCTGCCCAGTTGTGGCCACCCCGAAAGGAGTTGGGGGTCACCCTGCGTCTCCTAAATGCTTCCTTCCCCCTCCCACCCAAACTGCTCCTGGTTGCATGAAACCCCTGTGCAAAATTAGCATCAAGGCATCTGCCAATCCCATGGGGACATTCAGGCAGTAGCAGGGTAGGGGGTGACTCAGGGTGAGGTCCAAGGGCTCCCTGCGCTTGCTGCAGCACAGAACAGGGGGACAGGCCCCCCCTTCGTCGTCAGTGTGTTTTTTCCTCTATTAATTCCTGCTGGTGCAGGGCAGAGGCTGGAGGCAAGGGCTAGGTGAGGCCGGGTAGTAACTGCACCCACAGCACTGCTTGCAGCGGATACCTATAGCACCTGGCATCCCATTGCCTGGCAGGACACCATTCCAGGGGCACCCACCACAGTGTCCCCGGGGTCAGGTGTGCACTGCACCCACCAGCACCAGCCTTGGCCACCCGCAGTGCCTCAGGCCGGTGGGGATCGGGTTAAGGACCTGCTGGCCAGGGCCATTGTTCTGGACACAATGGGGAGGAAGAAGGATGCTGGGGGGGGGGGGGGGGGGGGGGGGGGGGGGCAAAATTCCTCCAGCTCCCACCGGACAGATGGACAGAGCTGACAAACAGACATGATGGAGGAAGAGTGAGGATTGTTTAACCCTTCCAGGCACTGCATGGCTATGCCCGGGAGCACCCTGGCGGGACGTTTAAGGCACGTGGTGCAGCACCAGCCACAGGACAGGCAGTGGTGTCCAGGACAAGGTGGAGGGAGCCCTGTGAACACACAGTAGGGGGGGGAGCGGAAGGATGATCTGTCCATTTGGTCCTGCTGGGACACAGGGTGCTGGGTGGCCACAGAGCCCAGAGCAGCTCAGTGGCACACACGCACACACCCTGCCAGTGCCTGAGCTGGCACCAGCTCCCCTGCTTTGTAAACCAGAAAAATAAATAAAAGACAGGGGCTGGACAGACGGACAGGTGCAGGGAGAGCTCCCGAGGGGCCAGGTCCTCTTCGGCAGCAAGCTGGGACCAGTGCCTGGGGGGGGAGGCTGGATGGGGGGCGGCTGGATGGGGGGCTAACAGCCCTTGGGGCCCTGCTCGAGGCTCTCACGCAAGCACCGGAGCTGCTCCTGACCCAGCTTGATCTTCTCCTCCAGCTCCCGCTGCTCGGCAATGAGGGCCGACTTCATCTTGACGAAGTGCTGGTAGTCCTGGAGGTGCTCGGCGGGCAGGTACCGTGCCACCATGGCACCCACCACCTCCTCCCGCCGCCCCACGTGCTCCTTCAGCTCCTTGGCATCCTCCAGCTGTGCCACCAGCAGCTGCTGCTTCTCTCTCAAGGCCACCTGTGGGCAAGACAGGTACCGTTCGTGGGGTCCCTTGGCCTGGTGCCCCAGAAGCACCCCCCTGCCCTGTGCCCACCTTGTCCTCAGCAGGGGCATGCGGCCCCAGGCTGCCTAGGGCACTCTCCACCCGGGCCAGGCGGCCTGAGAGGGACAGCAGGAGGTTGACCACCTTGTCCAGGTCACCCACAAAGAGGCGGTACTTGTCAAACTCCCCCGGGGTGCAGAGGGCCTGCAGGCGCGCAGCCACGTCCTCGCCCAGCGCCCCATTGGCGCTGATGTCCTCCTGCAGACCCCGCTGTGCCTCCTGCAGCACCGCCAGCTTGCGACTCAGGCTCTCAATCAGCTGCAGCTGCCGGAGGGAAGGAAGGAGTCGGGTGACGGAGGACACCTGCGTTGAGACTGGCATACGGGTGCAGGGGTGCCATCCACACTGGGCCCCGCAGACCACAAGCATCTGGTGATGCCCCTGGGACCCATAAGCATCTGCTGACACTCCCAGGCACTGCAAGCACCCACCACCACCACAGGTCCTCGCAAACATCTATCAATGTCCCAGCCCCTGTGAGCATGCAGTGACGGCCCAAATACCCACAAGCATCCGGCAATGCCCATGGCTCCAACAAGCAACCAATGATGCCCCGGTCCCTGCAAGTATCTGGCAAAGGCAGTGGAGAACGCTGAGGGCATGGTCCCCAGCAGCACCCACTTTACCTTCTTTTCCACCAGCTCATGGTCTGCCTCCTCCTCAGAGCTCCCCTCCACCACATCCGGCAGCTCCTTCACCTTGCCAAGTGGCTCGGCTTTACCCACTCCTGCACTGTAATACGCTGGGTAGTAGGCAGAACTGGCAGCGCTCACAGAGGGTGGTGAGATGGGCTCGAAGCCCTGCCTGTGGGGACAGGGGCTCAGCGCTGGGGACGGTGGGGTGCAGTCCATCCTCAGCACAATGCCACGCAATCCCTACCTGTCCTGCGCCAGGGTCTCCATGTGCCAGTCCTGCTGGAAACACTCCTGCCAGGCCTGCTGCTGCCCCGTCACCAGCAGATTACCCACCACCTTGGTGGTTGTGCCAGGAGGGGCCAAGGGGGCCAGGATGCTAGCCAGAGAGTGGTCCCTGCCTGCCACATCCCACAGCAGCTCCTCCGAGTCCACAGGGCGGGGCTGGGGCTGGTTCCCCTGGCAGTCCATCCCCTCTGCCACTCCAGGGCTGGCCTTAGGGGCCTCGAGGGCAGTAGGGCCGGAGCCATCATGCAGGGGCAGGGAGCGCTCACCCACCCTGCAGGGGCTGACCCAGTCCCGCTCCTGATGCCGGCCGAGCCTTTGGGGCTGCTCCTCCATCTCCCAGGGGTGTTTTGCCTTCAGCCGCTCCTCCCCGGCTCCTGCCGCCCTGCCAACATCCCACATGGGAGCACCCACATCAGCTCCCCTGCCCACCCATGGGCCAAGGGAATACACAGGACTGTTCCTACCCCAGGAAAAGAGGTCAGGAACACTCCCCATCCCAAGAAAATCCCACAACCTGACCAAAGGGGTGGATTAGGATGTTGACACAGGGCTCAAATGGCTCCATGGCCCCAGAAGCACCCCTGTGCCCAAGCCGAGCCTGCAGCCCCACTCCCACTGCTGCACCATGGTGGCACTTGCCTGCAAATCTCAGCATCAGGCCCAGGAATTCTCTGGAGTGACCCAGGAGGCTCGGGCCGGGGCCAGGCGCCTGGCAGGGCAGCTGGACGGGCAGCGAGACGCCGGGATCGGCCCCCCTGCTCCCCGGTGAGGCTCTGTGAACGCTCACGTGCAGCCTCAGTGATGCTGCGGGGCGGCACTGGGGCAGCAAAGGCAGAGCTGTGCCCAGAACCATCCGGCAGGCGCTGGGATGTCCGGTGCTGCCTGTACTTCTCCCAGTTGGGGGGCGGTGGACGGGGAGGAGGGGGACCCTTCTTTTTGGGAATGCCAGCAGGGTCCAGCTTGGCCTGGAGCAGGTCCCTCTGGCTATGGCTCCGGGGGCTGGCAGGCTCCAGGTTGAGGTGGCTCTCGGAGAAGGCTCTCCCTCGCAGCGGGCGGTGCAGGGGGTCTGGAGGGCTCTCAGGGGAGAGGGTCAGGCGGTCACCATCCCATGACAGATCATGTGTAGAAGTGGCCCGGTAGCAGGGCAGCCACTCTGGCTCAGCGCTGCTCCCAAAGCAGGGGTGGAAGGGGCCAAGCCTTGGGAAGCCCAGTTGGTAGCGGGAGAGCTCGCTGGGGAGAGAAGGGGGCACCGATCTCCCAAGTCAGTCACACACACACACACACACACACAAACCCTTCCCTAAACCTAAAGCTCATGCCCTGCCTCAGCTACCAGCCACCGCTACCAGGAGCAGCCCAGGCTCTCCCGTGACTCCATGCTGGGCACAGCCCCCAGAAATGCCTCCAGACCCCTGAGCATGGACCCCTTCCCTGCCTCAGGCATCTCCTCACAGCCCTTGGACTTGCTTGCCCAAGGTAGCACATGTTCCAGCTCTGCAGGGTACAGCACAACTATAGCTGGAGTGTTAAGAGAAGGACCTTGTACATCACGGACCAAAACCACAGCAGCGCCCACACCTCACTGGCAGAGATCATCACTGAGTGGCATGCACATCCCGTTACAGCAGCACCCAGCGCGTGCTCACCTGATGGACTGACTGGCTTTCCTGGTTATTGCTGGTGGCTCCCACTCATCCAGAGGAAATTCCTGTGGGGGAGAAATAGAATCATAGAGTGGTTTGAGACAGAAAAGACCTCAAAATCATCCAGTTACAGCCCCTTGCCATGGGCAGGGACACCTCACCCTAGACCACATCTTTCAAGGTACTGTCTGACCTGGCCTTGAACACTGCCAGGGATGAAGCATTCACCACCTCTTTGAGCAACCAGAACCAGAGCCTCACCATGCTCACAATCAAGAACTTCTGCCTTTTGTCTAATCAACTTCCCCGGTTTCAGTTTGAACCCATCACCCCTTGTCCTATCCTACAGTCCCTGATGAGAGGGAGCTTGAAAGTAAGGTCAGCATCCACCTCCCCAGCACCACCTGGCCCATCCCCACCCAGGCAGAGCAGGCATACAGGGGGTCTGCAGGGACCCCGTGGGCACAGCAGCCCCCATCCCAACCCAGGGTCATGCTGCAGGGGTGCAGGGTGGTGCCAGCACTGCTCGTGGTACAGCCCCAGGGTCTCACTCACCGGGGCAAAGGCTCTCCGCGGGGGCCAGGCATCGCTCTCCTCCCGTCCGGGGCGCAGCGCCGGGCAGCAGCAGTCGGGGCAGCGTGCCCAGGGCTGGGGGTGGCAGCGGCAGGTATGGCCACGAGGCAGCGGCCGGGGGCACGGGTCCCCACCGCAGTAGCGGCAGGGCTCAGGGTGCAGCGGGACCCCGTAGGGATAGGAGAAGCCCCGCACGTACTCCAGCTCCCCCAGCCTCCCCAGCGGCTTGTAGCAGGAAGGCTGCTCCCGGCAGCACTCGGCGTAGGGGCCGGCAGAGCCAGGGCGGCTGGGAGAGGGAGCGGTGTAGGGCTGGTCCACGGAGAGGCGGCGAGGGTCTCGGCGCTCGAGCCCGGAAGGCTGGAAGGCACCGGGTTCACCCGCCTCAGATTTGCCGTGCCGGGGCGGCGCCGGCCTGCTGCTCTCCTCGAAGAAACGGCGGCGGTCAGCGAAGGGCAGGAGAACAGCCTCATCCTCGCCCCGTGGTGGAGAGCCGGGGGCTGCCGGGCCCTGCCCGTAGACCTCCAGCTCGCAGGCGCTTGGCGAACGCCTCAGCGGCAACTTTGGCTCGGGGGACCAGCGCCAGAGGCCCCGGCCTGTCGGCACCGGCCGCTCGGGAGACGGGAGCCCTTTGGGGACCGGGAGCGGGTCAGGGGTGGGGATACCCCGGTCCCCCGAGCGGCCTGGGCTCCTGCCGCCCTCGCTCGGCGTGGGGCTAAGTCGCTTCGGCGGGGCGCGGGGTCCCTCCGCCGGCACGCTGCCCTCGGGGGGCTCCTCCGCCTCCTCCACCGGCTCCTCACCGGGCGCGGGGGCGCCGGCACCACGGCTCTTCTGCAACTGGGCCTTACGCCGCTGGATCTCGTTGCGCAGGCTGGTGGCGAAGCGGTCGCTGCGGCGGCGCATCTGAGAGGAGCGGCGGGGAAGGCCCCCGGCCCGCCGGCCCCCCCCCCCCCGGCTCTCCTCTTCCCCCGGCCCCTCCGTGCTGCGCGCTGGGCTGGCTCCCGACCCGTCCTGCCCGCAGGCTCGCTGCAGCTCCGGGCAGCAGCGGCACGGTGGGAGGCGGCAGCACAGCTCTGGGCAGAACTGCGGGTCCTGGGTAGCCCCTGGCCGGCTGCCCTCGGGGTGCAGCGGGGAGAGAGTCTTGCGGTGCCTATCAGAGGCCGGTGAGGCTTGCCCGCTGCTAGTGCCCACCTGAAGGGAGTGGAGCTGGGAGGCCAGGAGCTGCTCAGGAGCACTGTGCCGGTGCAGCATGTGGCCTTTGAGCGGGGAAAGCAGACGGTTGTCACCTGCTGCCACAGTATCTGGCACTCGGTGTGTGCTGCCATCCGGGTACAGCTGATCACCAGGCTCCACACTCTCCCCCATGAGCAGCTCAGTTGCACACCGGTCTGGGCGGGAGCTCAGCATGTAATACTGGTCGGCAGAGAGACGGTCCTTCGTGGGGTATGGCACCGGTGTCCTACTGCCTGCCGCCTCTGCCTCCCCATCCCGCTGGCAGAGGAAGGTGTCAGAGATCCACCGGCCTTTGACATGCAGCATGTCTGCTGACACCGCAGCCCGGCACCGGTCACCTCCACCAGCTGGGGCTGCCCGCAGGCTGTCCCTCCTCACGGGGGGCTGGGGAGGTACAGACACCCGCAAGGCCTCCGGCTGCCGGCTGCTGGGCGGCTCAGACCCCGTGGTCATGTAGCGCCCATCAGGGGCCTTGCAGGGGGCTTGGAGGATGGAGTCAACAGAGGTGGCCTCCTCGGGGCGGAGAGAAAGGGCACAGTCAGATGTGATGGAGCTGGCGGAAAAGGAGCTGTAGGCCGAGTCCCTCTTGCTGTGGTACATGCCCTGGTCAACGGGTGAGGGGTCCCCTTCATAGTAGGCCTGGCCAGGCTGGTCCAGGCTGTCCATGCTCCCGATGGAGCTGCTCTGGTCGGTGCTGCAGTGCCGGGACAGCGGGTTCCACTGCAGGGACAGCTCACTGCTGCCCGGCCCCATGCCGGAGTTAGGGGTGCCTGCTGACCCCCTCCCAGCACCCCACTAGCCCCTCTGATGGGTATGAGATCCCGGGGAGCCAACATCCCACCACCACATCCCCTCTTCCCTCAGGATAGGGGGGGCACAGGCCAGCACAACCTCAACTTGCCCTCCACTCTGGGCTCGGGGCAATGCAAGGGCTGCCTTGGCTCTGGCAGGTGAAGTGGGCATGGAGATACGGCATGCATGGCTCTGGCCACTTGGGACCTGTCCACTCTGGAAGGGGTGTGGGGCACCAGGGCTCAGCTCCTGGCCAGCCCCAGCAGAGCCACCGCCCCTTCCTGCCGGGAACGGAGGAGTAAACATGCAGGGAAAGGGCAGTGCAGTGGCAGGACGCAGGGGACGGATGCCTGAAAGTGGTGTGGGGTGAGCAAGTGAGCTCACGTCCCACACCCCCCACCACCACAGCCCAAGCAGTGCCCTGTCCACCCCCTTCCTTGCGTGGGAGCCCCATGGGTGGCTTCAGAGTCTCACCTGACATCACACCCCGAGGGCCAGGAGAGGCTGAAGGCATCTGTAGGGCAGTGCATGGCAAGGACATCGGGGCGGCTCTCGGTGAGCTTGGCCACGTGCCAGGAGTGGGGCCGGAGGATGGGCACGCTCCTCCTGCCAAGAGCAACAGCAGGAGAGGATAAGAATGGGGAGGAAGCCAGGCCGAGGAACCGGGCCTGAAGTCACTTCCTACGGGGCTTCCTGTCCCCCCAGGCCAATGCCTGCCCAAGGGGGGATGGCAGTGAGGAGGGTCCAGCCCTGTCAGCACCCAGCATTGGGCAGGGGGATCCCACGGCTTCCCTGTGGCTGCTGGGGCTCCCCTGCCTGCAGCATCCCCGCTGCCAGCACCAATGGGGCACTGAGGGCTAGCCCTTGCAGGGTGAGGGTCCCCGACATGTCCGTGGGCATGCTAAGGGCCCCTGAGGCCACATCTGCAACCCCACTGCGAGCCTGACCTTCCCCCCTCATTCCTGTCCCTCAGCGTCCGCAGCAAGCGCCAGCCACATCCCGTCCCCGGGAAGGGATCCTGTGCCAGGCCCCTCTCATTCCCTGTGCCAGGCAGTCATGGGGGTCTCCAGTCCCCCAACACATGCAGGCAGCAATGTCCGGTGCCACCGCCCAGATGTGCCGGCAGATACCACCTCCTGTACCCTCCCAAGTGCCTGGTGCTGTTCCAGCATCTGCTGGATGCGCGGGCAGGGTGGCAGGCACGAGCTGTGGGGTCAGCACAAGGGTCCCTCCTTCCTAAAGCCCCCCAACTCACCATGGATGATGCTGAGCCCTGGTACAGCCCCGTGGGCAGTGCCCTGCACTGCCCCAGCCCCTGGGTGCTGCTGGATCTGGAGCCCGGTCGAGATGCAGCCAGGGAGTGGATGTGGGTTGCAGCGGGGAGCGAGGGGGGGGGGGGGCTACAGGGCCTTGGCCCTGCCTCCCCTTCCTTTCCCAGGCAGGCAGCAGGCAGGCAGCAGGCAGGAAGGGAGAGGAGCGGCCAAGCTCGAGGATACCGCCCAGCCAGCGGCTGGCAAGCCTACCGCACTGCCTCGGCTCTGCGGGCAGCACACGGGCCTGGGGAACCCCCACCCCACCACGGGGTGCTTGCAGTCACGGTGGGGCTGCCCCACGCCCCAGCTCAGCGCAGGACGCCGCCGGGCTCCCATCAGTTCCCCAGGCAGGAGATGCCCCTCCCCAGCTTTGCCGCCCTCCCGTACCCCCGACCCGCGGCGCCGCCAACCTGCGGACGATCATCTTCAGGGTGCGGTAAGAGCCCTTGATGAGGATCAGAGCCTCCTGGCGAGACCCGTAGAGCGGCGTCCCGCTGATGTTCACCAGTTCATCACCCGGCTGCAGCCTGTGGGACAGTGCAGCCTTGCCCCCCTCCTCTACCTGGGCAACAGAGAGGGGTGTCAGGTAGGGCAGAACCCCCAGAACAGGCTGGGGAGCATGCTGCTGTTGCTGCTGCTGGGTGCCAGGTGAGAAAGAGGCTTCAGAGAGGGGGTGCCTGTGCCCCAGGCACTGCAGAGGGATCTGCAGCACTGGGCTTCCCCCCCCCCGCCCCAGTCACATGAATTTCTGAGCAAGGAAAGGGCACTGGAGAAGGGGGAGAAGAAAAATGTCCCGTACCAGCAGATTCCCCCGCAGGCACGGGCAGCACAAGGGCCCTTTGTACGAGGTGGATGCCAGCCCCCTGCTTCTGCTCCCAGTCTTGTGTCAGCCCTGCCCCAGCACCCACAATTAATTCAATGCCCAAAGGATGCCAGCGCACCGCATACACCCAAGGGAGCCAGCGACAGGGAAAGCACCAACTGTGCCCGGCTCTGGCATGCACTTACCCTATCCTAGCACCCACAGCCAAAATGAGGCAAGTACCCTGTACTGCCACAGCTTGGAAGACACAGGGCCATGGTGCTGCCAGCACGGAGGACCCCCAGCCCATCCCCTCTGCCCCAGCAGGTAGGTGCAGCACAGGCAGCCCTGGGATGAGCAGTGCCCCCCAGGTCAGGCAGAGTACCAAGTGCTGGCCCTGATTGCTGCCCATCCTGCCACTCCTGATGGCCGGGGATTGCCATGCCCAGCCCCTCAAACCAGAAAGCTGGCAAGCAAGCCCAGCTGCTGGGCTGCATGGTGGCAGTGGCAGAGGGTATACAGGCACATGGACCAGGACCTGAGGTGCCCTATGCCCCCCAGGGGCCCAGCGTGGATGTGGAGCCTGACCTGGACAGATGCTACAGCCACCCGCAGCATGACGAGAGGAGCTGGCCTGGCCACGTGCAGGCACGTGCAGACTCCTGCGCCCACCCTGCCCACAGGGTCCTCGCCCTGCCCTGCCATCCCAAGAAACAGGAGAGAAACAAGCTCTGCCAACAGTGCCTGCAGCACCATCTCCGCAGCCCAGCCTGGGAGTCAGCCAGGCCCCGATGCCTGGGGGCACCCACAGCTCCCCAGCAGGCCCCCATCACACATGTGCCCTCAGGCATTCCTTCCCAGCCCTTGCACAGGGCAGGGCTCAGGGGGCATCCCGCTGTCCGTGGGCAACATGGCACCAGGGGAGCCAGGCAGGGGCAGCTCCATCTTCTGCTCATCCTGGCACTGCCCCATGGCTCTGCCTGGCAAGGCTCTGCCCGGCAAGGCTGTGCCCAGCACTGCACAGTTCTCCCATGTTTTCAGGGACCTGGGGACTGCAATGCCATGCCCAGGCTGGGCAGAGCCCAACATGCCTGCTGTGCAGGCTGCTCTCCCACCCAGAAGTCAGCCTTGGGGCTGCCTTCCTAGGACAGGCCCCAGATGCCTGCAAGGGCTCCTGGTCCCATCATGAACTTGCTGGAGTACCAGTGAACTCAGCGCAGGCAGCCAAACTGTGCTGCCATCTGCCCTGCCCAGCTGGGCCAGACCTGAGCACTTCCCTATCACCAACCCCCCCATGTTCACTCTGGGCCCTAATGGTGGGCACCAGCTGGCTCACAGGAATATCTTCCTGCCCCTGAAGAGACTTGTCTTAGGAGTCACAGCCACGACAGCCCTTGAACTGCACCCATTCTGTGCCCCCCCCCCCCCCCCCCCCCCCGACCTGTATCCATGCTCCCAGTGTGCCTGGCTAGGGAAGCCTGTGCTGTGGAAGGGTGGGGTGTTGCTCAGAGCCCCGCGGAGGGCCCGCAGCCCACACCAACCCTGCCGTGGGAATCTGCAACAGGAAGGGATCCTGCGTGACGCGGGCTCAGAGACCGAACTGTGCCGGCGAAGACCGGGAGCCCCTTCCCCTTTCCGGTGCGAGGCCCCGGCTCCCCGCGCGGCTGGCGGGGGCTGCCCCCTCCTCGCACCGGCCTCGGCGGCAGAGCGGGTTCCCCGGGGGATCCTCCCCTGAATGCACAGAGCGCTGAAACAAGCCCCCTTTGTCTGCAGAGCACACGCGGTGCGGCGGTCCGGCCGGGGAGCGCGGGGGGCGGCACCCCTCCCCGGCCAGCAAGCCCCCCCCCCCATGTTCTCAGCGGCGGTGGGGAGCATCCCCGTCCCATCCCCTCCTCCAGCAGCCAGGGCACCCAACGGGACCCACTGCCCCGAGACACGGCAGCCAGTCGGGGGGCGGCAGTGGCCCTCCCCCGTCGGGCCCCCGCAGGGCCCCAGCTCCCGCCCACCGGCAGTGCCACCCCGGGCGCAGGGCAGGGACCAGAGCCACTTTTCCAGCTTCCCCAGCCAGACCACGCTGCTCGCGTCCCGGCGCAGGGTGTGGAGAGCCCCAGGGGGCAGCCAGCCCGGCTCGGGGCAGGCGGGCGGGCAGGCAGCCCCGGGGCCGCGGCGCAGCCCGGCCCGCCAGCACCCTGGCCCCGGCTGGACGGTGGCACCGGCGGGCGGGCAGCTAAATCACTCGGTTGTAGGGGCTTGGCGGGGTACCGGGTGCTGCCTGGCTCCTAGCGGGTTACCAGGGAGGGCGATATCTCGGCGAGGCCACGGGAGTGACTGACCCCCTGCGTGGCAGGACGTCGCGGCCGTGGGGCCCCACCCTCGCTCTCCGCGCTCCCGACTGCAGAAGGGACCCGGACGGCCGGGCCCTGCGCCGCCCGCTCGGCGCTGCACCCCGATGCCAGCACCCTTCGTCCTGGCACGGCCCTGCCCAAGCGTTTCGCGGGTGCCCAAAAGGGACGGGCACAAGGGGGGGTGAGGGGGGCTGCCCCGCCCTGGCTGAACCCTGCGGAACGGGCCCGGGACGGGGGGGGCGCGGGAGCCGCCGTCAGCCCAACGGATGTGCCGGAGGAATTTCTTCCTGCCGCCGGGCCCGGGCTCTCCCTCCGCCTCCTCGACCCCCGCGGCCCCGCTCCCCCTCTCTCCCACGGCTTGCGGGTCGGACGTGGGTGCGGGTGATCGCCACGGCCCGGCCCCGCCGCGATGGGAGACGCGACCCCCCGGCCGGGGCTGCCCGTGTTCCCAGCGCCGCCTCGCACCGGGTGTCGCCTCTCCCCTCGCCCCCCGCGCCCCGCCACGGGTCAGAGGCCGCTGGTGGGGGAATGCCGCTGAGCCCCCGCGTACCTTGGACACGATGAGGGGCTCGCCGTGCTCCAGCCCGCCGCGCAGCGTGAAGCCCCAGGGCGCTCCCCCCTGCAGCTGCACGTGCACGTACTGGGGGGCTCCGGGCCGGCCTTCGGCCCGCTCCATGGCCACTACTGCCCCATCCCTGCCCGGCCCGGCACCGCACGACAGAGGAAATAACACCTCAGCCCGCCCGGGCTGAGCGGCGCGGAGCAGAGCTGCGGGGCGGAGCCGGCCCGGCACCGGGGCTGCCCCGCTGCCGCCAATAGGGCGCGGGGGGACGGTACGGCTCGGTGAAGCACGGTACAGCACCGCTAGGTACAGCTCTATTTGGCTGGCCGCGGCGCCGCTCAACTCAGCCCAGTTCAGCCCAGCCAGGGCACAGCTCAGCTTTGGCACGACTCAGCACAGCATAGCTCAACTTATGGCATGGCTTCAGCACACATTGGCACAGCACAGAACGGTGCTGTTCAGCTTGGCTTGGCGCAGAACAGCTCTGTCCGGGCACCTGTACTGAGCTGCTTGGCTCAGCTCGGCATCCTAGCCAGCAGGTTTTGACTCAGTCCAGCTCAGCCAAGCATGGCACAGTTCAATGCAGTGCAACATAGCGCAGCACAGCTCAGCCTGGCACAATTTGGCTCATCCTAGCGTGGGATGGCAAAAGGGACAGCATGAGTTGGCTGGCCCAGTATGGCTCAGCCTGGCATGGTTCAGTGCAGCTCAGCTCAGCTGGCACATTCTGTCATGGCTCAGCTCAGCATGGCATGATGTGGGCTGGCATGGTTCAGTTTGGTAGAGCATGGCACAACCAGTGCCCTGGCCTGTTTTGGCTCTACTTGGCCTGCTCAGGTTTCACTCAGTGCAGTTCAGCTTGGGTTGGCACGGACAAGCAGGGCTGGCACAGTTCAGGTCACCACAGCATGGTCTGGCCTGGATTAGTTTGGCCTGGCATGGTTCAGCACAGCATGACCCGGTCTGGAGCAGCACAATATGGTGCCACCAGGGACCAGCACCACTGGGGCCAGCTCGGCAGAGCTCAGTTGGGCACAGCATGGCTTGCCATGGCACAGCTCAGCCAAGCATGGTGGTGTGGTGTGGCCAAAAGTTTAGGGATGAGGGGTGCCTGCTCGGGTGGTGATCATATGATGCAGCACCTGGCGGCTCCCTGCTGGCACTGGCACTCTTGTTGGCACCCAGAGCTCTGCTGCCTGCAGGCAAGCTCACGCTGCCAGCTCCTGTCTGGCCTGTCAGGCTCCGGGGACTGTGCGTGACAGTGTGGCCATGCTTCACTTCTGCCTTTCCACCACCAGGCCCAGGTCCAGGAGGGGAAACTGAGGCAGGGGAAGGAGACGCCAAGCGGCATCTGGGGCGGTGGGAGTGAATCAGCACCAATTCCCCGGAGAGCACAGGCGTCCCGCTCCTCCCCTTCCCGCCTGGGGCCTTGGCTCTTACTCATCTCCTTCCCAGACAGAGCAGCCGGCCCGGAAAGCTCTGTGCTGCCAGCAACGCCCGTGGCCCTGGCTGCCTGTGGGCTGGGTGGGCGCCTGGGAGGGTGGTCTTGTGGTGCCAGGCGGGTGAGCTCCTCCCAGGCTGCCTGGCTCCAGCATGGGAAGGGTCCCTCGAGTTTTTCTTGGCAGCCCTAGTCCACCAGTGCTGGCCTTGAATCCTGCCTGCACCCTGGCCAGACCAGCTGCAGGCAGCCCAGTGCATGTGTCCTGTCCTTGTGCCACAGGGTCCCAGGGCAGGGGGTGAGGGCAGTCCCCAGGCCATTTGGGGTGCTGGAGCCCAGTCAGCAGGGATGTACAGCCTGCCTCACACTGTCTGGCCATGCCCACCTCTGGCCTGACTCTCCTGCACTGCCCATGCCTCCCACTTAGCCTTTCTGCTCCCCCTTGCCATGCCCCTCACTCATGGCCGCTTCCTGCCATGCCTGGATTTTCCCATCCTCAGGCTCTGCTGCCCCCATGCCCTTTCCCAGATGAGTAACCGGTGCTGCCCAGCCAAGCGTGAGGCTCTGCAAGCGCTGTGCCCTGGTTTCTCACGTGGCCTCACACTCCATTAAGCACTTCTGCCCTCTCCCCATCCCAGCACCCCACAGTCGTGCCAGCCCTTGCCTGTGCCTGCCTGGTACCAGAAAGGGGGGGAAAGCACCAACACCCCTTTCCCCACTCCCCCATGTCCCTTTGCCTGCACCAGTGGTTCCCAAACAATGTGTCCACCCTGCCTGGCTCCCTCCATCCTAGCAGTAGAGCCACAGTGTCCTAAGGAGCCGGGCACCATGCCCGGAGCTCTGCAGGGGGCACCTCGTTTTGCCCCCAGAGCCTGCCTCAGGTAAGCACCACCAGGCCACTGCAGCACCAGAGCTGGGGTGGCCACATCTCCTGTATGGGTAATGCTTCAAATACTGTATCAGCAAGAGCTGGGACAGCCAAGCCCAGCATAGCCACGTGGTGATGTCCACAGTGGGGGTACCACTGGCTGCCCTGGTTGCACTCATCGCTGCTGGTATCTGGGTAACTCTGCCCACCTATGTGTGCCGTGGGCTTGATGCCCATCTCTCAGCTGGGGAAAGTGAGGCACTGGGCAGCCTGGCTGTGCCATGGGGCCTGCCCAGCCACAGGTACCCAGGCTCTGTGCCTGCTCTGGGCAGTGTCTCCCAGCTTGCAGCAACTGGCACAAAGGTGCTGAGCCCTCTGCCAGAGTCGGCATGGGTCAGGAGGAAGCCGAGGGGGCTCTCACCTTAGCAGATCATCCCACCAGACTCCAGCCCCACTCCCCTGGGAATTTGGATGTTCCTGGCCCTTTAAACCTTGATTGGGACCGTGCCTTTAAAATGAACCCCTGGGGCAGGAGATCTCACCCTGCAGGAGGAGGCTGGCCAGAAGCAGGTGGGCTGAGCAAGCTGGTCTTCCCCACCCCACCCCACCCCCTTTACAGCCCCAAGGCCAGGCGCTTGCCCGGTTGGTTTTGCCCTGGTCGGGGTTTTAGTCTGGAATTTGCACCTTTTTTTGCATCCGTGTGTTGTCCCCCGTCTCCCCCTCCCCCTTCTGTTTCTGAACAGAAGCAGCTGGTAGCACCCTGGGGTCCTTTTTCTGGTGCCAGCGACCAGCTCTGCCTCCCTACATGGGAGAAGCATAACTGCAGGCTCACCCTACTCCTGTTGCTGACCAGCCTCACCTTGCCCTGCTCACCTACTTCCCCCTACACGTATTATGGCTTCGCTCCATCACTTCACCAGCCTCCTCCTTCTTCTCGCTGTGCCCCTTTCACGGGCTGCAAGCAGGTCCCCACTGTCCCCCAGCGCCCTGCCTGCCGCCCCTGCTCTGCCCCTCCTGCAGGCCCTGCAAGCGCGGGCACCGGGCAGCTGGGGCTGGCGAGCAGGGCCAGCGGGCGGGCAACCGCTGCACTACATGCTGAGCCTGTACCGGCGCGCTGCTGACAGCGAAGGACGACCCCGCCGCAGCCGCAGCCTGGGCACCAACACCATCCGCCTGATCCGGAGCAGTCCCCATGGAGGCCAGCCCTGGGCAGGTAAGGAGCAGGCAGGCACCAAGGGCAGTGTGGGAGCTTAGCAGAGGTGGTGAAGTGGGTTTGAACCCTGGGGTATCTCTGCCTGCCTCCTTCCCCCTGTTCACGGTGTTCCAGGCAAGGCTGGCACATCCCCTGTGGGGTCCCCCTTGGCAGGGGCCACAGCCTGTCCCAGCCCTAGGGGTGAGATGGGCAAGGCACTGCCAGCCCCGCATGCCTCTCCTCTTCCCATCCTGGGCAGTGGTGTTGGTGCAGAGGGTGGGAACTGCCCGAGGCGTTCTCTGCCCTTCACCCAGCAGGGGAGCTGTGGCCCGCAGCTACTGCTTGCTGAGGTCTCCGTGCAGCCCCGCGGCAGCAGCCCCCTGATGGGTGCAGCGCCTCCTCCTGGGGGAGGCTGTGCCGGGCCGATGCCTGCTGTGCCGCACGGTAGCGGGGGCGCTGACTGCTGCTTTTCCCCAGGTCGCTGGTACGTGCAGCCCCTCACCTACCGCCTGGAGGGCCAGCCTGAGGCCGAGCACCTCCTCCGAGCCACCGTAGTCTACCTGCCGAGCCTACCGCTGGCCCGTGGTCGCCTCCTCTGTGCCCTGGAGCTGTCGGACACCAGCAACGGACCCGGGGCGTTGCTCAGCCCTGTCGCCCGCCCGCGCCGCGGCTGGGCCGAAGCGGATGTCACCCCTTACCTGGTGCCAGGGAACGGCAGCGCAGGGAGCCTGGCACTGCGGCACGTCTGTGTACGTGCCGGCCGGGCCAGTGGCCGCGATGCCCCGGTAGTCCCCAGCCACCCCTTCCTCCTCCTTTACCTCAACGACACCCAGGCTGGACTGGCATCTCTGGCAGCAGAGCCCCATCGGCACCGACGTGACACAGGGATACTGGCCCACGACCTGCTGGGCTACTTGCAGGAGCAGGAAGGGGAGAAGAGTGACTGCTCCCTCCGCCCCTTTCCCGTCAGCTTTGCCCAGCTGGGCTGGGACCACTGGATCATCGCTCCCCATCGCTACAACCCACGCTACTGCAAGGGTGCCTGTCCCCGCCTGCTCCGCCATGACTACCACGCACCCAACCATGCTGTGGTGCAAAGCTTTGTCCATCAGCTGGTGGATGCCAATGTGCCCTGGCCCTCCTGTGTCCCCTACCGCTACAGCCCCATCAGCGTTCTCATGATCGAGCGTGATGGCAGCATCCTCTACAAGGAGTATGAGAACATGATAGCAGAGTCCTGCACCTGCCGGTAATGCTGCTCGGGTACATTGCCCCAGGCTCTGCCTGGCCCTGCCACATCGGACTCCAGGGATTGTCTTGCTCTGCCTGGGGTGATTCATCTCCCTTCCCTGCGTGGCAACTCTTCTGCAGGAAGGTTTTACCATGGCAGTTTTATGTAAATTGTAGTTTTTTAAAGGCAGGCACCTGTGATAGGGTGGTTGCCCTGTGGCATCTGTCCTTCCTGCAGCCCCAAGGCTGCTGCCCGCTTTTGGGGGGCGGGAGGGCTTGGCTTGATGCTCCTGGAGGAGAGCTGTGTCCCTGAACTGGAGTATGAAGCATCTAAGACGTGGCTGGGGATCTTCTGGTGGAGCCAGGGCAGGGAGGGTGAGCAGTCCAGATGTTTCTGTGCTTGGCACCAAGCTGGTGTTATCAGTATCTGATGCAGTCTTGCCTGTGGGATTCCTTCCAACCTCATGTGCACCCAATCCTGTCTAGTCCCAGCTGCAGCTGCATCTCACTGGGCTGGGAATCAGGCTTGGTGGGGAGGGGGACCCATCTCCTGCCCAGTGGCTCTGCTCTGGGGGGCTGTGGAAACTGGAAGGACCCGAGCTGCCAGCTCTGTTCCTGGTGCTGGGGTCAGGCAGCTGCCTGTGCAGGCTCTGCCTGCTGATTCCTCTGCCACCCCTATCTTGTCCTTCACCTCTTTAGCTTGCCCTCTAGCAGGGCTGAAGTCTCACCCCTATTCTAGGAGTTGTGCCTTCAGTTGCAGTGTCCCTCCGTCTTCTTGCACTCTTGTTTCATGGGGCTTGGCCTCCCAGCCTGTGCCTGCTCCTGGAGGGGCTGGTCGCACTTCCAGCACTCCAGCCACCTGACTTTCCTCTATTTATTGCTGTGTAAATAAATAAACTGATGGATTTTGCTAAAGACCATCTTGGCCTGTTATTGCTCTGTCTCTGGGGTCCAGTAGGTCCCCCCCTCCACACCCCCCCCCCCGGCTGGGCGTGTGCAGACTATGTTGCTGTGCAGCCACCCTTGTGCTTGCGCTGGAGAGGGTGGGTGCGGATCCCTGCTGCATGCAAGAGTTTAAAGCCCAGCTGGTTCAAGCAGAAGAAGGGGTTGCCCTGGACCATAGGCCTGCCCTGGGTCGGGGAGGACCAGATCTGGCTGCAGGCAGCTGCACTGGTGCGGCTGGGGACAAAAGATCCTCTTGTACCTCTATATGGGGCAGCTCCTGGGGGACCAATATACTGCATCTCTCTGGGCTGTCTGACACCATGGCCAAGGCGTTTGACTGCCAGGGTTATTTTGGGAGGGTGTCTGTAGGCAAACCTGCCCATTCCAGGACACAAGACCCCATGTTTGCAAAGTTCCCCTTCTTTGAGCAGTGAGGCATGGGTGGCAGCAGTAATCCTTGTCCCCAGTGCTTGATGGCACTACCAGCTGGGTACTGTCTCTGCATCCTTGTCTTGTGGCTCTTGGCCTCTAGCACTATCTGTTATTTCTGTCCCAAGCTCCGTGGGGATGTTTCAGCACTTCTTCCTCCTGTGGGTGTTTGCTGTGGGGAAGGGTGCTGTTCAGCCCCCTACCCTACCCGCCACCTCCAGAGTTTCTTCCCCATCTTGACAGACTGAGACACTTCAGAGCCTTGTGATCCTCTCCTGCTTCTGGGCACACATCCTGCCAGGAGGCTTGGGGAGGGAAACCACTTTTGCTTTGTTGAATGCTCCTGGACCTGACCCCAGAGGGAAGATTTTCCCCTGTCAATCAAATGCATGTAGTGGGCTCATCCAGGCAAGCCATGATGAAAGGCACAGGAGCTGGGCATACTCCCAGCCCTGGGCATCACTAGATGCCAGTGCCTGGTTCTGCCCATGGCTCAGACCTGTAACCAGGCCTGCTGTGAGCATTGCTCAAACCTGCTGGGTGACCAGAAGCAGATGGGCACTGGGGTTTGTCCCAGCCCTGTGTCCTTGCAGGCACTGTGCTGGTGGGCTCTCCTGCCCGTTGGACTGGACATCTTTGGGTACCCCAAGGTGCCAAGGGGCTGCACCAGCAGTGTGATTTCCTCTGCACTGATAGTGGGGCTTGTGCTGCCAAAGGGATGGAGGAGCAGCAGTTCACGGAAAGAGCCACTGTCCCTGGCTGACCATGGCATCGTGCCGGTACCAGCACCAGGGCTGTCAGGGCAGAGCCATGCAGATGGTGCAGGGCTCCCGGCCGTGTGCCCTGGGGCTCCTCTGGGTCATACGAAGGGTGACATGGGGCCATCCTGCCACCTGTGGCAACTCAAATATTTGTGCAGGGCTGTGACCTGGGAGGAGCAGTGCCCAGCAGCAGCACTGATGGCCAGAGCTAACAGCACCATGGCAGCCTCAGCCCCTGCCGTGCTGTGCATCAGCTGAGGTAGCAGAGCCAGGGGGGCTTCCTCTGCTCCCCTGGGCACTGCCACCTGCCTGGCGCTGCTCCTCTCCCTCCTCTTGCTTCTCCCCAGCTCTCTCCAGGTGAGTCTGGGCATGGAGGGTGGGCAACAGGGGCTCGGGGGCTTGGCACACCTTTTTCTGCCCCATCTGCCCCTCTGGGTGCTGCAGAAGTCCTGGGTGAGGACAGGGAGCAAGTGCTCCCCCGGCTGCCCCATATGACACCCATCTGGAAGATGGTGGGTAGCAGACCCCTGGGAGTCCACTGCCACTGCAGCCTCGAGTGTGTCACCAGGGCCTGCAGGTGAGCAGGGACCCCTGCTTGTCCTCTCCATTACCCCCTCCCTGCCCAGCCTCACCTGCACTCCTGGAACCACACATATCTGTTTCTACATTGTGTCCAGCCCTGGCACCTGCCCATGTACCCCAATGTCCCCATCCCTGGGGCCTCACAAGTACCCCAGTCCCATCAGCCTCCTCAGCTTCGGGAGTTCTCCACCCTGGGACATGACCCCACTCCCTGCTCTCTTCAGACCAGGGACCTTATGGGCGCCCTAGTCCCAGTGTGTCCCCGTCCCAGTGCCCCAGCCTGTGCAGCCCCATGGCCAAGCCTCAGCAGAACCCAATTTTGTCCCCAGCCCAGAGATGCCTCCCCCGAGGGACTCTGGCACAGTGCTCACCGCCACTCTGCCCCACAGGGCCAGGCGCTGTGCCCCACCACAGTATGAGTGCTGACAGCCACCAGCACCCCAGGAGTTTCCACCCTGCATGGGGCCACTGGAGACCAGAGTGCACCGTGCATTTACTGCCAGGCCAGGACTCCTCAGCAGCCACATGTACCCTGGCAACCCTGGGGAAGGACTGTGCCACCAAGCTCCTGGGGCAATGCTGTGGCTCAGCCACTCCGGATGTTCCATGCAGGTAATAAACCCACTCCTCCCTGCCTGCGTCCAGCAGCTTCCTGCCCTGCCTGTGCAAAGATGAACAGGTTACACAGGGGTTACCAGGGTGGCATAGGGTGGCACATGGGCTCCTGCCTCTTGCCCAATGAGTGCTGAGTCCACCACAGCCCCCGCTTGGCCCCCACCTGCCCAGGTGGGGAGAGGGATGCTGGGAACCCCCAGGAACCCACCGCACCTGCACGCTGCCAAAGTGCCTATATGCGCGTGAGCATATTTGTGCATATGCACACCTCTGCTTGTGCCTATACATGTAGGTGTATATATATGTGCCTATGTCTCTGCATGTGCATGTATATTATTATGTATGTGCATGGGAAATGTATGTGCACTTGCGTGTATGCATGTATACGTATGTCTATGCATGTGTGTGTATACGTGGGTATGTATATGCGTGTACACATGTGGATGTACATATGTGTGCATGTGCACGTATTCCTGTCTCTGTATATGTGTGGATGCCTGTATGTGCCACGTGTGTATGTGCTGTGTACTCATGAAAGTGCACGAGTAAGTATACATGCACAGGTGTGTACAGACGTGCGTGCATGGATGCGCATGCACAGACGGGTCTGCCTGTGCACGTGTTTATGCCGGTAGGTGTATGTGCAGGTGTGCATATCCATGCCGCTGTGTGCCTGTCCACACTGATGCACACATCCATGTCTCTGTCCATACGCCGGTCTGTGTGCCCGTGCAGCCACCCCTGGCACGCGCGTCCCTGTGTCCGTACAGTCCCGGTGTCCGCACAAAGCGCGGCGAGACCTCCTCCCACCAGGGGGCGCCGCTCACCTTCCCCCATTCCCAGCGCCCTCCACCGCATGACCGCCGGGGCCCCTCGGAACTGGGTCCTGCCCGCTCCGTAGTGAGCACCCGGCGGGCCGGGACCGCCGCCCTCGGCGTGAAGCGCTGAGCAGGACGAACGGAGAGCGCTGAGCAGCGTGGACCAGCGCGGACGGGGAGGCCGCTCCTAAGGTGCCGCGATGCTTGGGGCAGTGCTGCAGGCGGCAGCGAGCGGGCGGTGCCGGGAGGCGGGGCGCTGCCAGGACCCGGAGCAACGCGGGCCGGCCCCTCAGTGCCGCTGTCCGTCGCGCCCGGTGTTGCTGCCGTAGCCGCCGCCATGCGCAGCCGGAGCAATTCGGGCGTGCGGCTGGACGGGTACGCGCGCCTGGTGCAGCAGACCATCCTCCGGCACCAGGTGCGGGACCGTGTCCGGGGAGGGAGCCGGAGCAGGGCGGAACCTGCCCCACCGCAGGCCCCTGCCGACCCCCGGGCCTGAGGCGCTGCTGCCCGACCCCGCTGGCCGCATCGGCCGTGGCTAACTGGGAAACGGGCCGCGGCCCCTCGGTGTTGCCCCCTCTGCAGGACGCGGTGACGGGCCTGCTCCCCGCCAGCGCCGACCACAGGGATGCCTGGGTGCGGGATAACGTCTATAGCATCCTGGCCGTCTGGGGGCTGGGCCTGGCCTACCGCAAGAATGCCGACCGCGACGAGGACAAGGCGAAGGCCTATGAGCTGGAGCAGGTAAAAGGGAGCCGGCGGGAGGGAGGGCCCATGGCGGCCGCCCAGTCTGACCGGTGGTACCCGGACCCGACTGTCACCTCCCGGCTGGATTGCTTTAGGCACAGCCAGGCTCTGGGACCAAAGGGCCATGGGAAACTATGCAGTGAGGATAGGGACAGTGCTGGCCCTAGGCGCAGGGGAAGACACACAGTAGAAAAGAACCTCAGAGCTTGCTCTTCCCAGAGCACGGTGGAGCCCAGCTAGAGGGTCCAGCTCTCTGGCTCTGGGGTGGTCTCGGGCTGCAGTCCTTCTCCCAGAGGCTAGCAAGCAGCATCCTGCTGCCATGCCCTCTGTTCCCCTGTACGGTAGCTTGGCTTTGCTGGCTGGTGAAGAAATCATGCTTCCCTGTGCTGTTGCCTAGGGTGAAGGGGCCCTGGAAATGTGAGCAGGGGCTCCAGTTACAGACTGCAGAGCTCCACAAAGGTCAGCAGCCAGCTGATCCTGAGTCAGGGCTTCTGCCGGCCACGTGGGGATTTACAAGGCTGCTTTCCTTTTTCCTGCAGAGCGTGGTGAAGCTGATGCGGGGGCTGCTCCAGTGCATGATGAGACAGGTAGGGGGCTGGGGAGTGCCTCTAAGGGTCAAGTGGTCCCCTCAAAGCCCAGCTTGCTACAAAGACTGTCAGTCCCAGCTGTGCCATCTCTCCCCAGCCTTCACTGGTGAGCGGAGGGGAGGCCTCCTTCCAACAGGTTTCGAAATAAAGTCTGTTGGCATGTCCCTGGTGTGATGGAAGTCCCAATGCTGTGGGCTGGTGGCCAGCAGAGCCTTTGCCACCTGCTCCCTTCTTTTGTGGCCTGGCTGGTGCTGGGACTCTGCAGCTGTTCTCCTTGAGAGCACTTGTGGCCCTTTTCACTGCACTCAGTGCAGCCATGTCTGTGGGCTTTCCATAGTTGCAGCCCTGCACTAGGGCGGCACATGACTGTTGGTGCGTGGAGGGGCTCAGTCTGGGGGCTGTAGGATTTCTGCTCTGCCAGGCGTGGCACTGCATGTTGGGCTGATGGCATGGGTTAGCCCTTGTCTCCAGGGCTGCCAGACCTCTCTGGAGACAGGGTTTCATGAATCCATGCATCTCCTTGCCCTTTTCAAGGTGGACAAGGTGGAGGCATTCAAGTACAGCCAGAGCACCAAGGACTGCCTGCATGCCAAATACAACACCCATACCTGTGCCACTGTGGTGGGGGACCATGAGTGGGGTCATCTACAGATGGATGCCACCTCTCTCTACCTGCTCATGCTGGCGCAGATGACAGCCTCAGGTGATGCTATTGGGGGATGCCATTGCAGCTTTGAGCATGTTTATCTCCCAGACTTTTCCATGTTCTTGGTTTGGGTGCAACTTCTTGGGTGACAAGCTGCTGCAGTGGCCTCAGTGACTTCCCTCTTTTATTATACTTGCAGCACCCAATGTGGATTTGGGCCCCTCGGTGTCTGTCTGTCTAAGAGCCCCTGTTTGCCTGAAGCCTCAAAGCTTCCATAGCAGGGTGGGAGTAAGGATGAGAGCCAGTTGGGATGTGGCAGGCATGCTGTGAGGAGCACAGGGGCCAGCTTGTGTCACTGCAGCCCCTTCCTAGGGTTGCCTGTGGGCTTGGGGCGACTAATGTGAATTGCTCCCCCTGCTTCAGGCCTCCACATCATCGACAGCCTGGATGAAGTCAACTTTATTCAGAACCTCGTGTTCTACATTGAAACAGCCTACAAAACTGCGGTGGGTAGCCCGTGCTGGGGAAAGAGGATGCAGGTGGTGGGCTGGTGCCCAGGGGCAGCTGTGGGTCACTCCTGGCTCCAGTGGGCAGAGTCCCACTACGCTTGCTGGGAGCAACGTGGGCCAGCCCTCCAGTGCCACTGTCCATTGCACCCGGTGTTGCTGCCGTAGCTGCCGCCATGCACAGCCAGAGCAATGGGCGTGCGGCTGGACAGGTACACGCGCCTGGTGCAGCAGACCATCCTCCGGCACCAGGTGCGGGACCGTGTCCGGGGAGGGAGCTGGAGCAGGGCGGAACCTGCCCCACCGCAGGCCCCTGCCGGCCCCCGGGCCTGAGGTGCTGCTGCCCGACCCCGCTGGCCGCATCGGCCATGGTTAACTGGGAAACGGGCCGCGGCCCCTTGGTGTTGACCCCTCTGCAGGGTGGGATTTGAAGTCTTTCTGGACATGCTGTGAACTATTGCCCACTCCAATGTGCCACTGTCTCTGCACAGGACTTTGGGATATGGGAGCGTGGAGACAAGACAAACCAGGGTATCACCGAGCTGAATGCTAGCTCTGTTGGCATGGCCAAGGTGAGCTGGAGGGAGAGGTGCTGTTGCCAGAGAGCACCGGTGACCCCATGCTGCTTTTTTGTAGAGAAGGCTGGGCATGTTTAACTACTGAAGCTCAACTCCCCAAGAAGTTGAGTTCCTGGGGAGGATGGCTTTTCACTTTGTCTGCTGGGATAAAACTGCTCCTCTTGCTCAAGTTGTGCCTGAACCAGGAGTGAGAACTTAATTGGGGTGTGTGGCAGAAATGTCCAGGGCCTGTGAGATATAGTCATATTCTTACCAGGGTGCTCTGCAGCCACAGCAGGGTTTGCGTTTGTTTAAATTTTGGAAGTGTGGCACACACAGGGGCTGGCACAGGGTGTGAGTGCTTTCAGATGAGCAGCATGGTGCAGGACTTGCTGCTTTGAGTCTCACCCTGCTTGTAGGCTGCCCTGGAGGCACTGGATGAGTTGGATCTCTTTGGAGCAAAGGGAGGCCCACAGTCTGTGATAAGGGTGCTGTCGGATGAGGTCCAGCATTGCCAGGTGAGACCTGCATGGGCTTTACACCATCGCAAGATGAACTGTGATCTGCTGGTTTTGCGGTGTGGATGATGCCTGGCCTGGGAACCTAAGCACCCCTACTTTCCCCTCCAACCAGTCCATCCTCCACTCGATGCTGCCCAGGGCCTCCACATCCAAGGAAGTTGATGCCAGCGTGCTCTCTGTCATCTCCTACCCAGCGTTTGCTGTGGAGGACAGTGAGCTGGTGGAGATCACTAAGCAAGAGATCATCATGAAACTGCAGGTGAGTGGCTTTGCCCTTGTCTTGCCCTCCCCAAGAGGCAGCTGCAGTCCCAACTGTTGTAGCCCTTTTCTCCCCAAAAATATGCTCAGGGATGAGGTGCTGGGCCGTGTCTTCTCCCAGTCTCCATGACTCGTGGCCAGGGTGTGCCAAGTGAGTCCTGTGTGCTGTGGCCCTAGGCTGTGGTTGTAGTACCTAAGCTCTAGGTGAGCAAGTGAGATGGTACTTTGCTGGAGGAGGAGGACCACCCCTGCTTCTGCACTGAAGGTGTGAGTTACCTCACACTGTTCCTCCTCCTGCTAAGCACTACTCTCTCTCTTTCCCAGGGGCGCTACGGCTGCTGCCGCTTCCTGCGGGATGGATACAGGACCCCCAAAGAGGTGAGTGTGCTCAGCCCTGCCCCCTCCCCCCCACCCCGAACAGCAGTGCCAAGCATCAGCAGTGTGTCAAGGCTATGGTGGGGAGCATGGGGAAGGTGAGAGCCCTTAGCAGCCCCAGGCAGTGTCATGGGTCTGGGCAAGGCTTCCCAAAATGCCAGAGCCCACTGCAGAGGTGGTACATCCTGTCAGTGCCCATGGCAGATGGGCAGAGGCTGGCTCTGCATCTTGGGACCTGCGGTATGTATCTCTTAGGCTTGGGGAAGGTGGGACTATGCCCCATGGGGAGCCCTGCCAAGGTGCGCTCTTTCCCCAGTTCTTTCCAGGCTGCACAAGCCCTGAGTGAGGGCTGAAGGCCTGTGGAGGTGACTGCAGTGTTCCTCCCTCAACACTGTACAGTCACTGTCACTGCACAGGCACAGTGTGCATCTTGGGACCTGGCTCTGCAGCAGCACCTGAGGTCACAACCGTGCTTCTGCCTCTCCCGGGACAGAAGGCAGCTTGTGTACTGCCACACTTGGCTCTCAGTGGAGTGAGTGGAGCCTTTCTTCTGCTGCTCTGGGGTGGGAAACCATGAAAATTTTGTAAGCACTGTCCTGATTTTATAACCACAGAACCGGGAAATGGTACTTGGAGGGTCTGAAATCATCACCCATTGGGCCCATTATGTGCTGGGGTTCCTTTGGGCATGTGTGCCTCTAAATGCTTTTCCTCTGCTGTGCCTTTTCAGACCTGACCATAATAGGCAGCATGTGTGGCGGCATCTCTCCAGAGCCAGGGAATAGCAGCACCATTTCCAGTCTGACTTTTCCACCACTCAAACTTTGCCAGAGTGCAAAGCCGTGAATTGCTTTTGGGGAGCTGTGAGGGGCAGGAAAGGCAGTGCTGCCTGCAGGGGCACTGCAGCTGCCTGGAGTCAAACTGGAGTTTGAGAGCTTGTGGCCATTGTGCAGGCGCTATAGAGTACACACACTGCCTGTGTGCTCTCTGCCCAACAGTCTGCTAAGGCCACCCATCTCCCTTCTTTGCAGAAGAGTTAAAGCAGGCATCAGGGAAGGTTGGTGGCCATAGGTCCCCTGGAACGCTACAGCACACACATCTGGGGTGGGAAGATTCGTCACAGGCAGGTCTCCATCCTGACCCCTTCCCTTGTGCCAGGCTTTCAGTCCTATCCCCTGGCAGAAGGGCCCCTGCTTGGGCCCCTGCTCTCTAGCCCACGGCCTGGTGATGCTGGAAGAGGCAGGGGCTGAGGGGCTAGGGGACAGCAGGCAAGCTGAAGGGGATGCAGGTGTCCCCAGGGCAGCAAGAGGAATGTTGTGCTGTTGTATGGGGCTCTGAGGTGCTCTCCTGGGGACAGGGTAGGTTCCTTTTGCCCAAGCAGGGTGAGTCCCTGTAGCATTAGTGCAGGGATCTGGGAGAGAATGCCTGATGGCAAGAACACAGCTTGGAGGTGAAGCTGCTTTTTGGCTCTCTCAGCCATCATCTGCAGAAGAGCACTGGGAGGGCATTTTGAGGCTGGGGCCTCAGGGGGAGTAGGAGTCCTGTTTGAAGGGATCCTGCCACCCGCCACCCTCACCGCTGTCACCCTCCCTGCAGGACCCCAACCGCGCCTACTATGAGCCTGCAGAGCTGAAGCTGTTTGAAAACATTGAGTGCGAGTGGCCTCTCTTCTGGGCGTACCTGATCATCGATGGGATTTTCAGTGGAAACATGGAGCAGGTAAAGGAGGCAGGACCTGCCATGCTGCTGGAAAGAAGTCCCTGGCAAAGGAGGCGTGCAGGGAGCCATGCCCAGGGCAGACTCCCTTTTCTCTCTCCTCAGGTGCAGGAGTATCGGGAAGCCCTCGAGGGGGTTCTCATCAAGGGGAAGAATGGGGTACGCCTGGTGCCGGAGCTGTACAGCGTTCCACCAGATAAGGTGAGTGGTCCTGAGCTACAGTGGGAGTGGAAATATCATCAGGTAATTACTATCAGGTTTTAACAGCTTAACTCACACATGGTGGCTTCATGCACATGGAAACCCCGTGAGAAAGACAGCCAACCAAACAAAAAACAACATGCTGTTCCAACTCCCCCCCCCCCCCCCCCCCCCCGAAGCATTTCTTGCCCCTGTACTGTACTCAAGTTGCTGTACTGAGAGGGTGCAACCTGGAGATCGAGTCCTCTGAGAGCTCAGGACACACAGACCTGGGCTGAGGAGGTGCTGAGGATATGTGAGCCTGGGCTGAGAGTGACGGCCTCCTGGTGCCTGGATGCTGTAGCATCCGGAGCATTGTCCCAGTGCTCCTGGGGAATGTCAGCCATTCCAGAGGGATATCTCAACATCTTGGGAACCGAAATACTGAGCAGCTGATGTGGTGTCTGGCACGGGTCCCTAGGGCAGTCACGAGAAGGTGTGAGGAGCATAGCTGGGAGGTTTTGGGCCCTCTGTGGCAAATGCTTTCACAGATTCTTATTCTAAGCCTGGAACTGCTGGACTTTGAAATGCAGTGATGATGATTCACAGCATCCTGTGTGTGTGGATCCATCCCTGACCTACTGGCTTGCCTTCCAGGTGGACGAGGAGTACAGGAACCCTCACACTGTGGACAGGATACCCATGGGCAAGCTGCCGCTCATGTGGGGGCAGTCCCTCTACATCCTGGGCTGCTTGATGGCTGAGGTATGGTCATCCCTAGTGCTAGGGGGGGCTGAGGGGCGAGGCTCTGAGCTCTGAAAGGGCAAATATTGCCATCCTGTGCCACCTACCATGGGGAACCTGTCACTTCCACCCTGCAGGACCTCTTAAAGGTGGGTTGTCTGTAGGCATCACCCGCTTTACCCTGTGCATGAAATGTTGATCTCCTCATATCTCGTCATACCTCTTTTTCCTCAGGGGTTTCTAGCTCCTGGTGAAATAGATCCCCTCAACCGCCGGTTTGCGACTGTCCCCAAGCCTGATGTGGTGGTCCAAGGTGAGAGAAAGGGCCTGGTTTCAAACTCCTGTGCCTAGCAGGCCTGGGACCTCTGCCTGCATGGAGCTCATGGGGCTGGCTCTGCTGGCTGGGTGGCTGCCAGTGCAGCAGGTCTCAGCCCTGGCAAGGTGGGTGTAAGATGGGGTGTAAGTCCTTCTGCTCCACCCTGCATTGCTCCAGGGGAGCATCACTGGCTACAGCCTCCTCTGCAGACAGGTTGAAAAGGTTGAAAAGCCACTCAGGACAGAAGGCTTGAGTGGGAAGAATGTCAGGGGAAGCAAGGCAGACCTCTGCAGTGGGAAGTGGTTCCCAAAGAGACCCCAGACAACTGCCTTTATGTGACATAGCACATGCGTGTCCCCAGAGGTGCAGAGCAGCACTCCTCACTCTGGTGCCCCTGCCACACTGAACCTGTCCTCCCTCTGCAGTGTGCATCCTGGCAGAGACAGAGGGGATCAAGGGTGCCCTGAGGAAGGAGGACATCGATGTGGAGACTGTGGCAGATGTCTACCCCATCCGAGTGCAGCCTGCTCGCATCCTTAGCCACATCTACGCCCGGCTGGGTAAGCTGGGCTCCCTGCACCTGCAGAAAAAAGGGTGCAGAAGGGTCTGTGTCATACCCTGACATTGCTGCTCATCAGTGCCTAGCTAATGGTGGCTCTGCTACCCTTTCCTTGGCCTGGTAAAGGGGAACTTGGGCCCAAGGGGCACTGGGATGGCAGACAGTGCTATGCAGAGTAATTCTAAAATGGGTAAAGCTTTGGCACTGCAGTTGCACAGTCACCCCAGGGACAGGCAGGGGTTATAGGATGGACTTGGTGTGGACAGGAGCCAGCTTTTGTTCATGTGTCCCAGATGTCAATGGGGGAAGCAAGCCAGACCCCAGAGAAGGTCCCCTGGCAGTTCCTGGCTTGCTGAGAGAGTCTGTAGCTGAGGTGAGGTGGCCGCTGTTGGAGGGTTGGCAGGGCCATTCCCTGATGCAGCGGCCCTTTGGGCACAGGGCTTGTGTGGAGCTGGAGACCTGGCCTGGGCCAGAGGAGGAACCTGACCCACCACAGGCTGCACAAGCTGGCTAATTTAAGCCACCAAAATGCCAAGTGTAACATGGGCAAAGGGAGCAGGGGAACAGCTCAGCAGCTGCCAGGGCTGACGTGAGCGAGGGGTGATGCTGCTGCTGCACCATCCTGGGCTCTGGGAGTAATTCCAGGAGCAGTGGGAATGTTTACAGAGCTCTCGGCTTTGGGGAACCAGCCCTGTGCAGGGCTGAACCCCTGGTCTTGCCCCAGCTTCCAACATACCCCAAAACCCAGAGGTGTGGCACATTGTGGAAGCCAGGACAGGCTGTTCCTGTTTCAGCAAGTGTTCCTGGGGGGGGCCTAGTGTCTCTATCCACTGGGCAGGGCTGTGGGGTAGAGCATCACTGTGCTTTTGAGCCATGCCAGCACAACACAGGGTCCTGGGGTATCCCAAGTGCAAAACAACTGTTTCCTGCTGGCTGGGAGCACAGAAGCCTGCCTCTGCTTGCTGTATCCCTTTCATGAGAAGGCTGTCACTAAAAACTCCTCCTCCTGGACTCCTAGGCCGCAACAAGAAGATGTGCCTGACAGGACGGCCCTATCGGCACATGGGAGTCCTTGGGACCTCCAAGCTCTACAACATCAGGAAGAACATCTTTACGTTCACCCCACAGGTGGGTGCCATTCCCTGCTGCCAGGAGATCTGGAACTAGGCAGGAGGGCTCCCCACTGGCTGAGTGCTCAGGGGGTGCCCAACACCCTCTGAACAGCCTGGACCAGTCCCAGCTCTGTGGCATGGAGCAGCAGTTGGTGGTCCTGGCTACGTGCATGCTGGGAGAAGATGGTTTCAGCCTTCCAGTGATGAGTGTTGAGTGGAAATCTCTGCTCACCCTGACAAGAGCACTAGGAAAAGGCTGATGGCAGGACAGGGATCCCTCTGTCCCCTGTGTCCAACATGGTGCAGGGATGAGCAGGGTTGCAAGCCTGGAACTGTGGGAGTGCATGTTTGCTTGGGATGGGCACAGCACAGACCCGTGGCTGTGTGGGGCTTGTGTGACACTGCTGCTGAGCTGTGGTGTTACCTCGCCATAGTTGTTAGGGGCCAGCAGCTGCCCTGGGGGCTGAGGGTGCCTTTCTAGGCTCTACTGATGCTTACCAAGTGAGGTGGGACACGCTGGTGGTGCCGGGGTCACTGGATGCGCTGTGTGGCTGGCCTGGCTGAGTGCCTGTGGGAAGATGTGGGTGGCGCTAAAGGTGGCTGTGGGAAGGGCTGCTCATGTCTCCTCCCATCCTCACAGTTCATAGACCAGCAGCAGTTCTACCTGGCTCTTGACAACAGGATGATTGTGGAGATGCTGAGGACAGATCTTTCGTACCTTTGTAGCCGCTGGAGGATGACCGGACGGCCGACCATCACCTTCCTCGTCTCCCACACCATGCTTGGTATAGACCCTCCAACCTCGCAAGGCGTTTGGCTAGAGCAGCTGTGGGAAGCAGCCCATGCAGGAGGAAGTGGGTGGGCAGTTGTGTCAGTAATGGTGGGGCTGGAGGAGCCAGAAGCATCCTGTAAAGAGCCAGGAGCATCCTGTGAAGAGTTTGCTGCTCAAAGGAGCTGCACTGGGTTAGCAGTGGGAGAGCCTGACTGCCTCTGTCTCTGTCCCCAACAGATGAATTCGGCAAAAGTGTGCACCCCACAGTGCTGGTGATGCTGCGGAAGCTGCAGGATGGGTATTTCGGTGGTGCAAGGTGAGTGCAGCTTCCTGGAGAGGGCTGGCGGCCCCCAGGAGCCTGTTTATGAGGGTACTTGCTGGGCCTGAGCATCAGCTGTTGGGGAACAAGCTGTGGAGAATACATTGGGGTGTGCTAGGCTGTAAGTGCATCCCTGGGGTACAGTCCCAACAGAGGAGATGTGAGAAAGTTCATAGCTCTTTATGCTTCTAAGCCCGTGGCTGCAGGATCCCTCTAATACCTTTTGGGCAGCCCTTTCATGTCTGCCTGTGGCTGGAGGAGTTGCAGGTAGCTAAAGCAGGCGTGGGGGCATAGTATGCTCCTGAGCAAGCGCATCTCTCCCTGCCAAAGGGCCTGTCCTGTATCCAGAAGGCAAAGCCAAAGGTGCTGCTCCCCCCTTCCTCTCTGTTTGACCTCCCCTCCTCTCGCCCAGGATCCAGACGGGTAAGTTGTCGGAGTTCCTGACAACGTCGTGCCGAACTCACCTCAGCTTTATGGACCCTGGGCCAGAGGGTAAGGTCTTTGCCAAAAGTTATGAGCTCAGCACTGGCAGCTCTGAGGAGCTAGATGCCGAGGAGTGGCTGCATGGCTTGCAGATAGCAGAGGATGGTCAGGGGGAACAGGCCAGTTGCTGCTGTGGCATAGCAAATGCCAAACTCACCCGTAGAGCTGTAACACCCCACCACCCCGCCAGCACCTGCCACCATGTTCTTCATACATTTGGGTATTCACCATGTTTTTGTTCTCATCTGACCCTCCATCAGTAACCTTGTCTGGGTGATGGTCAGGGTGACACCAGTGGGGTGGGACCAGGTGAATTCATGCAGCCTCACCAAGGGTTTTTCCCAGCCAGCCAGGGCTGAACCTGTTGTGCACATGGAGAGCATGGAGGATGCTCTATAATCAGTCGGTCTGGCTGTTGCTTAGGGAAGAGACACAGGTTTGGCAACCTGCCTCTGCTCGAGAGATTGGGCTGAGGATCTTTGGAACACCAGTGACAGTGCAGAAAGTGATGGGACCATGCCCAAGGTGGTGGGGAAGACTCACCATGTCTTGAGCAATCCAGGTGTTGTTTTCCCAAAGCCTTTGACCCTCTCTAGGCAGGGCTGCTCCAGTTGGTGCCAAATTGAGGTCTTGCTGCTGTGGATATGGTACCTCAGAGAGCCTTAGCCCACCACAGTGTGATGGACCCGTCTTGTCCTGAGACCATGGTGGGGTGCAAGGTTTGCAGTTTCCCTTGCAAACAGCCCTGGGTGTATCCTCCTGTGTGACCTAGAGCTCGTCATCTTCCCAGCCTTCCCATCAGTCTGCTTTGCCTCTGCTGCTTCTGTAGCCAATGTCTGCACCACTGTGACTCTGAATACTCACTTCTCTTGCCCTCCTTTTGCTTTGCCTGGAGTCTCCTTGTAGGCTGCACCTGGGCTTCTCCAAGGTGTCTGCTTCTCCGCAGCCCCAAGGGGAGATGGGGCCTGCCTAGTCTCTCTACAGCACTTACAAAATGCTTAAAGTGTTTCTTGTGGTCAGATGCTGCAGCCAGACAGGATGATGTTTTCGAGCCTGATGTCTGGAGGACTCTTCCTTCAGGCATTGTCATAAGGCAACCCTGCCAGATATGAAAAGGGAATGCTGCGATGTGGGCCTCTGATGTTGTCTGCATCTCACCTCCTAAGGAAGGACACACCACAGAGCTGATCTGCGAGCTGAAGAGCAGCATGGCTTTGCCCTGGCCCACTGTCTGGAAGCACTCAACAGCTCTTAGTTGTGTTGCATTGCTTTGGCATGGGGCATCTCCCCCTTGGGGTATGCCCATCACTGTTATTTCCTGGCTGAGGAGAGAGATGGCCTCTGAGCACCCTCATCCACGGTGCAGGAAACGAGCGGTGGGCCCTTGTGCTCCTGTTGTGGCATTGGGAGTGATGGCAGCTGCTGTAGGTTGGGCAAAGAGCAAGACAGGAGCTGTAGCTCCTTCTCTAACTCCTAACTAGAAATAACTGGTAATTTCTAATTAGAAGTAACTGTGTTGTAAAACCCACCCTGCCTTGCTCCCATGCTGGAGTCCTGCTTGGATGAGGCCCCTGCTGTGCTGGGGTGCTCACAAACATTCCACATGGACAGGCTGCTGCTGGCTGTGCCTCCCCCTATCATCCCTGGAGGAAACAAGCACGAGGGTTTCACTGTGGGGTTGGGGCAGGCTCTGGCCATCCTTGCACAGGCTCAGACCCAGCACATGCTGCATCCCCATCACCTGTTTCATTTGGGTGGGACTCCGAAGGAGCCCGGCTGGCAGCCAGTGTCCCAGGCAGCGGAGCAGACTGGGAACAGGGGTGTCATGGCTGTGGGACTTCAGGCACCAGCCCCATGTTGTCATTTTGCTCAGCCAGCAAAGCTTCACCCTTGCTGAGGTGCAGGCGGGAGCTCTCTTGGGCTTGGGGCACAAAGCAGCTGAGCCCCCTCTTGTGCCTCCCCTTCAGCAGACACGTATGACGAGGTTGCTCAGTACCTGGATCACTTGCTGCAGCACACAGCTCCGCAGGTGAACCTGCCTCCCACTGCACAGCGGGGAGGCCTGAGCCGCTTCCGCGCTGCCGTCCACACCACCCGTGACCTCATGTCCTTGGCATCCAAGGCCAAGGACCTTCACATCCAGAGTGAGTAACTCCAGCACCCTCTGCACCTTTGGTCAAGCCCAGGGGTAAGGCTGAGGTGCTCTGGGAGCTTTCCCAGCTGTGCAATGCCTGGGCCCCATAAACTGAAAAGAAGCCTGCATTATGTCCATCATGTTAGTCCTGGCCATTGGAGTATCTTGGAGTTGGTGCATGTGCATTCCTTATGGAAAATTCTGAATGATAAACAATGGCAGCTCCCTGTGGTGTTCCTTTAGCACGGCGGGATGGGGCTGCTTCTCCCACGGCCCACTTCACTGCAGGGGCTGACAGGGGAGCAGTGTGTCAGATGTGAGGTGGGTTGGGGTTGGGAAGTATCTGTACCAACCTTGGTTTTCTTTTAGATGTTGGGATGTTTGTCCCCAGCAAGATCTTCCAGGCATCCCAGCAGTCTGTCAAGCTGCTGGGTTCACCCCACCAGCATGATATGGATGGCAAGGTGAGCCATGTCCCTCTCAGGCTGGCCAAGCACTGCTATCCTTTCAGCTGGAGCCAGAAGTCCCTGTGGGGCTGCATGGGGAAGGGTTAGTGTTTAGTGAGGGGGAATGTCTATGGGTGAATGTCCTCAGCTCCACAACCAGACTGCACTTGGTGTGTGGTGCTGGTGATGCTGACCAGGAGCATGGGTCTCCCTTCCTTCAGAGCCACACACTCTATGCAGAGATGAACCTACCCCGCGATGAGCATGGCAACGTGGACTGCAAGGCACTGGTGGACCAGCTGCGTGTCTGCCCCACGCTGCAGGAGCAAGCGGACATCCTCTACATGCTCCACATCCTCAAGTATGCTGAGCTCTGAGTCCTGCAGGCTCACTGAGCAGAGCACAGCCGTGCAGTCATCCCCACCTGCAGAGCCCAGGGCTCCTTCAAGGCAAGCTGCTGGCTGTAACCCAGGATCTCCTTCAATGCAGAGGACCTGAATGGCACACGGGGCTTGACAGTGAGCCTGGCCCCACAGTGAAGGAGCTCCTCACTGAGCTGTACATGCGGGTGGGGGACACACGCCAGTGGGCCCTGATCCGCTACATCTCTGGCATCCTCAAGAAGAAGGTGGAAGCTCTGGATGAGGTAACAACCATGCATTTGGCCTCCAGCTGGCTGAGCTCTGTTGGGGAAGAGGTTGCAGAGCGGGTGGGCAAGCTGCACCTGCATCTGCTCTGTCTCACCCTGCCTTGGGCCAAGGCCCAATCCCTGAGCTGTTGGTGATGCCTGGGGTGACTCTGTCCCCAGGCCTGTACTGACCTCCTGTCTCACCAGAAGCATTTGACAGTTGGGCTGCCCCCAGAGCCGCGTGAGAAGACGATTTCCGCGTGAGTGTGGCCTGTCTCCTGGCACGTGCTGGCCTGGGGTTGGATGCGGACCTGCTGTCCTGGAAGCCTGTGGGAGGAGCGGCTCTGGGTGGCCACCCCCAGCTTGCGTCTCTCCCCTCTGGGCAGTGTGGACCACAAGGGACGCAGGGTTCACTCTACTGCCTCTCACCTTCTCTGCTCCCTCCATAGCCCGATCCCCTATGAGGAGCTTGTTCACCTTATTGATGAAGCCAGCGAGAAGAACCTCAGTGTGTCCGTCCTCACCCAGGTGAGGGGCCAGGGTGACAGAGGACCCTGGCCTAGGGTTCTCTGCCCTGGTGAACAGCAGTGGAGTGACCTACCCCTTCCCCTCTAGGAGATCATGGTCTATTTGGCCATGTACATGCGCACGCAGCCCGCGCTCTTCGCTGAGATGTTCCGCATTCGTATCGGGCTCATCATTCAGGTGATGGCAACGGAGCTGGCGCACTCTCTGCGCTGCTCAGGTACGTGCAGTGGGGACAGCACCCAGCTGGAGGGTGCTGCTGCAATGGGGACCCCATCAGCAGGGAAGAGAAGTGCTGTTAAAAATGGGCAGCTCAGCTCCAGGGCAAGACCCTGCACTGAAAGTGCCAGGGACTGTTCTCAGGCACAGCTGGGTGATTTCACTTCAGTCTGTATTCAATTGTGTGTTGGGCTGGCATGGGGAAGAGTTCCTGTTGTAGGCAAAACCCAGAGTTAGTGTACGTCCCTGGAGGATGAGCTCCTGTACCAGTGCTTCCCCTGCTGACGGAATGGTGTGCAGGGTAAAAATGTCCTAGGAGGGCTGTGAAGTGGGGTACGACATCCCAGCTCTGTTCTCTCCAGCTGGAGAAGCCACTGAGAATCTGATGAATCTCAGCCCATCAGACATGAAGAGCCTCCTCTACCACATCCTCTCTGGCAAGGAGTTTGGAGTGGAAAGGAGTGGTGAGTCTCTCAGCAGGGTTGAGAGAGCATCTCTGGGCAAAGCTGGGTGCTGGTGCAGAGCGTGGCCTGAATTGAAGCAGTTGTATGCTGTGCTCAGGGATCTCTGGTGCTGGCTGGGGTAGAGGGCAAGGGTGTGCAGAGGTAGGTACCAGTGCCCAAGCAGAGGCAAGAAGTGTGTGTGCCCTGAGCCACGGTACCCACTCCAGGCCTCTCTTCTCCAGTGCGATCAGTTGACTCGTCGCTCACCACTATCTCCATCTGTGAGGTGGGGGCCATTGGGGCCACCAAACACGAGCGTTCCGGCATCATCAGGCTGAAAAGTGAGATCAAGCAGGTGAGGGCAGGTGGTGCAGGCTGCTCCTGCCAGGGACAGCTACAGGACAAGCAGGATCGGTGGGGAAGCAGGAGGGAACTTGCTCCTGGGCTTCAGAGAGCTTACAGCTGCTTCCAGGATCTGCTTTTAGCTCCAGTCCTGCCCTGTGGGGAGAACTGGAGCAAACCTGTTAATGGGACTTGGGATTTCTTTGGCAGAGCAAGCAGTACAGGGGGAACACAGGAGTGCTTGGGAAGTGCAGGGGTGGGAAGGACCACGCAGAGTCCCAGGCGTTGCTAGTGTCCTGGTGGGCCTCTTTCAGCAGCAGAAACGTCATTTCCTTCTTCTCTTGCAGCAGCTGGATAAGCATAGGCAGTCTCTGCCTGGAAGTAAGGTGATGCCCCCTGGTCCTCCTGCACCCTCAGCTTTTGTCCCTTATGCCACACACCCGGGCAGCTTTCGAGCATGCATGAATTAGCAAGCTTTACTAAGTAAACCTGAGCGAGCTGCTGCAGCAGTGAGCTGGCTGCCCCTCTGAAGGTGCAGGGTTGCTGTGTTCAGGACTGGAAGGGAGGCTGGCTCCCTGGGAAAAGGTTGGCATTGCTCACCATGCTGTGGGGCCCAGGGCTGGCACTGTCCCACAGCCTTTGGGGAGCTCCCCCTTTGTGTGAGACCTGCCATATTTGGGCTGGCAGGGAGGAAGGCTTCTTTAGATTGTGTGTTGTCATTAGAACCAGCTGGGATCTGTGCTCCATAGCTGCTGTGGCCTAATAGACTCCATTATACCCGTGAAAACTTGCTGAGCATGATGGGGTGATATTACTGTAGTGCAATGACCAGCAGTGGCCCTGTCTAGTAGCTTACTGGTGGTTGCTGCATCCTGCCTGTAATCTCCTCAGCTATTTCTTCTCTGGAGGAAGAAGCTCCTGCCCAGCTACAAGGACTTCCTCTGTAGCCTAGCATGTGTCCAGGACAAGTCCTGACTTCTCGTCCCAAAATGACAGGGCCTGCAGGGACCAGACTGTTGCAGCAGTTTTATGTCCAGTCTGCAGCAACGGGAAACCTGGCATTACAAGGGGGACCATGTATGTGATGAGGAGGGTTGTCCACAGGCAGTAGCAACCTTGCTACTGCCTGGTCTTGCTACTGGCCCCCTGGTCTGCCTGAGACCAAACCCCACCTATGCCAGCAGCCAGCAGAGCAGTAGCAGCCCTGCTCCCATGTGCTCACCAGCACGAGCTCGCTGCCACTGCAGCACCAGTGTGCAGAGGCCTTGCAGCCACCCTGTGAGGTGCAGCCCTTCCCCTGTGGTGCTAACATGCAACTTCCCGCAGGTTTGCCCTTTGAAACTGCCTCTCCAGCTAAGCATAGCCCCTGGGATAACTGCCCTGTGACCTGAGCTTGGTCCATGCTGCTGCTGCTCTGCTTGCTGTCATGGCTTGCTTGCTCCAGTACGGTCTGATTTTGGTCTCTCCCTTTCTCCTCCAGCCCCTCGGTTTGCAGTCCGGGGACGCTGACCTCAAGTCGTCTCTGGTAACTGGTGTTTGTTGGCAGCACATGTGGGTCTGACCTGCTTGTGGCTGCACAAAGGTGCTGCAGGGTGGCTTTGCTGTGGTGGGGGGTGGAGGCCAGGCTGGGGGAGCACAAGCTCTTGGGCAGCAGGGTGTGTTCTTGTGGGTATTTACTCTACAGCAGTCTCTGTGGTCCTTGTCTTGTGTCGGCTCAGTCTCCTGGGCACACAGAGCTGCTGGGCCAGGGCTCCTTTTCAAGCATGCTGGAAGACCAGGGCAGCAAGGACAGCCGCCAGGGCCAGTGGCAGCGGAGACGACGGCTGGATGGGGCCCTCAACCGTGTCCCTGTGGGCTTCTACCAGAAGGTCTGGAAGGTCCTGCAGAAGGTGAGCTGGGTGCCTGGCTGGCTCCTCCATGCACGTGAGCCTGTGGGTCCCATGCACCAGCCTTGCTAGGCCAGCTTGTGAGGTACACGAGGATGGTTCCTGATGTCGTGTTGGTATATGCTTCCTGGACAGCCTGGCCCTGGAAAGCTGCCTTATAGGCACACAGGACCTACCTCATACTGTGCTGAGCCTTGCACAGTAACGGGTAATGGCTTTACCCATTAGCCAGGCAGGGGCAGGCTGGAGCCGCAGCTGAAGCAGCTCTGGGCACAGCTTGTCCTTGGCATGGTGAGCCAGGGAGCAGAGCCCCATGCTAAGCGCAGGGCTGAACCGGTGGGGAAGGAGCAATGCTGTGCAAGGAGTTAGGAGGTGGAGCTAGCGTGTGTGGGCAGCGTGCACCAGTGCACAAGGGAGAGTGAGCTGGTGGACCGGCCCTATGTGTTCTAGCGTAGATGCTTCTCAATGCCATAACTGTGGTCTCTCCTTGTCCTGCAGTGCCATGGCCTTTCTGTGGAGGGCTTTGTTCTTCCGTCTTCAACAACCAGAGAGGTAGGAGGTTTATGTGAGGTGTAAGCAGGGTAGGTGGGTTGGTGCTGGGTTGCCCTGTGCAAGCACCCAACATTGCTCAGGACTTCTGCTGGTGATAAGAGTGCTGCAGGTGCCTTTCTTTCTCCCTCCTCACAGATGACCCCTGGGGAAATAAAGTTTGCTGTGCATGTGGAGTCGGTCCTCAACCGTGTGCCCCAGCCAGAGTACAGGCAGCTGCTGGTGGAGGCTATCTTAGTGCTCACTATGCTGGTGGACATGGAAGTGCACACCATTGGTGGCATCATAGCTGTGGAAAGGATCTTGCATATGGCCAACGACCTCTTCTATGAGGAGCAGGTAAGGGCCAGGCCTCATACAGGAGCCACAGGTTGCACCCAGGGCCGCTGGCTGCGTTCCCTACAGCCAAGCAGCAGTCACCCATGCAGACAGTCCTGCCTGTTGCCCTCATTATGTTCATGGGGCACAGCAAATACATAGTGTACTCCTCCCGTTGTTCACCATCAGTGTGTCACACTGCCTTATTCCTGATGCTTCCTTTCTCCTTCCCTGCCCAACATCCAGAAAGCCCTGGGCGCTGACGAGCACATGCTGGAGAGGGATCCTGCGACAGGCATCTGCAGCCTGCTGTACGATAGTGCGCCAAGTGGGAGGTTCGGCACCATGACCTACCTGTCCAAGTCGGTGGCCATGTACGTGTATGACTTCCTGCCCGCTGATGGCTGCTCCATGCAGTAGCTCTCACAACTCCTCACTCTGGGTTGCAGATGCTGCAGAAAGGTTGTTTCATATAGCTTATAAAAACGGGCATTAGGTAGCTTGCAGGCAGCCTGCGTGGCCATCTCTCCTAGTCCTGCCCTCTTGGTGTCTGAGCAGCTCTCCTGAAGAGCTCTGTGGGAAGCTTGCGTGGTCCTAAGCTGTGTGCAGCCTGGGCTGGCAGGGAAAGGCTGAGCTTCGAAGCCTGCTTGTATTAGAAGTGTCTGCCTACACAGCTCCTTCGGGGCCATCACCCCCAAAGGTATGTGTGTTTGAGGGAGGTGGAAAGGGCCCCCTTCACCAGGCGTGTGTGCAGTGCTGCAGCGTGCTCTGCAGATGCCTCCAGCAGATTCTATGTTTTTAATCTGTTCTGTGCCGCTTTTTATTCCAAATCTGCAGGGTTTACACTAGTGTAAGCTGGAACTCTTGCTCTTCCTGCTGCTGGTGGAAAAGCTTAGAGGAGTACAGGGTGCCACCTGAGCCTCTCCCCCAGCACACCCAAAAGCAAAATGATCCAACCCAGCCACAGCTCTGCTGCTTGGAAGTAGGCAGCCCATCTCACTGAAGATGGGGTCAGGGGTCCTGTATACAGAGCTGGGGAGGCTGTGGGAGCCAGGAGCATCCCAAGATGGTAACAGATCCCAGTTACCACCGAGCTGCGAGGACAGAGCTTCTGGCTGGGGATTGTCGGTGGCAGCCCTGCCATGCCCTCTCTGCTTCTGGCAGTGTCACTCATGGCCAAGTCACAGGCTCCCGAGCTCATACACGTCCTGTAAAGAAGCTTTGAGCTGGCTGCTCAGTTTGGTGTTAGCTGTGCCATCACAAATGTGCTGTGAATGCTCAGCTCTGCCCTCTGTCCCCATCTCCTGCAGCCTTGCACTGGAGAGGGGAGTGTTTCCCAGTTCTGCTCTATCCTGCAGGTCAAACCCCGCACAGGATAGTGTGGTCAGACTAATGGGGAACGGGCACACACACCGCAGAGTGGCAGGGTGAGTGAGGTTATAAAATCATAAATAGTTTGGGTTGGAAAGAACCTTTCCAGGTCATCTAGTCCAAACCCCCTGCAATGAGCAGGGGCATCTTCAACTATATCGGGTTGCTCAGAACCACAATCAGCCCAGCCTTGAATGTTTCCAGGGACAGGGCATCTACCACATCTCTGGGCAACTTGTGCTAGTGTTCTTCACCACCATCATCTTAAAACCTTTTTTCCTTAAACCACACATAAACCCTCTTTTAATTTAAAGAAGAGAGGTTGCCAGTGAAGACTGAGGCAAAAACATTGTTGAGTACCTCAGCATTCTCCTCACCCTCTGTTACTGGTTTACCAGTCCTACTCATCAAGAGGGTTTCGCTTTCTGTGACCCTGCTTTTCTGGCTGACATACCTGTAGAAGACCTTTTATTATTCTTTTTGTCCCTTGCGAAGTTCATCTCCAGCTGTACCATGGCCTTCCTGACCCCTTTCCTACACGGCCAGGCAGTGTCCCTGTACCCTTCCCAGGATACCTGTCTCTGCTTCCACTGCCTGTGTGTTTTCTTTTTGCATTTTAGTTTGACCAGGTCTCAACTCTTGCCTGCCTTTCCTGATTCCTTGCACATGGGGATTGAGAGCTCCTGTGCTCTATGGAAAGCATCCTTAAAGACCTGCCAGCTCTGTCTGTTTCCTTATCCTTGAGGACAGTGTCTCAGGGGGTCACACAGCTCAATCCCTTGAGCAGCTGGCAGTTGCTTTCCTAAAATTCAGGGTCCTGGCTTTTACTCTTTGCCTGACCTGTATCCCTCAGGACTGCAAACTGCCGGTGCATGAGCATTGCAAGCCCAGGCTGCTCCAATCTCAGTGTCACCAACTGACTCACTTGGGTGGGTGACCATCAGATCCAGTATTGCTTCCCCTCAGGTATAGGGCTGCCTATTCTGTGGTTTAAGAAGGTACCCTGCATGCACGTCAGGAGTCTCCTGGATTGCTGTGCTGGGTTGATCCTGGCTGGGTGCCCACTGCCAACCAGAGCCGTTCTGTCCCTCCCCTCCTCAGCTGGACAGGGGAGAGAAAACACAATGAGAGGCTCCTGAGTTAGGATAAGGACAGGGAGATCATTCACCGGTTGTCATGGGCAATGCAGACTGACTTGGGGAAATGAGTTTAGGATAAGGACAGGGAGATCATTCACCAGTTGTCATGGGCAATGCAGACTGACTTGGGGAAATGAGTTTCATTTATTACCAATCAAATCACAGTAGGATAATGAGAAATAAAGCCTAAATCTCAAAGCACGTCCCTCCTCCCATCTTCTGGGCTCAGCTTTACTCCTGTTTTCTCTATGTCGTCCCCTGCATCGCCACAGGGGAATGGGGGTTGTGGCCAGTTCATCAGACATCTGGCATCCCTCCCGCTGCAGGAGGAGGACTCCTCACGCTCTTCCCCTGCTCTGATGTGGGCTCCATCCCATAGGGAACAGTCCTCCACAAACTCTTCCAACATGAGGAGCTGGCATTGGCTCTCCCAGACATGGGGGAGGCTTCTGGCAGCTTCTTACAGAATCCACCCTGTAACCCTCATCCCCACTACCAGGCCCTTGCCACATAGACCCCATACAGTTGCCTGCAGCTTCTTCAGCAGCTCTTGGGGTGGTTGAGGTCCCCTGAGAGGATGAAAGGCTGTGAGTGCAGTGCTTCCTGTAGCTGGAGTCAGAAGGCTTCATCCACAGGCTCCCCTTGACAGCATGGCCTGCAGAACCACAAGGTTCCCTTTGTTGACTGGTCTCCAGTTCTTACCAATAAGCTTTCAACCTGCTCATGGCTATTTTTCAGAGACAGCTTTTCACAATTTATCCATTTTTAGATGCAGAGGGCAACACTGTTCCCCCTCCTTCCTGGCCTGTCCCTTTTGACCAGCTTGTAGCCATTGACAGCCATTGCACTTCGCTGGTGGGGTTCATCCCACCAAGTTTCAATAAAGGCAGCCAGGTTGTAGCTTTCTCGCAGCACAAGTCACTTCCAGCTCCTCCTGCTTGCTGCCCATGACGCATGTTTTGGTGTAGAGGCACTTCAGCTGGGCTGTTGGTCACGTCACCTTCCTTTGCCTGGTATTTCCCTCTTGGCTCCTGTTACGCATGTGCGTAAGACTTAAAAGTGTGCTGCAGTGTACCTAGCATGTCTGAGAGCAACAGGCTGAGGGTCCTTGCCAGGCCCCTAGCTTTGGCATGTCATCAGACAGCTTGTCTGGTATTATCCCACTCTGCCTTTAAGTCTAGTTTAAAGCTCTGTCAGTCAGCCCTACTAGCCTGTAAACAAAGACCCCTTCCGCCTCTGAGAAAGGTGAATCCCATGTTATGCCAGCAGGCCTGGTGCTGTGTAGGCCATCCCATTATTGAATACCCCAAAACTGTGGCAGTGACACTAGCCACAGACCTAGGTATTAATAGACTTCTGGACACGCTGCCTACAACTAGAATGATGGAGTTACAAATAACCTGTGTTCCAGATTACCAACAGTGCCAAGGTCCTGAAGTCTCTTGATTGCCCTTGGATTATGAGTTGTGGCTTCATCACCACTCACTTGGAAGAGCAGTAATAGGGTAATAGCCTGAGGGCCATACCCGGCTAGGAAGTTTCCTAGTGATGTCCTGAACACAGGCCCCAGGGAGGCAGCAAGCTTCTCTAAGAGGAGGGTCTATCCAGCATACTGGACCCTCTGTTGCCCTCAGAAGAGAATCACCTGACCCTGTAACACATAATTTCTTCCTCATGGAGGTGGTCCTGACTCAGGGGTTAGACCTTTCTGACCTTGGCAATGCCTCTGGGGTAGGGGGAACGTTATCTGTACCATGCACCGACTTGCCTTCCACCATCCAGAACATCGTACCTGTCATACAGAGGCACTTGGGAAGGTGGGGTGGGAAAGCAGGGGTTTCGCCTGCTGTACCCAGCGTCGACTTGCTCCCATTCACTCCTTTCCTTTAAGCTGCCACCTTTAGCCTGGTGGGGAAGAGAGTGGGGGACGGACAACCGCCAGCCCGGCTTCTCTCCCTGTCCTAGTAAAACCAGGAGGATGCGTTGGGAGCCGGCGGGGTGTGGACAGCGCCAGTAGGGAACGGCAGGCGTCCCCCGGCCGTATTCCGGGAGCGGGGCTGCGTCCTCAGGCGAGGGCCTCTTGTAATGGCGGCGCTGCTTTTGTAAAGAACGGCCACCGCGAGCCGAGGACACCCCGGTAAAACGCCTCCGACACGAGCGTGCAGCTGCTCCCCGCGCCCTGCCGTGCTGGGCGCCGCTGGGGCCGGGCCCGCGCAGGGACTGCAGCTCCCGGCGTGCTCCGGGGCCGGAAGTGCCGGTCTCGGCGTGCTCCGGCGTGGCGCAGCGCGGTAGCTCGGATGGCGGCGGCGCCGGTGTACGTGTACAGCCCGGAGTACGTGGCCCTCTGCGACTCCCTCTGCAAAGTGCCCAAGCGGGTCAGCGCCGCGCCGGGGGTGGCGGTAACGCGGCCCTGGGGGACTCCGGCGGGGGGGGTGTTGGGACTGCAGGGGTGAGGCCTGGGGTCGGAGGGCACCCGTGGAGTCCCGCCGGGAGGCCGGGGGGTGTTGGGGAGGTTGCCGGCGACAGCGGGAGCGTACGGAGAGGGCGCAGCGCCGCCCCCGGGCAGCGGCGATGTGGGGCCGGGCTCAACCCGCGCACCGCCTGTGGCCGGGACGCAGAGGAGGCACTTCCGAGGTGCTCCCCCCGCCCCACGCCGAAGAGCTACAGAGCCCGCCTCAGGCTGGCGCCATCTGAGCCGTGCTGCTCCTGGGAGAAGTTCCGGTTACGCCTTCGCTGCAGGTGGCTCTGCTGCCGTCTCGTACGCGGGGCTGCTCACGGGCTTACTCTTTCTTTTCTTTAGGCCAGTATGGTGCATTCGTTGATTGAAGCGTATGCCTTACTTGACCAGATGAAGTAAGTACTCTCCTTTTCTGTTAAGAGAATGTTTTCTTCTCTGCTAAGGTGTGGAAGGTACTGGGTAGCTCGAGGGCTGCCCCTGCTTGCAGAATGATTCTAGGAGCCTGGCAGTGTGTATTTCTAGGATATAAAGGAAGTCTGAGTTTTGTTAAAGGGACAAGATTGTGGTAATTATGGAAAATTGGACAAAAAAAATGGAGAAAGGCCCACACGCCAGTTCAGCAGGGCCAGAGGTGCCTGTTGAAACCTTTTAAGGAATTTTTTTCTTTCTGGTCACTTTGCAAAATACGCTTTGGAAATATCTGTAGGTACCATTGCAGAGGTGAACCCAAAGGGCTGTTTGCCCTGGCATAGGGTTAGAAGTGCTCACCACTGGGCTAGCCTAAGGCTGGGAGCTTCTTGTGTTCTTCCCATAGCAACTGTGTTGCCTGCAGCTGCCCCCAGGGCTGAGGCTTGGAGGGAGCTTCTACATGTCACAAGATTTATTTAAACAGATTGCAAAGCACCACAACTTGGGAAAGGTGATGTGTGAATTGCTGAGGACAGAGGCGGCCTCTGCTTTGAATGCAGGTGGAGTTAAGAGCGTGTGAGAGGTGCTGCTCAGCCTCCTGACCCATCAGGCTGGTGTCTTACTGCAGCACTGGGCTGGGCCTGGCCGTTGTCAACTCTGTTCTTTCCTCTGTTGTGTTGGATGTGCTGGGCACTGCTTAAACTGGGAGAATATGCAGAAAAGGAAGAAAAACTTCAAGCAAAGTGGCAAGGTTAATGCAGGCAGCACCTGCAGGTGTTCCTCACTGGGGCAGGCACAGCAGATAGTGCCATGCTGGGGGAAAGGCCCACTCAGCTGATCAGCTTTTTCACTCCAAATGATAGTCTGGTGTGAGAGGAGGTGGGAGTTTTGTTTGCTTTGTCAACAGCAGCTGGCAAAAGGCTTCTTGTTTGAGGAGGTTAAAGCTAGGTTTTCCTGACAAACCTCGGAGCTTCTTGTCCTGGATGTGCTCCCTTCCTCCTCTCTGCCTAGGATAGTCAAGCCTAAAGTGGCCTCCATGGAGGAGATGGCCAGCTTCCACACAGACGCCTACTTGCAGCACCTGCAGAAGGTCAGCGAGGAGGGAGACGATGACCATCCGGAGTCCGTGGAATATGGACTGGGTAAGGATATGTATCTTCAGTGAGAGATTAACTGAGTATTAGGACCAGGATGCTTTCTGCTGACGCTGAGGTTAGACAGAGGGATGAGCTCAGGTGGGCTGTTTATGGGGGGAAACGCTGATAGGGTGCTGCTGAGCCCTGTCAGACTGGCGTTTTCAACTGTTGCCAGCAGAGGGTGCTGTCAGCCTCACACTGTCCCTTGCGTACCGGGAGCCAGTCCGTTTTGCTGCTGCTTTTAGGATCTCGGGCAGAACAGAAGGCCCTGACTTGCTGACTTTGGCTTCCACAGGTCTGCTGTGGTGAAGGACACATGCCTGAAGCTGCAGCCAGGCACCAGAGTCGTCCGGGTGTTTTCTGGGTGACTTTGCTTACCTCCTGAACAAAGGCTGCCACCTGCCTGCACTTAAGACAGCCTGAGCAATGCAGTAGTTAGCGCAGGCAAGATGGCTCTGCGTACGCTTAGCATCAGGAGCAGGAAGAGTGACCCAGCACTGAGGCAGTGGTACACATTCTGCGCTGATCTCATGGGTTTCCCCTGGGTCTGCCCTTTGTGTCTCTGAAGTTTGTCTGTCTGGAGGCAGAGGAGCAGCCCTGGAGTTTTGCCTTGCTGAGGAGCAGCTTCAGGGAGGCTGCTGTCGGAATAGGTGAAGATCATAATCTAGCTATAGACCTGAGGTCTACCTAGGCATGTCTCCTTTGTGGAGTTCTTGTTTTTATGGGGACGTACACCAGTGACTGTGCCATGGCTTTTCTCATAGGGTAGCCAGAGAACTGAGAGTGTTGTTGCAAGATGGATGTGAGGGGCCAGTAGGTTGGGCTAACCAGGCACACACATCATAAGTCGGATCAAGACCCACCTCTGAATGATCTGACTGCAAGGAAATGTTTTGATTGTTGATATTTGTGGTGAGTTAACCTTGGCTGGCTGCCAGGTGCCCACCAAGGTACTTCGCTCCCCCTCCTCAATAGGGTATGGGAGAAAATACGATGCAATAGAACATGGGTCAAGATAGGCAAGATGGTTCGCTAGTTACCATCATGGGCAGAACAGACTTAGCTTAGGGAAATCAGTTCAGTTTGTTGCCAATTAAAAACAGAGTAAGACAGTGAGAATTGAAAACAAAACTGAAATTACAGTCCCCCTCATCCACCCTTCTTCCTAGGCTCAACTTCACTCAGAGCTTTTTTGCCACCTTAAGCAATGCAAGGGGATGGGGAATGGGGGTCGTGGTCAGTTCATCATGTGTTGTCTAAAGCAACAACACAGAGGGACGTGGAGCTGTTGGAGTGAATCCAGAGAGGGCCACAGAGATGCTGCAAGGGCTGGAGCAGCTCTGCTGTGGAGCCAAGCTGAGAGAGCTGGGCTGGTTCAGCCTGGAGAAGGGAAGGCTCCTTAAGGGGAGACCTTATAAAAGTCTTCCAATACTTAAAGGGGGCCTACGGAAAATCTAGAGGAGGGACTTTTTACAAGGGCCTGTAGTGACAAGACAATGGGAAATGGTTTTAAAGTAGAATGGGGTAAATTTAGGTTAGACATTAGGAAAAAATTCTTTATTATGAAGGTGGTGAGGTGCTGGCACAGGGTGCCCAGAGAAGCTGTGGCTACCCCATCCCTGGCAGTGTTCAAAGCCAGGTTGGATGGGGCTTGGAGCAAGCTGCTCTAGTGGAAGGGGTCCCTGCCTGTGGCAGGGGGATTGGATGATCTTTAAGGTCCCTTCCAACCCAAGCCAGTCTGTGTTTCTGTGGTCTGCTCCACTGTTAACCATCTTGGGCTGCAGGAGTTTGTGCTACACCTTTTTCATTGTGCCTGGTATGGAAAGTTAGAGCAGTGATTAAAGACAGAGCTCAGAAAAAATCAGATGTGCTTCCTGTAGAGGAAGAGGCCTGTTGCGTCTGACACACGGACTCCTGCCCACAGGTTATGACTGTCCAGCTACTGAAGGGATCTTTGAGTATGCGGCAGCTGTGGGAGGAGCCACCATCACTGCAGCCCAGTGTCTGCTGGACGGCAAGTGCAAGGTAGCCATTAACTGGCCTGGAGGGTGGCATCATGCAAAGAAGTAAGAAAACAATCTCTTCCCTTGTGTTTTCTCAGCCAGTGTGTGAACCCTACTCCTAGTTCCCAGCTTCCCTTTGAACCCTCAGGGTGCAGCCATCCAGCTGGAAGAGAAAGCAGGATGTGAGAGGGGTGAGGGAAGAAGGTCAGGAGGTAGCCTTCTGCCCTATACTCTGCAGGAAGAAGCAGAGTATAGGGCAGAGGCCTGAGAGTAGGCATGTTACTGCCCAGTCCTTATGCTATCATGAACCACAGTGCAGGTCTGGGGCAGATACATTCAGAGGTGTCCTGACATCCATGGATACTTGGTTATCTCTTGGAGTTTAAGTGAGAACTGATTTTGCAAACTCCATAGAGAAGGGCTGTGGAGAGGTAAATGCTTGTTGTCACTCCTAACTTGGAAGAGAATGGGAACGCATTGTCCAAATTGGTCTGCGTGGCCTTTTGGTTTCTTAAATAAGAGGTCTGAAGCAATGCAGGACTGACCACTGTTCTCTCCATGCTCTTTGGGTGGCTTTTTGTTCTGATCTCTGATGTTAATAACAATCTTCAGAACAACAGGAGAGGAAGTAAAAATTTTATCCCTGGATTGTGTGGTTCTCTAGTGCTAAAATAATTTTTCCGTGGCCTGTGTTTTGTATGTTTTAACTCATGTCCCCCATCTCCCAAAACATGAGGCCTGTGTGCAAATGCAGACAGGATGGCACCCTTCCTTGTCCCCAGCAATCTGGCCTTTGCAGCACCATTCTCTTTCCCTGCGGAGCCCCAGAAATCAGCAGGAATCGCGTCTTACCCTAAAGACTTGCACGTGGGTGTGCAGATTTCTCTTGCTCCAGTGACTCTTCTGACCTGGCAGAGGAAGCAGAGGTGTAGCAGTGGGTGCAACCACCAGCGACGCCGGCGTTGTACTGGGACCTTCTTCGTGGTCAGCACTTCACTGAATATGGGTTCGGCTGCAGCTTGCTGGGGAAGGAGAGGGTCCAGCCTGGCCGAGCTGAAGCTCTTCACAGGAGGGATGCCTTTTAAAGATCTTCTCTTTTATCTTGATTGCACAGTTCATAAAATGCCTGTAACAGAAGAAACCTTTGCGGTGTTGTTGCCACCAAGCTGTGCTGTTACCCCTACTGTGGGATGCAAACAGTGTTTAAAAAAGGCACTGAATACCTGCTGATCTCAAAGGAGCCTTCCCAGTCACTCCAGTGAGGTGGTGTGGGATGCTCAGGGCAGGCAGCAGCTTTGGTAGGTGCCAGTCCAGTGTGAAAGTTCAGCAAGACAGATGCTGAGCTGCCAGTGTCTGGTGCTAGGACCTGTGTTCTAGCAAAATACATATCCTTTTGTCAAAAAAGACTTGCTGTCTGGCACCTTAGTTATTTACCTGAAGGTAGGAATGGTAACCGCTGTCACCATGCTCAGTTCCCTGGAGTGCCTTTGAGGCAGAGGGCAAGATGCTGAGTTGGTGCCTTTACTTGACCTCTGCCTGAGCTCTGCTGTGTGGATCTGGGGTGGGGAAATCCCAGGTGCTTTCCTTGAGCTGCAGCTCTGATGCTGGTCAGCCTCTGAGCTGGTGTCATGCTCTGTTTGGCCTCAAGGTTGAAAGAGTTAGTGTATTACGTCATGGAGAGAGTGCCTGAGACATGATGTAGTTCATTTTGCTTTCTTGCAGGCTGGGAAGGCAGGGAGGAGTGTGGTTTGTAATCACAGTTAACGAAGATTCCCAGAGTACCTGCTAGCGTCCCAGTTCTCAGCATCACTGTAAATGAACAGAGTCAATGGGAAGCACCTGTGCTCTGTGACATTTGCAGGGAGTGAGAGCAAGTGCAGTTATGCTACCTCATACCTGCTACTCAATGTTCCCAGCTGTTTGCTGAGCAGGGGAGTGTCAGGAAATGACTGGAATGCTGTGGCTGAAAGTCAGGAAGCATTTCAAAGAGACACATCTCAGACCTTGAAGTCTTTGAGCCTGGGGAATGGGGGTTTGGACACTCCTGTTGCAAAGTGTAAAGCTTTGGTTTAAATCAGCTCTCCAGGGCTGACTAGCAGTGAAATGGGCTACTGCCAAGCAGTGCCGGGGACTTGACTTAGAAGAGAGTTTGGAGTAGGGATTAATAAACTTTTTCCTGTGATACCAGTGGTATGGAAGCTGCCCCCGATGTATGTTAGGGATGAATAAATCTTTCCATGCAATGTCTGTCCTCTTTTTAGCTGTTGTGGCTGTTGTCTGGCTGAGCCCAGGAGTTGCACTGTGAGGGACTGCCTTGTGGGGTATCCTGTTTGTGTTTTCCTGGGGAGGAAGGGAGAAAGTGGCTTTGGGAAGAGGCTTAACCTCCATACCCTAAGGGCCAAGCAGGACTGTCCAGGGGCCTGTTTTCTTGCTGCAGAGGTAGAGGAGGTAACAGTGGAGAGTCTGTTTGAGTTGGGTGGCTCTGAACTTACTTAAAATACCTCAGCTGCAGAAAGCAGAAATTTTATTTGTGCAACAGCAAGATGGTCAAGCCCAAGCCCTCCATGGCTCAGGCCTCCTTGCGGCAGGGCCAGACGATGCTTTACCAGCTGCTAGCAAGCCCAGGGTTGTGAAGCCATTGGCACAATGAGTCATATTCTCTGTGCTCCCCAGCCATGCTTTGAGCTGTTTCTGACCCATCCTTTGATTTGTGCTGGGCCTTGGCTGGGCTCTTCATACTCCTCTGTGCGCCCACAGGGTGGAGACTTGCAAAATAAAGGAGATAATGACAAGATCAGATTAGTGGTGTGTTGACTATATGCAAACTCATGGATGTTGTTTCCACAGAGATGAAGCTTCTGGCTTCTGTTACCTGAATGACGCCGTCTTGGGCATCCTGCGGCTGCGCCAGAAATTTGACCGTGTCCTTTATATCGACTTGGATTTGCATCATGGGGATGGTAAGGACCAGTGCAGGCTGCAGGTAGCACAGCAACATCGCTGGTTGGGGGGGGGAAATGGGGGAAATCAAGGCATGTCAGTGCAGTGGGGCTGTACCTGCTGCAGCAGTTGTGGCTGTGCCTCCTTTCAGTGCAGTTGAGTTCCCTCAATCCATTTCTGCCTTGTCCTGCTTTATGGACTTGCCCTGTGCTACTCATCAGACCTCTCTTGAGGGTTTGGGCAGAAGTCTTGTACCTAAGGCAACAAATATCATGTTCGTATCCCAGTAATCCCCTGTGCTAGTGGCTCTCCAGCAAGAACTTCCCCCAGTCCCTTGTCTCCCCTTCTGGCAGAGCAACTGCTGACAGTGTTTGATTGATTGATGCTACCAGTGCAAGAGGGAAGCAGTAGTAAATGGTGCTTTTAAAAGAGTTCTTGATGCTATAAAATGAAAGCTAGTGCTGGCCATGCTGGAATCACTCTCTCTTTCAGAAGCATTATTTCAACACCATTTAACATTTCCTGCTCTTGTGAATTTTACAGTGTGTTTCATTTTGCTCTGTTTCTCCCCTACATTTGGTTTCTGTTAGGTTTCTTGTTACTTCTTTTTCCCTTCCCACCCCAACTGTTTTAATGTGTCTTTAAAGAAAAGAAAAGGTATACTTAATTGCAGCAGTGCTGAGGAAAAGCCAGAGAGCCTGGGTGCTCTGTTTCTAATCACAGTCAAGCTCTGGCCAAGGCATCCCTGCTAAGCTTCCTCCCCCAGCCTGGCAGGCCCAGCAGTGCAGACCCTGAGTGCTGCTAATGTGGGCACTGATCTGAGGCATTGAGACCCATTCAGTACCAGTACTGATTAGCATGAGACCTGCCAAATTCTTTTCAGTTGTGATCTTTGTTGCAGTCAAATTTAGATCTCCATTGGTTAAGGATGGAGTTACTGAGCCACATCTGGTTTTTCCCTTTCTTTGTTCTGTTCTTGCTCTGTTTGCAGCGGCATGTTTATCAAGTGGCTCATTTATCCAGTGGCTGTCATTTATGTGAATGATGCTTGAAAGCTTTTTTCTCTTCCTTTTCCGATAGGAGTTGAAGATGCCTTTAGCTTCACCTCAAAAGTAATGACTGTTTCTCTGCATAAGTTTTCACCAGGATTTTTCCCAGGCAAGTTGAACACTAGGAGGTTTGTGCTAATGCAGTTCATATGTAGAATTGTAGAATGGTCAGGGTTGGAAAGAGCCTTAAGATCATCACTGACAAGGCCCCAGCAAAGACAGGTCCCATCTCTTCTGTCCAATGGAGGCATCTCACTGCCTCTGCTGTTGACCCAGAAGAAGGAAAGAAGGGGAGCTATATGTTTGACATTTCCCTCTTTGTGGTTGTAGCTGAGCTTGGCAGAGCCACTGCTGGGTGGCCACCTGCACACCTGTGAAAGTTGCACAACAGAATTGGGCAGGGGGTGAGAACCAGGTCCACCCAGGCCCTCCTTTTATTGGTGGTGGCAGGTGGACTTTTCCATGAGCATGCCAAAGGTCTGAGCTCTCTGCTGTCATCTGAGACATTTCTCTTGCTCCTGATCTGCTTCCCTTAATTCACCATGGGGTGTTTCTCTTTTTCAGGCACCGGGGATGTGACAGATGTTGGCCTGGGGAAAGGTCGCTATTACAGTGTGAATGTACCCATTCAAGATGGCATTCAGGATGAGAGATATTACCAGATCTGTGAAACGTAAGCCCTCTTGCTTTGATCTGGTTTACTTGGATGGGATTTTATAGAACCTAGACTGCACAGATTTTTTTTATTTACTATTTGAAATGATGGTCCTTTCTTAAGGAAGGACCTTCCCGTGTTAGAGATTTTGGTTATAGCAGACACTGATCTTAAGGGGTCTCAGAGGTCTTGTGTGAATCCTTAAGCAAACTGAACATACAGAGGCATTTGTGGATGTCTGGAGGGTCTCTTTGCCATGGGTCAGCCTTGTGTGTTTAAGGAGAGACTGAGAAGGACTCTCATGGTTTAAGCCCGGATGGTAGCTGCTGGCTCGCTCTGCCCCACTCGCCAGTGGGATGGGGAGGAAAATCAGCAAAAATGTAAAAACCTGTGAGATGAGGTAAGAACAGTTTAGTAATGTAAATAGAATAAATTCTTGTAAAAAATAATACTAGTTAAAAAGGGAAATGAAGAGAGAGGAAGGAATAAACCCCACACCCTGCTGAGAGAAGAACAAGTGATGCCCAATATCATTGCTCAGCACTTGCTGACCAGCCCGACCCAAGCAGCGACCCATCTCTTCTAGATAACTCCCCCCAGTTTCTGGACTGAGCATGACGTGCTGTGGTATGCAAGGAATACGCCTTTGGCTATCTCAGATCTGGTGTCCTGTCTCTGCTTCCTCATGGCTTCTTGCGCCCCTCCTCATTGGCAAAGCACAAGGGACTGAAAAGTCCTTGATCAGGGTAAGCGCGACCAAGCAACAACTGAAACATCCGTGCATTACCAGCGTTATTCTCAGAGTAAAGCTGAAATTTGGCACTGCACCAGATCCTAGGAACAGAATTAACTCTGCTGCAGCTGAAATCAGGGCAAGTACCTTTTAGCTGTGGAGTTGAACCCTGACCATCAGTGGGAGGTCTGCTTGGGCCTGAGCTGAAAGTGTTTTCCAAGCAGCTTTTGTTTTGTTTTCACATCTGTTTCTACTTTACCAAGATAAAAACACTTGTGGAAAGACCATGTTTTTCTCCATTATTTTTCCTTGTATTTTGGGCTTTGGAGCACAGTGCTGCAAACAGGATTGTTATCTCTGTGGTGTTCATAATACCAAAAACCTGGAGCAAAGCCAAGTGTCTGACATGCCCAACTGCCTTCTGCAAGAGAGAATACTGCTCATGAACTTTCTCCAGGCATCACTAGAGCCAGGGAAAATGTGTTTCTGACTTGAGCCATATGGGAGAGAGGAGAGTGGGAATCTAGACAGAGCCTTCCTTTCTTCATCTTGCCCTGGTGAGAGGTGTCTGAGAGTTTAGGATTACTATTTCTCTAGACCTGTTATTTCACTGTGACTTTTATAGGGGAGAAAAGCCCCTGGGTTTGGTTTGCAGCACTTCCACTAGGAGCAGCTGATGTAAACATGTGGTTTGGAGAGCATAACTTGTATGAGGGGGTGGGAGCAGAGAATGCAGAAACGTTGAGAAGTGTAAGTTGATCTGAGGGACCAAGGCCATACCACCAGCACCCTCTGAGTTGTGTCTGTGGTAACCCCTGTTGCTGCTTCTCTTCACAGTGTGCTAAAGGAGGTGTATGCCGTGTTCAACCCGGATGCAGTTGTGCTGCAGCTGGGGGCAGACACCATCGCTGGGGATCCCATGTGCTCTTTCAACATGACCCCTGAGGGGGTGGGCAAGTGCCTGAAGTACGTCCTGCAGTGGCAGCTGGCGACCCTTGTCCTGGGAGGAGGTGAGTGTGCCCGTCCTGCTGTTTGGTCATGAGGAAGACTGGTTTGTCTCATGGCCTGTCCTCAAGCAGGTGTCTTGAGCTTAGCTCTGGCTGGAGTTCAGCAAGGTGGCTGCAGGCAGCACCAGGAGAGTGCACTGTGCCGCGGTGCAGTCTTCACACAGACCTGAAATCCTTGATGCTGGCTAATGCAAGTCTCAATCCTGACCTTCAGATCTTGAGTTAAAGGGTCTTTGGCCCTTCTGGAGATGAGCAGAGGCTGTTAACCGTGATGAACTGACGTTGGCTTCTCAATGGCACCTCTGATTCCCATCTCTGCTCATCAGCCCTTCAGTGCTTCTCCTTGAAAGCGAGCACTGTGTTCCCAAATTTACCTTGGGCATCTGGCAATGAACGATTTACTCAAGCAGGGACTTGGGAAACGGGTTGGCCAGCTGAATGATGCAGCAGGGCTCTGAAGGCTAAAGATGACTTAGTTCTGTCATACTGCATTACCAGCTGCTTATCCAGGAAGACAGGCTTTATACAACAGTATTTGAGATCAATAAAACTCACTGAGTGCCAGGCTGTACCAATGAGCTTCATATTGGTCCTCTCAAACATGACACAGCTGAAGAGCTCACCAGCAAATGGCCTGACATGTATATCATGATTTATGGGTTGGAGGCTGGTATTATAAAGCAAGGATCCCCCATGTCCACTGCTACCCTTGCACTTCCTTCTCTGCTACTTTTGATCCCCCCTTGTTGTTGCCAGGAGAGAGCCCAACACATGGGGCTGGCAGCTTATGCTGGGTCTGAGATGATGACTGGAGGACCCAGGCCTGTGCCATGCTGGGTGTATCTGGGGTACAGTTTGTGAGGTCTGCCCTTACATACAACGTCATTCCAACTTGGCCTTGTGTAGCCAGCGGATGCAACATGCAGGGCACAGCCTGAGTGGGTGGAGCAAGCTGAATTCATGTAAACTGTGTGTGTTCCTTTCAGTAAAATCTCCCTCTTCTCCCACTCTCCCCCCTCCAAAATCACAAATCTTGCTGGAGACAGGAGGCTACAACCTTGCCAACACAGCTCGCTGCTGGACATACTTGACTGGGGTCATCCTAGGGAGAACACTGTCCTCCGAGATCCCTGATCACGAGGTAAAGCTTTGACAAACCCTTCCTTCTCCATGCACAAGAGCTGAGTTGTTCCCCCTAATCCAAGTGACTTCCTTGGTGCTCAGTACTGTTCTGTTGAGACACTCCTGTAACAATAATGCACTGTCCTAGCAACGTATTGGGTGTTTGGTCCCAAACTCTGGGGCTGTCTACACCTTTTCATAAGGAATTGCGATTGCCAGTAACTTCTAGTCTGTGATAATTATGGAGAAGATGGGAAAAGGAAGTCACCCGTATGCTCAGAGAGCTCTTCTGGATATGCATGTGCTTTTTGTGCCAGACCTGTATGAAGGCTTTACGTTTTAGTCCTGCTTTCATAAACTTACAGGAAGTACCAGGAGTAGCTTTGGAGCTTTTCTGACCATCAGTGCTGCAGTGGGTGCTGTAGCAGGCTATGGGGCCAGGTACTGGTCACGACTGCACATGAGCTGCCTCAGTTCCCATCTTGAGTGGGGCTGGGCAGCTGGTTGGAGAGGCACAATCTAGACTGAATCTGGATGGAATAGCTACAGATTCATAATAGGTCTCAAAATGCAGATCAAAGTTATTGACCCTACAGAAACAAACCCGCATGTGCAAAGCAGTTCCAGCCTGCAGTGACTCAGAGGAGAATTATGGGTTTGCCTTTGTCTAAGGATCTCATGGATCAGTGTGCATGTGGAAGTAAAGCTTTTTTGTGCATTGAAACTGGAAATTCATCATTCTATAAACTGGTTATTACAGCTACGAGATGCTTTTTGAGAGGTGTGCTTAAATAACTTAATTTTCCTTGTCAATACTGGCATGTTGAGGTCTGCTTGGAGAAGCCATTGTTGCCTATGCTAATGGAGAGATGTCAGTCTTGGGTTGCCAGATCTGCCACCTCCACTGTCACCCTTAAAGTAAACCTCAGCCCTGTGCATCATTAATCACCTGGGAGACTGTGGTTCTGTGAATGTCCCTGTCTGGTGCAATAGCTTGAAGTCCAGACTAGTTTTCCATGCAGTGAAGCTCCAGGGATAGCAATAGGACCTACTGCAACTTCAGCACTGAATTTTTAACCCTAGAGTGTCGTCGTCTTTGGACAGCACTGTGTGCTTGTGAAATGAACCTGTTGGCAGTGATTTGGGATTCTGCATTACCATGTAGAGTCCATATGCTGCAGATTTTCTCGTTCAGGCTCACCTGCACGCTATTGGAAAGACACATTATTAACCTTAAAGAACTTTTGATTTTTCTCCTTCCAAGTGTTTGACAGTCATGTCAATGCAGCACTCTGAAAGGTTGTGTGGACATCTGAAAGGATATCTGATAGGCAGCACTTGAATTTTGTTCATAGAACACCCCACCCCCCACCCCCCCCCCCGGCCCCAAACAAATGGGTTTGCAGGGAACCATGAGTAAAATGAGTGTCACCAGCTTTGCCTAATAAAGCACTGGGAGAGACATCTGCTTTTGGCTGCACCACAGAGTTCTGCTTCCCAAGCCCTTCAATTGATAGTGGCTGCAAACTTCCAGCGGGCACAGATGCTGCAGAAGCACCTCTTTGACACAGTTAAGGTACATGTGCACCTCAGATGGAGAAAATGCTCTTCTCTTTTTACAAATGGGTCCCCATGGGGAACCCTCTCACAGCCACAGCCCACCAGAGATCTCTACACTCACTCTGCTCTCCTCTTCCTTGCAGTTCTTCACAGAATATGGTCCAGATTATGTGCTGGAGATCACACCGAGCTGCAGACCAGACCGCAACGAGCCACAGAGAATTCAAGAAATCATTAACTCAATCAAAGGTGAGTTGTCCAAGCCAATGCTCCTGCTCCAGGCTGACAGGTCATCTTAGAGAGGACTGGCAGGAAAGCTCATAGGAGTCTTTTCCACAGACTAGAAAGATGAACCACATTCTTGACTTGCCAGTGTTTCCCTGTCCAGTCACTGGGGACTTCACCTGGTTGTCATGACTTTTCCAATAGGATGATGATTATATTTTTCAGTTATGGTCTTTCACCATAACTGGGAGTGTCACCAGTTCTTCACAAACCTGACCTTACTTTTAAACAAACCCCCCTTAATAAGGTGACAGAACCCTTTGGTGCACCAAGCTGCTGCAGAATTGAGGACTGGATCCTGAGTGCTTTCCCCGGGGTCCCACAAAGCCCCAGCTATTCTTCTTTTTTATTTCAGGCCTAATGAGAGCCCCTGGTCTGCCTTTGGCAGGAGTATGTGTAGTGTCCTTGGGGCCACCTTCTGCAGCATCCTTCCATTGGCCCTTGAGGCAGAGCCAGAGCTGCCTTGCTCTTCTCAGAGCTTCCTGCAGGGCTGGGCCTTGCCTGAGGGCAAAGATGGTTCCCCACCTGATCTCCATACATCTCCTAGCCAGGCAGGAGATTGAAAGCTGTTGGGAGTCGAGGGTAGGCAGCTGGGTGAGCCCAGCAAGCTCCTGCCAGCCTTGTTTGATGCCCTTGCCCATCTATCTTGCCCCTGTCCCCAGGAGGAGCTGGAGGTAGTGAGACAGGTCTCTGCAGCCCTTTCCACTCTCTGGATGTTGTGATGTATTGGTGTTCAAAGCTGAGTAGGAGGTGGGTAGGAGATGCAGTGGCTGTGGATGCCTTGAGTTGTACATTTCCAAGCACAGGCCAATCCTAGGGAGGGGACATCCTCCCCGACCTGTCCAGGAGAGGAGGAACAGCACTGCTCCAGAGTTGGGAGGGATCTGTGCTGCACGCTTCTGGCAGTGCATCCGGCACAGAGGAGGGACAAGGCAGCCTGGAGTGAGTGTGTGCCCCTCCAGTGCTGCCCCATGTATCCAGCCAGGCCAGCTGCAGGTTGTAGTGGGCAGTGGTGGCAACATCTCCCTTTGGTAGTTGCCTGAGTCTGACTGGGAGGAGGGCAGCAGCCTCTGCAAAGTGAGAGAGGGGTGAGCAGGGGCTGCACTGAGGCTGTCCAGGCTCTCAGGCATAAGGATGGCACCATGGCCCCTGGCAGACTGAACCATCAGTGGAAATCCAGTTTTCTGCCTTACTTTATTTGCAGGAAATCTGAAGCACGTTGTTTAGCAGAAAAGGAAGGTTCAGGTTTCTGCAAGAGCATTTCCTGTGGGCAGCATGGTGTGTTTATGTGAGCAGCTGGTGAAATTCGTGGCTGTTGGGGAAATCTGGAAGAAATTACTGGTAGTTGGTGATGTTTTTCTCTTCAAAGAAGAAAAGCTGCTGTGCACCATGGGCACTGTGGCTCTCCCCAGGCAGGAGTCTGGGCCCTGGAGCCACAGGCTTCCAGTGTCTGCAGAGCCTCCCTTGCTCCTTCCTCTTTCCTTCTTCAACACCACAGAGTTTATTCTCACAACTAGTTTTAAATTTTTTTCAAGAGAGCTGTGACCCAGGCCCAGCACCGCATTGCCCTGGGGGCAGGAGCACGACCTCTACACTGCCCTGCTGGAGACAGGCCCAGGCCCGGCCAGGGCATGGGGCACAGCCTGTGCCTCTGCCCAGGGAGGGGCCCAGCCAGGATGTTTTTAACTGGGACTTTTTTTTTAATCCAGTATTTGAAATACTCCTCAGCCCTTCCCTTTCCTTTCCTCCTGCGCTGCACTGCCCTGCTAGTGCTTTTTCCACAGCACTTCATGCATTTGGTGCTTAATGCAGCACAGACACCCCTGCCTTGGGCCATGGTGTTTTCCAGGGATGCTCTCTAGAGCATCAGTGGAGATGCAGGGCAGTGTGGCAGCTCTTGTCCTTGGAGATCTCGCCTGAATGCCCCAGCACCCCAGGAGAGCTGCTGGGTGCATCTCAGCAGGGGGACAGGTACACACACATGGGGCCTTGGGCTGTGAAACCTTCCTCTGCTGCCACTGTCCCCTCCTTCACTGGGTCCGCAGAGCATTTTATTTGTGGTGTTTCTTGTTAAAGATGTCTGGTCACTGTGGGAAAGCGTATTTCCTGTGGCTTTAACTAGAATATGCTGGAATAAATAGGAAGACCAAAGGGACTTGCAGCCTGGTTTTGTTTTGATCTCTTGTTTTTCATCCAAACACCACACTTGGGTTAAGGAAAGCCCCTGACTCTGTAAGGTGGTGGTGGGGGAATCCACAGAATTACTGGGGAAAGAACCTTCTAGAAATGCCCCCAAACCACCTTCAAATGTTGCGAATTACACTCAAAACCACCAGCTCCCAAAGTGCAAACATCCAGCCCTACTCCTAAGCCTAAGGTGCCTGCAGGACAGAATGCTGCTGCTGGGCATCACCTACACACGGTGTCCTCGGGAACAGCGCTGCCAGTGTTGCAATCCACCCTTGCTTAGCCACGTGAAAGTCCATCTGTGCCAAGCCTCCCTGGGCAGCACCCTCAGCCAACCCAGAAATCAGCTCCCCAGGTGCAAACGTCCAGCCCCTGCTCCTAAGCCTCAGGTGCCAGGACAGAAAGCTGGTGCTTGGCAATGATCCGGCAGAGGAGCAGGTGAGTAGAGGACGGGGGGGCTCCTCCAAAGAAAGGGGGGTAACAGCTTCATTTGAGGCTGGTGCCCCCGAAAAGATCTTTCCGTGATTTGCTGTACTTGTGGAGCCGGAGCCGCTGCGGTGGCCCCAAAATACTCCAACGCCACCCGATTCTCCGTCTGCAAGGGTTGGGGCGGGGGGGGTGCTGGTGGAGGAGACGCCCCCCAAAACTCGGTACGGCTGGGGGGGGCGGGGCGCGGGTGTGGCGCCCTCTGCTGCCATTAGTGTGCAGAGTTCGCTCCTGCGGCCCGGGCTCGCTCCCTTTGTCCCCGCTGCTGTCCCTGGAAGTGGCCGGTTCACGTGGTGGCTGCTGGCTCCCGGTGAGCAGTGGCCGCCGCTGGTCCACGTTGGGGTGCGGGCGGCCGCAGCCCGGTGTTCGCGCACGGGCTCCGGTCCCTCCGGCGCCGTTTTGTTGTGCGCTTGCGCAGCCCCCGGGAGTAGCGTAGCGGCGGGCAGGGTCTGGCTCCCGGCAGAGGCGGCCGGAGGTGAGTTCCGAGCTCAGCGGGGGCCTGGGGTTATCGGGGAGGCGAGGGAGCCCGCCCGTCCGTCCGTCCCTTGGGTGGACGCAGTGGGGCGTCTTCTGCCCGCTGGCCGCCCGGCGCGGGAAGCCTCACAGCGGCCGGTGCGGCCCGGTTGCGGTCTGCCGGGGACGAAGCGGGCCAGGAGCCCCCAGTGCGCTTGATTCTGCCTTCATATCCCTTGAATCTCAGGCGCCTCGGAGGCTCATGGCCCGGCATCCTGCGCCCTGCCACTGTGCTCTCTCTGCCTTTGCCTTGGTTTCAGCTGCAGCAGAGTTAATTCTCTGCCTAGGATCTGGTGCAGCTCTGAGTTTCACCTTTACTCTGGGAATAGAGCTGGTAACGCACCGATGTTTCAGTTGTTGCTTGGTCGCACTTAAACCGGTCAAGGTGATGTGGACTATTGTACAAGGGGGGTTAGGTAAATTGTACAGGGGGGTTGTACAGGGGGGTATTGCTTAAGTTGCATGGCTTACTCAACAGATACATCGCTCAGCAAAAAACTATTGTGCCTTACCAAGAGAGTTAGGGTTAAGGAATGATTTATTAGGGGCTGCAGCTGCTTGCTAAACAATGTACATTGCTTGCTTAACGTTTCTTGTGCTTGCCAAAGGAGGATGGGAGGATGCAAGGCTATTGATAAGAGGAAGGAACCGTAACTTGGTTCCTGGTCTCTGGACCCCTAAACCGGCTGAGGCTATCTTTGCGGTTGGATGGTGGCCAAACAACCAGGGAGCACGAGCGACGACTAAAGGTAAAAAGTTCAGGTCCGAGGAAGACTCATTTACCTTATCTGAAGACCCTTGCCCACGACCACGAGGAGGCACTGCGCATGTGCAAAGGACCTTTGAGCTCATTATACTACGAAGCAGGGATAGGACATGACTATGTATAGGTGTATTGTGTAACCTAATGCATATGTAGTACTTTAGAGGATAAATATCAAGGAGAGCAACGCTGGGGTGCACATGCTTTTGGAGGAGCAATCCGCCATGCGCCTCAGCTGAATAAAGGCATACCTACTTTACAACTTTAACGAGTTGTGGAGTCTGTCTCCGTATCAGAGGACTTTTGGGTCCCTCGCGTTCTGCCTGTGAGGAGGGGCACAAGGAGCCGGGAGGGAGCAGAGACAGGACACCGGACCTGAGCTGGCCAAAGGCGTATTCCATCCATACCACAGCACATCATGCTCGGTACTAGGGGGAGTAAAGAAACTGGGGTGAGTTACTCGGAGGGTTCTCAATTCACCTGTATCTTCATTGACAGGGAAAGGGGCGAAGATGGAAATACCCGTTTAGAAACTAGACAAGGAATTCCCTGTTCCTCGCTTCCATTCTAAGATTGCAGTTATTTTGGAAATGAGAGTGTTCACAGTAGCTTAGGATGCTGAAAGATCTGGAGACTGAAATTCTCTCTCCAGGAAAGCAGTGAGGTCTGCAGCAGGGCAGGGCTCATTGCCCTCCTTTTGTTCTGCAAATACACCTTGGTGAGTTGTGCCCTGAGGGATCCCACTCAGCTCATCACAGCTTTTCTGTTGAGACTGTCAGGGAGGATTTCAGTCATTGCTGCTGCTGCTCTCCTGGTTTCCCCCGTTTGGACACCTGCCTTGCTCCAATAAATGCATTAGGTTTCTTCATAAATGCTTCCTATTCTAGGTGCAGAGACAGCATTATGAGGGAGCTGATCCAGATCTTGATCTGTCTTGCAAGGTGCTTGTAGCAGGAGTTGCATCGAGTTACCAGACTTGGTGACTTTAGGCCTTCTCTGTTTATGCTGAATGATTTCAAGGCTCAACCTGTTGAGAACAGGCAGAATCTTTATTTGCTCTGCTGCTGATTTGCCCTGGCCGTTGAGCTGAAGGCCTTAGTTGTGGGAGCAGTTGGTCTAAGGCCTGCTCATGGAATTTTCTGCCATGTAAAAATTATGCTGTCTAAAGATAAAATGGAGTTTCTCTCATTAAAGCTTTACAAATGCCCTTTAAATCCTAGTGCTTTTAATGTATGAGACAGCTGTGGATGGCCCAGTGAGCAGCCTGTGCATCCAGCACCCTACAGGACAGAATATGTCTGACCTGAGTGGTCACTCTGTGCGGCTGAAAATGAGTGTGGTGTCACAGGAGGTTATTTGAGGATGAACTGAAAATGTTCCAGGACTTGTTTCTGGGGAGGTCTCCCATTTCTAGTGGTGCTCTGTGGACAGGCTCCTGGCCGTGTGTTGTCTGTGCAAGTGTCCAGCAGGCCCCTTCCTCTTCCTTCTTTCTTTATGTCCTTTTAGGGTTCGATTTCAGAACT